>NW_027257554.1:685580-1028371 GCF_043159975.1 Macaca nemestrina
CAGCCAAACTAGGGTATTTTCTAAAGTATAGCAGAGCAGATACCTGGAAGGGACCTGCATCCCTAAAGACATTAGAAAGTATCTGTACTAACCCTGAATGGTGTAACTACAGGTTAATTTTAAGTGAAAAAGAAATCAACTTCTGTCTTGTTTAAGCAACTTCATTCAGGCATTAATTTTATAAACATGTAGAAAATACATACTCCTTATGAGTAGAAACAATGTTTATAAATAAAACAATGGTGATAAATAAAAGAAAATAAAAAGCAGTGAAACAAAGTGGTTTCATAGCTATACATAGTTATTTTGTTGAAAGATTCTGCTGCTAATATTATTCAATATTTTTGTATGCTGGTGCAAGTAAGGAAATTTACATTGTCTAATAAAAATTATTTATCAATTTATAAACAGTAACCACTTCATAGAATGGGGCTAAGAATCTGCATTGCAAAATAACTTTCCGTTGATTTTATGCACAGTAATTATTGAGAATCCCAACAGATCTGGACCTACATAGGTGCTATCAAGACAAGGAAGAATATTTTCCTGACTGTATCCATACCTCCAGTTAGTAATAGATCTAGAGATTCAGAACTCAAATCCAGACCTCCTGCTTCCATGTGCAGTGGCCTTGCACCGTCCTGTTTCGCTTCACTTGTTGAAGAGGATTTGAGAATAAATGACCACATGATTCAACTCTCTCCTCAGCTCTGAGGAATATAGCCCTGTCCTGGCAAACAAGAAGCTCACACAGTAGTAGAGGAGGCAACTATACATTCACTAATCTAGCATACAAGCAGTAGGCACTGTATCATAAACAAGGCACTGTGGGGGTTCAGACCAGGAGCAAAGCAGGGATTAGCAGGGCTAGTAAAGTCTGGGAAGTGTTCACTAACAAAATGTCTTATCATTAACTAAACCAAATGGTTTCTCAACATGGCCTAATTAATTGTAACTTAATATAAATGCTTGGTTGGTTGTTCATAAACTTTAATCTTTTGCCAAAATATTTGTAGCTTATGTTCCCATTTAACAAGGTTTTCTGGTCAAAACTGTGCACCCACATCTTTCTAATGAACTTAGTGTCCAATAAAACATGGACTTTCAGTCATCCCATGAAGGTGATTTTGCGTGCATAGTACATCTCTGTCTGTGAATATGCCTAATGAGGTATGGAAGGACACTTATTATCCAAACAAAGACATTCCACTGGTGCTAGAGAGCTACAGAGGGAAGTTTTTTCTGCCTACTGGAAATAAAGCCAAGCTTTCTTCTTCCTTCAGCAGTGAGGATTGCTCTCCTCCTCTTTATCATTCTCACACTCTCTTTTTTTTAATGGGCCAAACTCTACCAAATAACAAGATAAACTTTGTGTAAGCCTTGGTAAGAGCAGAGTGTCTGACATCTTATGGTGCTATAATACTCAAAGTAAAAGCAAAATCACCTATGACCAGAAAAGGGAGTCACAGAAAATCTAGAAGACTTATTGGCCAAGAGACCTGCAGCCTCATAGTTCATTAGCTCTCCATAAGAACTCTCACGTGAAATGAAGCCAGTGTTGTTTCAAGTGCTTGAAACCCTCGTTACTCTACCTCTAAATGTGAATTAATTAGGCAAGTTTACTAGCAGTTACTAAACCTCAAAAGCAAGATAATCAGGCATTATTCTACTAAATACTGGTCTCCATAACTCCTCTATTTTCTTTAGGAAAAGTTAGTTAGCCTAAGACATTTGGCATAAGGGCTATGCCAAAGCTATGTTGGGGTCAGCCAGGAAGGATTCATGGGAGTCTCCTTGAAAATATTACAATCATCGAAGAAATCTTCAACCTATTGCCCCTTAGTACTGTTGGTCCCTTGTACTTGATTTTTCCCCTTAAGTTTTATTCCAATTTCTAACATTATCATTCCCTCTTCCTTCTCAGCAACTAGTCCTCCAAAGTAGAACTTAAACAATGACCAGACATGGCCCTGCAACAGAGCATATCCTTCTACATTTAGCATGCAATCATGAATCACAGGTATAAGACCCCTTGAACAGACTTGGTTTTGGTGACTACATGTAGGACTTATTGCTTTTACCCAAGAAGAGGATCAGGCATCCTAAGTAGCTCAGAAATTTTTCTGGAGCTCTTGAATGTGTAGAGGCAAGAAAGATTAAGCAACCTGTTGCCTTACATGAGGCATACTATCTTCTTATGTTTTCTTTTGAATTCAGGATTTCAAGGTTGGGGAAGGAGTGGGAAAGTAGCCATGGACATGTGAGAATGTGGATGATCCTTTTACATTGTCAGGAATGGTCAAATTCTATGCTTTATGTTGTTTGCTAAAAGACACTTTCCAAAGCTTTCAACAGAAAATATAATGGCACACATGCCTATTCTTGGTGAACCCAGACTTTTTATCTAGTCTCTGATAGTCAATTTTGAAGGACTGCTTAGGGTAATGAATCCTTCAAGTTGTAAAGATGAAGGGCAGTTTTTGGACAATTCCCATTTTGCTGTAGGAAAACTAATCTGGAAGAAGTAAAAGGGAGAGGTTGAAGTGAGAGAACGGAGGTGGAAAATGATTTCAGTTGATCAATTATTTGTTAAGCACCCACTGTATGTCAGGCCCTTACAAGGAAGCAAGCAAAGAACAAAAGCATGTGATGGCCTTGCTCCTAAGAAGCCAGAGGCCAGTAACCTGGATTGCTATAGACCAGAAAAACGACCACAAGCCCCTACAACACAGCACTGGCATAGGATGAAGTAGAAGTTTCTTTCTATGAGATCAATAGCATACAACCAAATAAGAAAGTCAAAAGTTACACAAAGTTCAAAAACCTAAGACACCAATCTTTAAGAGATCTGATTGTCGGTGGTGATTTTGGAAGGAAAGTTATTATTAGGATTATTTTAGTACTAAGAGTTTTGAGCTGTCTATCCAATATTTTCACCTGAACCTCTGCCTTGGTAATACTGCGTGTGTGTGTGTGTGTGCGAGTGTGTGTGTGTGCGCGTGCCTTTTCATGTGTTTGAAATATATTATCTATCCCACACTCCACATAGGTTTGGGGGTTAATTACATACAGGCTGATCTGAATCTATACTCTTAGGAACGGGGTTAAGCTACTCTACCACAATGTGAAGAGTTGATATGTAAGAGACTCTGAACATCTTATAAATTATCTTTAAAATGTTTCCTTCTTTGTGAAGGGGAGAATAAGTATTTGTAAGCAAATGCAAAAATATCTTTAACTAAACAAAAGAACAGTTAGTTAACCTTGTTGTGATTAGCAGAGAGGATAGCTGCAGACACTATAAAATAACTCAGCAACAAGATTTGACAAAACCTTAAAGATGGCTCTATTTTTCCTGTTTTATACAGGAAAATATTAAGGCCCTGGGAATTGAAGTACTTTTCCCAACAGTGGAGTAAATGTCAGAGTCAAGGCTGTGTTTTACATCTCGGTTTCCCCACACATCCCACCCTATGGTTCTGTTGTGCTGTTCCTTTGTGTGACTCCTCAAAGCCTGGTTAAAGGTGATACCGTATCAAATTGTATTAACTCAGTAGCACAAAACACCAGGGAATTGATTTATAAGAGTATTAACCTTGTGGCATTACTGAAGACCCATCTGATTAGTAGTTATCAAGTAGTCACCCTGGCTAAATATATGGGTTTGATTTTTAATTTTGAAAATGAAAAATATTTTAAAATCTATGTCTTACATCCATATCCCCAGGAAATTTTAATCAAGTTTTAAAACTTCCAAATTTAGATAAACTCATGTTTTTTGTTGTTTTAATTTTCAATCAATGAAAATAGAAAAAAACTAATTGGATAGAACAGCACAGCAGAAGCATTACTTATAGCCAAAAATGGGATGCAACAAGACTGAAGAAGAAAATGCAGGACAGTGCTTAAAAAAGCAGTTTAAGGAAAAGTGGGGTCTCCTCAGGATGTCCTTAGGTAGACATTGCAGCAGAACTGCAAAGTTTTCTTTAGAAGGCTGGGGAAGAGAGGAGGAAACAGAGAAGGGACAAGAGTGGAAAATAGAATGAGGCTGAGAATACCAAGCGTTAGTGCTGTCCCTATCACCTTCCTCACTTGATCACTGGGTGATCTAGGGCAAGTTTCTTCCTTTCCCTCAGCTCATTTCCTCATCTGTAAGGTAAGTCACTAGACAAGATAGCCTTTGATGTTCATTGTAGCTCTAACTGATCTTCCCCAAGCAAATAGCTGGGAAGGACACTGTGCCCACAATATGCAAGACACAAGGTTTACAAGCAAAGAACCAATCAAAACAAAAGATGTTTTAAAACCCCTAATGTCACTTGAATTCTTACAAATGAGCAATGGTACATCATACTTTTACAAAGCCCTTCTGTGATTTCATTTTTAAAATCATTTCAAGTTTTATTTTACTTCATATTAAGATAATGGGAGATAAAGTGGTAAATGGTTCATGCAGGAATATATGTAAGAGACACAAAAATCCAAAATAGGTAATTGTTATGTTAGTATTTCCCTTTACTGAGGGGGAGCAGACAAAAGAATGTTAGAAAAAGCTTCATAAAGTGGATTATATAGAATGTGCTTTAAAAGAGTTTGGTATTTTACTGAGTGGGAAAGAGCAGTACGGGGAGTTATTGTTCAAGGGTTAAAGCTATGCAAAATGGGTCAATTACAGAGATAGGCTCTAAAACATAGTACCTATAGTTATTACTGAGGTATTTTGTATTTAACAATTTGTTAAGAAGGTCGATCTTAGGGATTCTGACAACAACAACAACAACGACAACAACAACAATAAAGGGATGTAGGAAACATTTGGAGGTGATGGGTATATTATTACCTGGATATTCATTGTGGTAACAAGAGTAATATATATGTGCAAATTTGCCAAACTATATCCATTAATTACATACTGTTTTTGTATAACAATTTTACTTCAGTTCCTACTATATTGCCTGGCAAACAATACTTTATACTTAAAGTAAGAGCAATGATTATTGCATGTGCATGTTGAAAATAATAAAGAAAGCAGGTGACAATAAGACATCCTGAGTCTTTTGGAAATAATAGCATTCACCTGCTTTCTCATCCATTGAGATATCACCACATTTAGGTACTTGTGTGTCCCCGGAAGTTTCTTGTGGAAGATTTAGTTATTCTCTTTTCGTTAGGCTCTGCCAACCAAGAACAAATCACAGACTCAGACAGCATCATAAAAAGGCTCAGACCTACCATGTCCAGAGACTCCAGGCTCAACCCACATTGATGCTGGCCCTTCAGCCATGAGACTCCATTTGCTTCTTCTTATTCTCCTTCTTTTTTCAATTCTTTTATCCCCAGGTAAGTTGGTAGCTGATTACTGTAAGGTTCTGCAGATTAGAAGGCTATATCCCTGGCCAAACAAGATCCTAGAATCAGTTCTGTGGGTTCAAGAACCTAATATTTACAGATTCACTAAGATTATAATAGGGAAAAATAGAAAAGAGACTCATTTAGCAGTAGCTCCTGTTGATAAGATTCCATCCATGTTTTTTGATCTAGTGAGTGGATATAATAATGGATGCTGCTGAAATTCAATCCTGTCAGATCAAACTGCCTACATATCAATTTCCATGCCCCACCAAGGCATCTCAAGATACAAAGTAAGGATACAACAGAACGTGACCTCAATGAGATGCCTTTGTGGGACCTGGAAATTTATATGCAGGCAGTTAGATCTGACAGGATTGAATTTCAGCAGCATTTATTATTATATTTGCTCACTAGGTCAAAAGAGATGGATGGAATTCTATCAATAGGAGCTACTGCTAAATGAGTGTTGACAAATCTGAAAGTTTTATTCAAAGAGACAAACAGAAAAATTATAATCCTAGAATAAGTGAAAATTATATGAGAGACTTTTCAAAATAAATTCTATTTTACGTGGCTATGAATAACAAATGATTTGCAAAGTGAAACTTAGGACTAGAAAGGAGAGTTAAAGGAACTTCAGACAAGTGAATTAATAATAAGTAAAGACACCAAGAAGTGCCGCTCGTGGTATATTACAGGTAACCACACAGAAATGGGTAACATCACTTTCAATACTAAACCAGCTAAAATTTAATGGTCTAAGCATGCATTTTGAGGGCTTTTGGAAAAAAACAGCATAATAAACCTAAAGAAGATAAAAGGAAAGTTATAAATACAAAATATAAATTAATGAAACAAATGAGAAAAAAACTAACATTTTAAAAAACGCTTTTCATAAAGTCTAATATACTTTATAATAACCTGGCAACACTGGACAAATGAGAACATGCTTAAAATAACTATTGCAGGAATGAAAGGTTAATGTCAAAACATGTTTCAGAGATTCAAATAATTTTTTAAAAAATATATTTGTGTATTATATTCCCTCTTTGCTGTGTACTGGGGGATTTTCCTGTTGCAGTTCACTACATCATGTGTCATCAATTGTGACTGTGTCATCAATTTTTATGCTAGTAAATTATTACCATCAGCATACAAATATGCTGTTAAGCATGTCCTTGCTTTTCTTCTGATGCCAGCTGTCAATCTATTTTTTGCTCTAGTTTTCAGCAAAACATCTTATAAGAGTTGTCCATACTCTCTGTCTTCAATTCCTCTCCTCTCATTGTCTCTTAAATATATCACAGTTGGGCTCTCTCCCCTTTTTTCGATCATGTTATTGACACCACTTTTGTCAAAGTTACCAATAATCTCCATATTGCTAGATCCAATGATCATTTTTTACTACAACTTTAATTGGCCGATTAGCAGCATTTGACACAAATAATCACTTCCTTCTTCATAGTATACTTTCTTCACTTGGCTTCCAGGACAGCACATTCACTTGATTCTCAGCCTATCTCACTGGAGCTACCATTTCGGCTTCCTTTGTTTCTTCCTCATCTTTTCCCGTCACACTTCCTATTGGAGAGCTCCAGAGCTCAGTTCCTGATCCTCTTCTCTTCTCCCTAACCACACACTCTGGAGGGGCTCAGCAAGTCTCATCCTCTTAAATTCTCCTTTTGGACCTCCTTTTGAACTGCAGTCTTATAATAAATTATCCAACTGCATAACTGGTATATCTACTTGGACACTGAATTTCAAAAGTCATAGATATCCAAAATTGAACTCATGATTTTCCCTCATAAACCACTACATACAGATTTTCTCTTCTTGCAGAATGCCATGGTCAGCACTGGAGCCTCTCTTAGCTCTCCTGTACACTTTCATCCTCAGCAAGCCTCTATCTCTGCACCTCAAGAATCTCTCAGGGCTCCCATCCCTTGCCCAGCCTTGGACAGTAGCTGCCTCACACTCAGTGAAAGACCAGAGAATCTGCTTCTCTCATCTACCTGCCCTGCCCTGTCTTCAGACATCAGGTCCCTCTGCTTATGCACCTGTGAGAAAAGAGAGTGAAGGGGGCATTGTCTCAGCTCCCCCACCCACTCCCCAGTAACAGAGGATTTTACCCGATTCTCACAGTAAGACCTTTACCTTGCTCTCACCTCAAACTGCAGCAGTTCCTACATGCCTGTCCCTCAAAAGGGTCTCAGGTAGTTCTGCTCTCCATCCGATCTTACCTAGGAGCACACAAGATAGGTCATGAAAAAACCATTAGTGGGGTCGGGTGCTGTGGCTCACGCTTGTAATCCCAGCACTTTGGGAGGCCGAGGTGGGCAGATCACGAGGTCAGTGGCTAACACGGTGAAACTCCGTCTCTACTAAATACAAAAAACGAGCCGGGCACGGTGGCATGCGCCTGTAGTCCCAGCTACTTGGGAGGCTGAGTCAGGAGAATGGCTTGAACCCTGGAGGCGGAGGTTGCAGTGAGACAAGATCGCGCCATTGCAATCCAGCCTGGGTGACAGAGTGAGACTCCAAAGAAAGAAAGAGAGAGAGAGAGAGAGAGAGAGAGAGAAAGAGAGAGAGACAGAGAAAGGAAGAGAGGGAGGGAGGGAAGGAGGAAGGGAGGAAGGAAGGAAGGAAGGAAGGAAGGAAGGAAGGAAGGAAGGAAGGAAGGAAGGAAGGAGAAGGAGAAAGAAAGAAAGAAAGAAAGAAAGAAAGAAAGAACGAAAGAAAGAAAGAAAGAAAGAAAGAAAGAAAGAAAGAAAGAAAGAAAGAAAGAAAGAAAGAAAGAAAGAAAGAAGCATTAGTGAGGGAAAGTGAGTGAGAGTGAGTGTGTTTGGGCCCCTACTGATGATGCTAAACTATCACAAGCCCACACTCAGCCTTTCAACATTTGCTGGAGATTCACTTGTTTCCTTTTTATCTCCATCAAGGGCAGCTTCCTCCTGCTTCTGCTGCTGCAACTCAGCTAGGCACAAAGCATCTGTGGATCCGTTCTTTTTTCAGCAGGGCTTCATCACTCTGAATTTAAAATAATTAGCTTTTTTTGAGACCTCAGTTCTGTGTTTCAAAATGAAATCTATGATCTATAGATTATCCAGCTTATTCTCTTTGTCAGGGCAAGAGCATTTTTCTACAACTTTCTAAATTCTAAACAAAAGTAAAAGTTCACTTCTTTTCAGAATCCCCACATGTCAGAAAGTGTTACTATTATCATCAGTTTAGTGATATTTATGGAATTCCAAGTTGACTCTAATATCAGCTTTTGGGTTAAGTTCTTTCTTTCTGATATGTAGCCTTTGAAATTTTATTTGCTGCAGATCTTTTGGTAGTGAACAATTTTAATTTTTATCTGTCAATTTCATATTGTTATTTTTGATCTTGAAAGACAGCATTACTGAGTACCCAATTCTATATTAACAGTTATTTTCTCTCGACATTTGTTGATACTAGTTTACTCATTTTTAGTGAATGAGTGAACAAGTGAATCTCCAGCAAATGTTGAAAGGCTGAGTGTGGGCTTGTGATAGTTTAGCATCATCAGTAGGGGCCCAAACACACTCACTCTCACTCGACCTCCCTCACTAATGCTTTTTTCTTTCTTTCTTTCTTTATTTCTTTAATAATCAGATAAATATTATTTCATTATAAATTATCCTTTTTTCAATGTTTGTATGGTCTGGTGTTTGGTTTTAATGTTTTATAATTTAACTAAAGTGAGTTGATTTTTATATCATCTGTTAGAAATATATTCTTTGAATCAATGGGTTTATACCGTTTCTTAATTTCTTTCTGAGAATCTCTTGAAATGGTGAATCCTTTTACACTTCTCTCCCCCCATATTTGAATTAAATAAATGTTAGACCTTCTGTTTCCATGCTACATTCTGGGTATATCATGTAAACATTTTTTTCTTCACTAGTTATCCTCTTACCTGTGTCTAATATATCATTAATAACCTGCATTATTTTTAAATTATTTTTTTGTTTCAGACCTGCCTTTTTTTTTTTTTTTTTTTTTTTTTGGAGATGGATTCTCGCTCTGTTGCCCAGGCTGGAGTGCAGTGGTGTGATCTGGGCTCACTGCAACCTCCACCTCCCGGGTTCAAGAGATTCTTCTATCTCAGCCTCCTGAGTAGCTGGGACTACAGGCACCCGCCACCATGCTCGGCTAATTTTTATATATATATTTTTTATTAGAGACAAGGTTTCACCATCTTGGGCATTCTGGTCTTGAACTCCTGACCTCGTGATCCACCCATCTTGGCCTCCCACAGTGCTAGGATTACAGGCATGAGCCACCATGCCCAGCCAGACCTGCCCATTTTTTCTATCATCTATATTGTTTTACTATTGTTTTTACATCTTTGTAATAGTAGATTGTTTCTTTAAACAATTGATACACACCTGCTTAATTATTTCTCCACATTGATGATTCCAATATATTTAGTTTTAAAGGGTCTACATATGCTATTCATTTCATTAACTTTTATTCATGGTGTCTTGCTTACCTGATCATTTTTAATACTGAACTCATTGTTCATCCTTAACCTGACATCATTTTATGGTCTGAAATGAGAATGCTATTATCCAGACTTCCTCTGTGAAGCTGACTCAATGCTTTAACTCAATATAGAAGTTTCAGCATTAACAAACTGGAATTTCTGATGGCCCAAGAGTCAGTAGTACCATCATTAGCATTACTGATCATAGCAGATCTTCCCAGAAGATCTGGGAAACCCTCACCCCCCTCCATCAGTTATCCAGTACAAAGTGCCCACTGCTCAAGCTCCAGTTCACAGACTATTTTTGTGTTTGCAAGAGGAGATATTTTAAGAACTTGCCTAACCATTTTCAGGGATAGAAATGTTTCAAAGAGATCCTCTACTATATATTTGTTCTATAGCAGCAGTCACTTGAGAGCAGCTAACTTGCAGTCATGGCCAAAAGCCTAAATCTTTCTTTCATTCTAGTCACACCTATTTTGTATCTTTTGGGGATATCTCAGATTCAGATGCATTCATAGTATTCTATGATTTGGGACACTACTACAGATTCTTCAAAATGTTACAACATTCCAATGGTATTTTGGGAGGTATAGAAGGAGAGGAAAAACAATGGGCTCAAGTCTCCTCTGACTTCTCTTCTTACAATATGTTTCATTGTTCAAAACTTTTAGAACTATATTAATACAGCATTGACAGTGGACATTCTTCTTTTCCTTCTGACTTTAATAGGATTGAAGGAATGTTTTGCTATGAAGTTGCTATATGGGTTGTATTCAGACAAATTTTGACTTTGTAAAGGCAATATTCTCCTCATTATTTTTAAATGCTTACCAGGATTCACAGTATTATTTTCAGTTCTCCCTGTTTAAAGGCATATTTAAATAACTTGATGACTTGGATATATTATATATGTTACTCTGCTACAGAAACAGAAAAACCACCACCAAATTATATTCTAAGATACTTGGTACACCAATTGCACCATCTTTTTTTTATCTAAGACATTCAATTCTTCCACAGGTGGGAGCACATGAATTAGCATCGTTTACTACTTGTAGCTTTCACTACAGACTTTCAGACTTATGGTGCCTAAAAGAAATAGAATACTTCTAGCTGGGTTTAAAAGCTACAAATAAACAGAGGAAATATACACTATTTTGAAAGTACCACTTGAGTGTTATGCATGTATTTCAATATTATGTTGCTAATTTTAATTGTTCGAAGTTAAAGAGCTTAAACCTCCCCCTCATGCATTCCTGAATCACCCATTACTCCCACACATACATTGTTTGATACAGCATAAACCTAAGTAAATAAAGATGTGGCAAAATGAAAAAAATAAAATAACGTTATACCATTCTCATCTGTGAATGGCATCAGTAGACAGATGTGAATAAAAGTAATGTGATTATAATTTTAAAAATCATCTTTAATAGGATCCATTTACTATTAAATGAACATTTGCTTAATGAATAATAAATCTTTGACACAATGAAAACTATTAATGCAGAGTGAGACCAAAATGAAGGTAATAACTGATTTTTTCCTAACCCTTGCTTTAGTTGGTCTTTCCACTAGACTGTCACTTTATTTTAAGGATATTATAATAGCACAAAGCCATCAGCTTTACCATTAGAGAGATCTTCATTAAATTATCTTTGTTGTAATAAAGGTCATCTGGAGGAAATACTGGTCTGGACACAATAATAAATGTTAAGCTTTCTAATATTTTCCACTTTTAGACACAAATTGAAAGGATCATTTATAATGTCAAAAATATACTTTTTTTCTAACTAATCTATCCTATGACTAAGACACTATTAGCAATTAAAGTAGATAGAGCAAATCTAAATGTGGAGAGAAAAAGTAATTTCCACTTACGTTTGGACAGATGAAAGCACGGATAAATTGAAAGCCTGAAATATTAGCTTGGGGGAATGAAATCACTTGGGGGAGCAAGAGCAGGATACACCAGCCTTTAACTCTATACTTCCCCCAAGAAAAAATATATAGATAGCTAAGTACAAACCAAAATAGCACTGGGAGGGTTCAAGGGACCACTTAAGAAGCTACGGCAACACAGTGAAGCCAAAAAAAAAAAAAAAAGAAAAAAAAAAAGAGAGAGAGAGAGTGAAAGAAAAAAAAAATAGCCATATAGAAAAAAACAACTGCTGAAATCAGCATACCTGAGACTGCAGAAATATCTTTTTTGGCTAGGAACGAAAAAAAGCAGAAAGGGACTATCAGTATCAGCCACAAGGTGGAACCACCATGGCCCTCAGTAACCCACTCTGGCAGAAGACACTGGCATTTTTGCCCTGCGGTAAGCAACAGCCATTTCTGAGAGAAAACGCAGAGGAAAAGATGAAGATGTACCATCCCCTCCCACAGCTCTTTTCCCCCACTGAAAATACCGTGACTGTTGTGCCAAACCAGGATTGGAACTACTACCTTTCTTAATCTGCACGTGTCTCTGACATATGAGCAGCAACCATTTCAAAAGCTCCCACGTAAAAATGCTCATACTAAATTTATTCTCTTACTTAAGAGTGTTTATGGATTTACATTCCATTTGTGGACTATGTAGATCTCACTGGATCTTCTTTCCTGCAGTAATAGGTGGTTTGGGTGCTGCTGAAGGTCATTGTCTCAATTTGTCTGGTGTTTGCAGAAGAGATGTCTGCAAAGTAGTAGAAGATCAAATTGGTGCCTGCCGAAGAAGGATGAAGTGCTGTAGAGCATGGTGGATTTTAGTGCCAATTCCAACACCACTTATCATGTCAGATTATCAAGAACCCCTTAAACCTAAGTTGAAATGAAACTGATGTAAAATAAAAATACATCAAAAGTGAAGTTCTTTGCATCTAAGAATATTGAAATATACATATTAAGTACTTCCATCTTGATAACCATCTTGTATTTTCACTTATCAACATAAATGAATAAATACTAATTTCAAATATACCCAATACTATTTCTTTGTGAGTCATTAACAGATCTTAACAAAACCTTTAAAAATGAGAAAACTGTTATTTTTGTTTTCCAAGATGGTGGATTGAAGGCATTGTTAGCCTGCCTCTTGCACTTGGAAAGACAAAGTGGTGTGTAGAGATTCACACTGAACTTTCTTTCAAGAAGCAACACAGGAACTTAATAGGAAAATTGAAATAAGCCACAGACCATTTGAAAGAAGCAGCAGGATGCAGGTTACGCCATAAGCTAGGCAGAAAATTTTGAGTTTCCAGGGTGTGAGAGGGGGATAAACTGACTGTAAGATATACACTTCCATTGGGAAACCTATCAATCTAGGCCATAGGGGAAGGCCTTAATCCTACTCAGAGCTGGAGTTGATTTAGTGAAGGGTGATGAGTATATGAGGAGTGGCATTGGGATGTGCTTTGAGTCTCCAGCACGTTCCCAGTTTCTGGCAGGATGGAGGGAAGCCATTTCCGATTCTACCTCAGAGAGGACCTCCCAGAAGTCTGCCAGCTAACTCAAATGGTGGTCACAGGTTGAGAGAACCTTCCAACTGAAATGTTTGATATAATCTTGTGAGGGGACAAACTCCCCAGGCCAGAACTGAGAGGTGAGTGGGACGTGTGATGCAGCAGCAAGCACAGGAGCTGGATGCCCCTGCTCTGCAGGTGGATCAGGAGGGATGTGGCCTGAAAGCTGCAGTTGCTGTCTCAATAGGAGAGGCTTATGGTATGGGTCAGTTTTGAGCTCTGAGTTCAGACTTCTTGAAACTTAGCTAGCTACTCCCAGTGGAACACTGTGGGTGTGAGACCTGCCTTGCCAAGGGTGTGGGAGCTGGATGGGGCTTACTGCCAAGCTGCTACTCCCCATTCTTCATATGGACTCTCCTTGTACAGAGGCAGAGGCAGCTTCACTTCTCTCTGGAAAATTACCCCAGTGGCCCAAGAACTGCCTTCCAATTCCCACTGGAGCCACTGCTTGTCTCACATGTAGAGAGCCAGAGCATCACTTTACCTGACCTAGTTCCCACCTGGTTTTGCTCAACCACCTACCCTGGTAGATTAACACAAATAACAGAAGAAACTTTTAGAAGCCCTTTGGCTCTACCCGTTCCCTGAGACACCAGAGTACCTCCCATGGGTAACATAAGGCAAGTCCAAATCTCACCACTACCACCACAGCTGCCAGTCTTTTTCAAGCACCACCTCCTGGCTGAAGGCCAACTGACACAGTCCATTGGAGCATCTTGAATTCAGAACATTCAATGTCATGGCAGGCCGGGGAGCCTCCTCTGCCCTAATTTGGCTCTCTATCACACATTCACACACACACACACACGTCACACACACACATCAACCTACTGGCAAACCGAGGTAAACACACACACACACACACACACACACCCCTGCTCGATTCAGGCCATTATCCCTGATGAACATCGATGCAAAAATTCTCAATAAAATACTGGCAAACCGAATCCAGCAGCACATCAAAAAGCTTATCCACCATGTTCAAGTGGGCTGTATCTTTGGGATGAAAGGCTGATTCAACATACACAAATCATTAAATGTTATTGATCACATAAACAGAACCAAAGGCAAACACCAGACAATTATTTTGATACATGCAAAAATGCCTCTGATAAAATTCAACATCCCTTCCTGTTAAAAACTCTCAATAAACTAGGTATTGATGGAACATACCTTAAAATAATAAGAGCTATTTCATACAGCCAATATCATAAAGAATAGGCAAAAGCTGGAAGCATTCCATTTGAAAACTGGTACAAGACAAGGAAGCCCTCTGTAACCACTTCTATTCAACATAGTGTTGGAAGTTCTCGCCAGGGCAATCAGGCAATAGAAAGAAAGAAAGGGTATTCAAATAGGAAGAGAGAAAGTCAACTTGCCTCTGTTTGCAGATTACATGACTTCATATTTAGAAAACCCCATCATCTCAACTGAAAGACTTCTTGAACTGATAAGCAACTTCACCAAGGTCTCAAGATACAAAATCATTGTGCAAAAATCACAAGCATTCCATTACACCAACAATACTCAAGCAGAGAGCCAAATCAAGAATGAACTCCCATTCACAATTGCTACAAAGAGAGTAAAATACCTAGGAATACAACTAGGAGTACAAGGGATGTGAAGGACCTCTTCAAGGACAACTGCAAACCACTGCTCAAGGTAATAAGAGAGGACACAGATTTAATTGGAAAACATTCCATCCTCATGAATAGGAAGAATCAATATTGTGAAAATGGCCATACTGCCCAAACATTATAGATTCAATGCTATACCCATCAAAATACCGTTGACATTTTTCACAGAATTAGAAAGAACTATTTTAAATGTCATATGGAATCAAAGAATACCCTATATAGCTAAGACAATGATAAACAAAAATAACAAAGCTGGAGGCATTATGCTAACTTCAAACTGTACTAAAAGGCTACGGTACCAAAACAGCAGGCTACTGCTGCCAAAACAGACATATAGACCAATGGAGTAGAACAAAGACCTCAGAAATAACACCACACATCTATGTCCACCTGATCTTTGACAAACTTGACAAAAACAAGCAAGGGAGAAGGGATCTCCTATTCAGTAAATGATGCTGGGAAAACTGGCTTGCCATATACAGAAAACCAAAACTTGACCCCTTCCTTACACCTTATACAATAATTAACTCAAGATGGATTAAAGACTTAAATGTAAAATCCAAAACCATAAAAACCCTAGAAGAAAACCTAGGCAATACCATTCAGGACACAGGCAAGGACAAAGACTTCATGACAAAAATGTCAAAAGCAATTGCAACAAAAGCCAAAATTGACAACTCGGATCTAATTGAACTAAAGACCTTCTGCACAGCAAAGAAACTATCATCAGCATGAGCAATCAACCTACAGGATGGGAGAAAACTATTGCAACCTACCCATCTGACAAAGGTCTAATAACAAAAATTGACAAGGAACTTAAACATATTTACAAGCAAAAAAACAAACAACCCCATCCAAAGTGAGCAAAGGATATGAACAGAAACTTATCAAAAGAAGACATTTATCTAACCAACAAATATATTTTTTAAAAGCTCAACAATACTGATCATCAGAGAAGTGAAAATCAAAACTACAATGAGATACCATCTCACACCCATCAGAATGGTGATTACTAAAAAGTTAAGAAACAATAGATGCTGGTGAAGCTGAGAAGAAAGAGGAACGCTTTTACACTGTTGGGGAAACTGTAAATTAGTTCAACCATTGTGGAAGACAGTATGGTGATTCCTCAAGGATCTAGAACCAGAAACACCATTTGACCCAGTAATCCCATTACTGGCTATATACCCAAAGGAATATAAATCATTCCACTATAAAGACACATGCACATGTAAGTTTTTGCAGCACTATATACAATAGCAAAGACATGAAACCAACCCAAATGCCCTTCAGTGCTAGACTGGATAAAGAAAATGTGGTACATTTACACCATAAAATACTATGCAGTCATAAAAAGGAATGAGATCATGTCTTTTGCAGACACATGGATGAAGCCATCATACTGAGCAAACTAACACAGTAACAAAAAAATCAAACACCGCATGTTTTCACTAATAAGTGAAAGTTGAACATTGAGAAAACAAGGACACAGTGAGGGGAGCAACACACAACACGGCCCGCTGGGGACTCGGGGTGAGGGAAGAGAACTTAGAGGATGAGTCAATAGGTGCAACAAACCACCATGGCAAAGGATACCTATATAACAAACCTGTACGTTCTGCACATGTATCCCATATTTTTTCAATTTAAAAACAGGAAATAATTATGTACATACATACATACATAAACACATACATTCTTCCCGGATCTTCATTCCTGGTAAGCCAAGGAACCTGGAGAAACACCAGAATTCTGTCCCTCTGAAAATGCAGGACAGGTCTACCTTCATCAGAATAAAATTTTGGACCAAATGTGGTAACTACAGGTCCACCCCACAATGAGTAACTGAAAATTGAGGCAGTATTTCAGATCCTAAAAAACTGATGAAGCAATTCGTGACACATTTGGGTTGTTTTTGCCTTTTCCTACTATGAAGAGTGCCAGTAGGAAGAAGAAAGAACGGTGTACAAATATCTGTTTGATTCTCTGCTTTCAGAATTCTTTGTTTGTTTGTGTGTTTGTTTGTTCTTTCTTGAGACAGGACATCACTCCAGTCAGCCAGGCTTTTCCAGTCTGTAATTTTTGTTGTTTCCTTTTGTCAAGTTTTAGAAGATTTTATTTTATTTCTATTGAATTTTAAGGCATTTTTAGATATGTATTAAAACATTATCTCACACGCTGTGTGTTACGTTTCATTTATTTTCATCCCTTTTTTATTTTATTATTTTATTTTATTATAGTTTATATTCTAGGGAATATATGCACAAAGTGCAGGTTTGTTACATATGCATACATGTGCCATGTTGGTGTGCTGCACCCATTAACTCGTCATATACATTAGGTGTATCTCCTAATGCTATCCTTCCCTCCTCCCCCAACCCCACAACAGGCCCTGGTGTGTGATATTCCCGTTCCTGTGTCCAGGTGTTCTCATTGTTCATTTCCCATCCATGAGTGAGAACATGTGGTGTTTGGTTTTCTGTTCTTGCAGTAGTTTGCTGAGAATGATGGTTTCCAGCTGCATCCATGTCCCTACAAAGGACATGAACTCATCCTCTTTTATGGCTGCATAGTATTCCATGGTGTATATGTGCCACATTGTCTTAATCCAGTCTATCATTGATGAACCTTTGGGTTGGTTCCAAGTCTTTACTGTTGTGAATAGTGATGCAATAAACATATGTGTGCATGTGTCTTTATAGCAGCTTGATTTATAATCCTTTGGGGATATAGCCAGTAATGGGATGTCTGGGTCAAATAGTATTTCTAGTTCTAGATCCTTAAGGAATCACCATGCTGTTTTCCACAATGGTTGAACTAGTTTACAGTCCCACCAACAGTGTAAAAGTGTTCCTATTTCTCCACATCCTCTCCAGCACCTGTTGTTTCCTGACTTTTTAATGATCACCATTCTAACTGGTGTGAGACAGTATCTCATTGTGGTCTTGATTTGCATTTCTTTGATGGCTAGTGAGGATGAGCATTTTTTCATGTGTCTGTTGACTACATAAATGTCTTCTTTTGAGAAGTGGCTGTTCATATCCTTTGCCCACTTTTTGATGGGATTGGTTTTTTTTTTTTCTAGTAAATTTCTTTGAGTTCTTTGTAGGTTCTGGATATTAGCCCTTTGTCAGATGAGTAGATTGCAAAAATTTTCTCCCATTCTGTAGGTTGCCTGTTTATTCTGATGGTAGTTTCTTCTGCTGTGCAGAAGCTCTTTAGTTTAATTAGATCCCATTTGTCAATTTTGGCTTCTGTTGCCATTGCTTTTGTTGTTTTAGACATGAAGTCCTTGCCCACGCTTGTGCCCTGAATGGTATCGCCTAGGTTTTCTTCTAGGGTTTTTATGGTTTTAGGTCTAACATTTAAGTCTCTAATCCATCTTGAATTAATTTTTGTATAACATGTAAGGAAAGCATACAGTTTCAGCTTTCTACTTATGGCTAGCCACTTTTCCCAGCAGCATTTATTAAATAGGGAATCCTTTCTCCATTTATTGTTTTTGTCAGGTTTGTCAAAGATCAGATGGTTGTAGATGTGTGGTATTATTTCTGAGGGCTCTGTTCTGTTCCATTGGTCTATAGCTCTGTTTTGGTACTAGTACCATGCTGTTTTGGTTACTCTAGCCTTGTAGTATAGTTTGAAGTCAGGTAGCGTGATGACTCCAGCTTTGTTCTTTTGACTTAGGATTGTCTTGGCAATGCGGGCTCTTTTTTGGTTCCATATGAACTTTAAAGTAGTTTTTTCCAATTCTGTGAAGAAAGTCACTGGTAGCTTAATGGGGATGGCATTGAATCTATAAATTACCTTGCACAGTATGGCCATTTTCACTATATTGATTCTTCCTATCCATGAGCATGGAATGTATGGAATGTTCTCCCATTTGTTTCTGTCCTCTTTTATTTCATTGAGCAGTGGTTTGTAGTTCTCCTTGAAGAGGTCCTTCACATCCCTTGTAAGTTGGATTCCTAGATATTTTATTCTCTTTGAAGCAATTGTGAATGGGAGTTCACTTATGATTTGGTTCTCTGTTTGTCTGTCATTGGTGTATAAGAATGCTTGTGATTTTTGCAAATTGATTTTGTATCCTGAGACTTTGCTGAAGTTGCTTATCAGCTTAAGGAGATTTGGGGCTGAGATGATGAGGTTTTCTAAATATACAATCATGTCATCTGCAAACAGGGACAATTTGACTTCCTCTTTTCCTAATTGAATACCCTTTATTTCTTTCTCTTGCCTGGTTGCCCTGGCCAGAAGTTCAACACTATGTTGAATAGGAGTGGTGAAAGAGGGCATCCCTGTCTTATGCTAGCTTTCAAGGGGAATGCTTCCAGTTTTTGCCTATTCAATATGATATTGGCTGTGGGTTTGTCATAAATAGCTCTTATTATTTGGAGATATGTTCCATCAATTCCGAATTTATTAAATTTTTAGCATGAAGAGCTGTTGAATTTTGTCAAAGGCCTTTTCTGCATCTATTGAGATAATCATGTGGTTTTTGTCTTTGGTTCTGTTTATATGCTGGATTACGTTTATTGATTTGTGTATGTTGAACCAGTCTTGCATCCCAGGGATGAAGCCTACTTGATCATGGTGGATAAGCTTTTTGAAGTGCTGTGGATTTGGTTTACCAGTATTTTATTGAGGATTTTTGCATGGATGTTCATCAGGGATATTGGTCTAAAATTCTCTTTTTTGTTGTTGTGTCTCTGCCAGGCTTTGGTATCAGGATGATGTTGGCCTTGTAAAATGAGTTAAGGAGGATCCCCTCTTTTTCTATTGATTGGAATAGTTTCAGAAGGAATGGTACCGGCTCCTCCTTGTACCTCTGGTAGAATTCGGCTATGAATCTTTCTGGTCCTGGACTTTTTTGGTTGGTAGGCTATTAATTATTTCCTCCATTTCAGAGCCTGTTATTGGTCTATTCAGGGATTCAACTTCTTCCTGGTTTAGTCTTTGGAGAATGTATGTGTCCAGCAATTTATCCATTTATTCTCGGTTTTCTAGCTTATTTATGTAGAGGTGTTTTTAGTATTCTCTGATGGTAGTTTGTATTTCTATCCCATTTATCATTTTTTTATTGCATCTATTTGATTCTTCTCTTTTTTCTTCTTTATTAGTCTTGCTAGCTATCAATTTTGTTAATCTTTTTAAAAAACCAGCTTCTGGATTCATTGATTTTTTGGAGGGTTTTTTGTGTTTCTGTCTCCTTGAGTTCCGCTCTGATCTTAGTTATTTATTGCCTCCTGCTAGCTTTTGAATGTATTTGCTCTTGCTTCTCTAGTTCTTTTAGTTGTGATATTAGGATGTCAATTTTAGATCTTTCCTGCTTTCTCTTGTGGGCATTTATTGCTATAAATTTCCCTCTACACACTGCTTTAAATGTGTCCAGAGATTCTGGTATGACGTATCTTTGTTCTCATTGGTTTCAAAGAACATCTTTATTTCTGCCTTCATTTCGTTATGTAACCAGTAGTCATTCAGGAGCAGGTTGTTTAGTTTCCATTTAGTTGAGAAGTTTTGATTGAGTTTCTTAATCCTGAGTTCTTTGTTTGATTGCACTGTGGTCTGAGAGACAGTTTGTTATAATTTCTATTCTTTTATATTTCCTGAGGAGTGCTTTACTTCCAACTATGTGGTCAATTTTGGAATAAGTGTGATGTGGTGCTAAGAAGAATGTATATTTTGTTGGTTTGGGGTGGAGAGTTCTGTAGATGTCTATTAGGTCTGCTTGGTGCAGAGTTGGGTTCAATTCCTGTTTATTCTTAACTTTCTGTCTCGTTGATCTGTCTAATGTTGACAGTGGGGTATTAAAGTCTCCCATTATCATTGTGTGGGAGTCTAAGTCTCTTTGTAAGTCTCTAAGGACTTGCTTTATGCATCTGGGTGCTCCTGAATTGGGTGCATATATATTTTGGATAGTTAGCTCTTCTTGTTGAATTGATCCTTTTACGATTATGTAATGGCCTTCTTTGTCTCTTTTGATCTTTGTTGGTTTAAACTCTGCTTTACCAGCGACTAGGATTGCAACCCCTGCCGTTTTTTGTTTTCCATTTCCTTGGTAGATCTTCCTCCATCCCTTTATTTTGAGCCTATGTGTGTCTCTGCATATGAGATGGGTCTCCTGAATACAGCAAACTGATGGGTCTTGTCACCACCAGGCCTGCCCTACAAGAGCTCCTGACTCTATATCCAACTTGCCAGTCTGTGTCTTTTAATTGGAATATTTAGCCCATTTACATTTAGGTTAATATTGTTACATGTGAACTTGATCCTGTCATTATGATGTTAGCTGGTTATTTTGCTCATTAGTTGATGCGGTTTCTTCCTAGCATCGATGGTCTTTACATTTTGGCATGTTTTTGCAGTGGCCGGTACCAGTTGTTCATTTCCATGTTTAGTGCTTCCTTCAGGAGCTCTTGTAAGGCAGGCCTGGTGGTGACAAAATCTCTCAGCGTTTGCTTGTCTGTAAGGATTTTATTTCTCCCTCACTTATGAAACTTAATTTGGCTCGATATGAAATTCTGGGTTGAAAATTCTTTTCTTTAAGAATGTTGAATATTGCCCCACGCCTCCCTTCTGGCTTGTAGAGTTTCTGCCGAGAGATCTACTGTTAGTCTCATGGGCTTCCCTTTGTGGGTAACCCGACCTTTCTTTCTGGCTGCCCTTAACATTTTTTCCTTCATTTCAACTTTGGTGAATCTGACAATTATATGTCTTGGAGTTGCTCTTCTAGAGGAGTATCTTTGTGGCATTCTCTGTATTTCCTGAATTTGAATTTCGGCCTGCCTTGCTAGGTTGGGGGAGTTCTCCTGGATAATATCCTGCAGATGTTTTCCAACTTGGTTCAATTCTCCCCCTCACTTTCAGGTACACAAATCAGACGTAGATTGTGCCTTTTCCCATAGTCCCATATTTCTTGGAGGCTTTGTCCATTTCTTTTTACTCTTTCTTCTCTAAAGTTCTCTTCTCACTTCATTTTATTTATTTGATCTTCAATCACTGACGCACTTTCTTCCAGTTGACCGAGTCGGTTATTGAAGCTTGCGCATTTGTCATGTAGTTCTTGTGTCATGGTTTTCAGCTCTCTCAGGTCATTTAAGGACTTCTTTACATTGGTTATTCTAGTTAGCCATTCAGGAAATATTTTTTCAAGGTTTTTAGCTTCTTTGTTATGGGTTCGAACTTCCTCCTTTAGCTCGGAGAAGTTTGATCGTCTGAAGCCTTCTTCTCTCAACTCGTCAAAGTCATTCTCTGTTCAGCTTTGTTCCATTGCTGGAGAGGAGCTGCATTCCTTTGGAGGCGGAGTGGTGCTCAGATTTTTAGAATTTTCAGTTCTTCTGCACTTCTTTTTCCCCATCTTTGTGATTTTATCTACCCTTTGTCTTTGATGATGTTGATGTACAGATGGGGTTTTGGTGTGGATGTCCTTTCTGTTTGTTTGTTAGCTTTCTTTCTAATAGTCATGACCCTCAGCTGCAGGTCTGTTGGAGTTTGCTCAAGGTCCACTCCAGACCCTGTTTGCCTGGGTGGCAGCAGTGGAGGCTACAGAAGAGTGAATATTGCTGAACAGCGAATGTTTCTGCCTGATTATCCTCTGGAAGCTTCATCTCAGAGGGGTACCCGGTTTTGTGAGGTGTGAGGGGTCAATCTGACTCTAGTGGGGGTGTCTCCCATTTAGTCTACTCCAGGGTCAGGGACCCACTTGAGCAGGCAGTCTGTCTGTTCTCAGATCTCAAACTGCATGCTGGGAGAAACACTACTCTCTTCAAAGCTGTCAGACAGGGACATTTAAATCTGCAGAGGTTTCTGCTGCCTATTGTTTGGCTATGCCCTCTCCCCAGAAGTGGAGTCTACAGAGGCAGGCAGGCCTCTTTGAGCTGTGGTGGGCTCCACCCAGTTCGAGCTTCCCCACCACTTTGTTTACCTACTCAAGCCTCAGCAATGGCGAGCGCCCCTCCCCCAGCCTTGCAGCCTCCTTGCAGTTAGGTCTTGGACTACTGTGCTAGCAATGAGGGAGGCTCTGTGGGCGTGGGACTCTCCAAGCCAGATGCGGGATATAATCTCCTGGTGTGACGTTTGCTGAGACCCTTGATAAAGGACAGTGTTAGGGTGGGAGTAACCCAATTTTCCAGGTGTTGTCTATCACGGTTTCCCTTGGCTAGGAAAGGGAATTCCCTTCCCCCTTGCACTTCCTGGGTGAGGTGATGGCTCGCCCTGCTTTGGTTGTTGCTCTGTGTGCTGCATTCACTGTCCTGCCCCCACTGACCAACAAGCCCCAGTGAGATGAACCCGGTACCTCAGTTGGAAATGCAGAAATCACCCGTCTCCTGTGTTGCTCACGCTGGGAGCTGGAGGCTGGATCTGTTCCTATTCGACCATCTTGGAACTGCCTCTCATGGCTCCTTTAATGAACAAAAGGTTTTAGCTTAGATATCTTCTGTTTGTCAAATTTTTCTGATTTTGACTTTTCAAAATATGCTGTCATATACAAGAAACCCTTGGATATAAAATTCCATGAATATTTCTCTTTTCTTGCAGTCATAACTTCGGTGGATGTCATCAATTAATCTCTGGGTTATAGCATGTTTTCTTGAAAGTGTTCCACAGTCTATTTTGGGCATTGAGAATTTCATCAAACTTAAGTGAATATTTCTACAAATCGAAGGAATAGTCCCTTTTGATGCTTTATTATTTGCATATATTGCTTCCACAAGACCATTTCATGCAAAGACTTGTCTTGTCCCCACAGCCAGATCATTGCAACATGATATAGAATCAATTGGTCAAAAGTGGGAAGGTTATCTCTGGAATGTCTATTTGACTCCATTGATCTCTCCATTTTAATTAAGACAGAATATGCTGTGTTGATTACATAACATTGCTGCACATTCTCAAATCAGAAAGTGTAGTTCCAACTTCTTGTCCTTCAATCGCGGAAAGAATGATCTTATCTCCCAGATGCACATGCTTGGAAGTACTTCTCAACACACACACACACTCACATCCAGACACAAAGATACAAATACACACACAGACACAAACTGTTTAATATGTACACAATTGTTAACTGGCATTGTTTTACATGAAATAAGGCAAATGTGTAGCCACTGTCCTAACCCACTTCCACTCCTATCATATTTGCCCATAACACTGATTAGTAAATCTGATTCAACTGTTCTATAATCACAATTTAAGCTGTGTCCATTAAATTCCCTGAGGAATGCAAAAGGATACAACCTAAGACACAAAACTTAATTGACTGCTGATATTTCATTGCTAAATTGGGTAATTGGTGGGTAAATGTAGTGGAACCGGTGGGTGGGCATTAGTTATATAAGGGGTGAAGCAGCAAGATACTTCATTATTAAAAGGTGTTGGAAAGAAATTGAAACACAGGAGTGTGTGTATTCAGCTGAAATAAAATTAGAAAACCCAGAAAAAAATCTCACTTGGGGTGTAAAAAAATGGCATTAGGGGAGATTCTGGGTCAATCGTCCAACTGTGCAAACTGGATCTTGGAAGCAGGATCCCTTTCCTGCAATGAGACTTGTTTATTGGTGGTGGTGTTCCAGTGGAAACGATTTTGGAGAATGGCCCCTTCCTTTTGTGTATCTGCTGATTAGATTTCATGGCTGATTAGATTTCATGGGAAATCAGGGGTTTTAAACTCTATTTAAGTGTTAACATAATTCATTCAAAAGGCAAAAAATCAACAGGTTCTTTGATGTGGAATCATCGCGGATCAATTTCTTCTTAGGTACAGTTATTAAAATTGACCTACCAGAGTTAAACAATTGTGGAGAATGGCCTCTTCCTTTAGTGTATTTGCTGATTAGATTGAATTGTACATTTATCATTAGGTATAGTGATCAAAGCTGACCTACGCAAGAGTAGAGATGTCCAGGACAGAACTCAGGACTCTGTAGAATCACAGAATCTTGGGTGCAACACTGTTCAAGCACATAAATATGCTCATTCAGAGTGTTTCGGTGTGACACATGTGTGAACTGCAGCGTAATGAGCACGACACACAGACAGGTTATCAAGTGGACTCACCTCAATCAGTTATGGGCATTACAGAACACTGATGCCAAGTTCCCAGATCCAGAGGAAAGAAACTCCAGCATCCTGTGTAAAGCCACGGCATCTGGATTTCTCAGGCTTCCGGGGATCATGCTCCTGAAAACGGTGACTCCTTCCTCCTTGTAGAGCATCTTTCTCAGCAGCGCTCATTTCTTCTTCCAGAACTCTGTCCAACAGAAAGGGGAAGCCTTCTGATAGAGCACACCTGACCCATGAAAAGAAAAGGGAAAGAAAGGAGGCCAAAGGTCACACTCTCCTCATTCCACCATCCTCCCTAAAATCATCCTGATTTCATGGGCCCTGAGACCAGGGATGCTTCTGTACACCTCGAGGCCTTGGCGCCTGGCCCAAATTCTATTCTCTTTCTCATTATCTGAAAAATTTTAAGAAAATCCCTAGAGCCAGGATCTTTATTCCTAGTAAGCCGAAAGTCCCAAAGAAACACCCAAATTCTGTCCCTCTTAGTTTGGGAAACAAGTCTACCTTCATCAGCATGACATTTTCCACCAAATGTGGTAACTGCAAGTCCACCACACAATGCTTAACTGGAATTGGAAGCAACATCTCAGACGATGAAAAATACATGCAAGAATCCCTAAGACAAATGGTTTATTTTTCCCTTTCTTACTGAAACAACTGCCAGTATTAACAACGGTATGCAAATCTCTTCTAGACGCCCTGCTTTTAAATCTCTATGTTTCTTCCTGAGACAGGGACTCATTCCCACCACCCAGGCATTTACAGTGTTTAATTCTGGTTATATGCTATTCTCAAATTTACAACTATTTATTTCATCTCTCTCAAATGTTGATCTATTATCACATACGTATTAAAATATTATCTCCCATGCTGCGTGATATGTTGTTTTTATATTCATCCTTTCTTAAATGAACCAAAGGTTTTAGTTGGATTAGATTGTGATTAGTCAAGTTTTCTGATTTCATGATTTCTTAAATTGCGGTCATACGACCTCAATCACTGGAAATAGAATGTCATGAGTATTTCTCTTTACTTGCAATCATAAATTCGGGGAATGTCATCAATTGGTATGTCGGTGATTGCATGATTTCCTGAAAGTCTTTCACAGTCTAATTTGGGCACTAAGTATTTCGTCTAGGTTCAGTGCATGTTTCCAACACTTGATGCTTTATGATTTGGGTATATAGCTTCCACAAGAGCATTTCCTGCAAAGACATGTCTTGGTCCCCACTGGTAAGTCATTTCACTCGAACACAGAATCAATAGGCTGAACATGGAAAGGTTACTGCTAGAATACTTATTAGACTGCATGGATCTATTCTTTGATATTAAGGAAACAAATACACTGTGTTATTAACTGTACTTCATTGATGATTCTCAAGTCAGAAAGTACAGGTCTGACTTCCTGTCCTTCAATGCCTGAAAGGATGATCGTATCTGCCAAAAGCACATGGTTAGAAGCACATCGCAGCTCAAACACACACACACACCCAGAAATATAAACAAACACAAAGAAACACTCACATGGGCATGATTCTGCATGTTTTAAGTAAACTAACGCATTTTAAGTAAACTACCACTTAAGTTTACTGTTTTAAGTAAACACCACTGTTTTAAGTAAACTAACGCATTCCCCAGGAGTTTTAAGTGAACTCCCTGGGGAATACAAGGGGACACACCCTATGATTCATTCTTTAACTGAGTGCTGATATTGGATTGGTGGATCGCGTACCTGATGGGTGGGTGGGGTGTTCGAGGTAGGCGGGGTTGACTTATATAAGGGCTGATGCGGCCAGATGGCGTGTCATTTGAAGACTCTCTCGGAAGAGATAGCATCTTTCTGCAACGTGCGGTCCCAGCAGAGAAAGCTTGTGATCCTTGCTCCTGGCGACATGGAGGCCGATTCACTCCACTTGGGAGGTGAGTGGCAGTTCAACCACTTTTCAAAACTCACATCTTCTCGGCCAGATGCAGCTTTTGCTGAAATCCAGCGGACTTCTCTACCTGAGAAGTCACCACTGTCATCTGAGACCCATGTCGACCTCTGTGATGGTTTGGCTCCTGTGGCAAGACAGCCTGCCCCTGGGGAGAAGCTTCCTCTCAGTAGCAGGAGACCTGCTGCGGTGGGGGCTGGGCTCCAGAATATGGGAAATACTTGCTATGTGAATGCTTCCCTGCAGTGCCTGACATACACACCACCCCTTGCCAACTACATGCTGTCCCGGGAGCACTCTCAACTTTGTCATCATCACAAGTGCTGCATGCTGTGTACGATGGAAGCTCACATCACACGGGCCCTCCACCGTCCTGGCCACGTCATCCAGCCCTCACAGGCATTGGTTGCTGGCTTCCATCGAGGCAAGCAGGAAGACGCCCATGAATTTCTGATGTTCATTGTGGATGCCATGAAAAAGGCATGCCTTCCCGGGCACAAGCAGGTAGATCATGACTCTGAGGACACCACCCTCATCCACCAGATATTTGGAGGCTGCTGGAGATCTCAAATCAAGTGTCTCCACTGCCAAGGCGTTTCGGACACCTTTGACCCTTACCTGGACATTGCCCTGGATATCCAGGCAGCTCAGAGTGTGAAGCAAGCTTTGGAACAGGTGGTGAAGCCCGAAGAACTCAATGGAGAAAATGCCTATCATTGTGGACTTTGTCTCCAGAAGGCGCCTGCCTCCAAGACGTTCACTCTACACACTTCTGCCAAGGTCCTCATCCTTGTATTGAAGAGATTCTCCGATGTCACAGGCAACAAACTTGCCAAGAACGTGCAATACCCTGAGTGCCTTGACATGCAGCCATACATGTCTCAGCAGAACACAGGACCTCTTGTCTATGTCCTCTATGCTGTGCTGGTCCATGCTGGGTGGAGTTGTCACAACGGACATTACCTCTCTTATGTCAAAGCTCCAGGAGGCCAGTGGTATAAAATGGATGACGCCGAGGTCACTGCCTGTAGCATCGCTTCTGTCCTGAGTCAACAGGCCTATGTCCTCTTTTACATCCAGAAGAGTCAACTGGAAAGATGCAGTGAGAGTGTGTCAATAGGCAGGGAACCAGGAGCCCTTGGTGCTGAACACAAAGGCAGGCGAGCAACGCAAGGGGAGCTCCAGAGAGAACCCTGCCTCCAGGTACCCGACTTGGAGGAGCACTTGGTGGAAAGAGCCACTCAGGAAAGCACCTTAGACCACTGGAAGTTCCTCCAAGAGCAAAACAAAACCAAGCCTGACTTCAACGTCAGAAAAGTCGAATGTACCCTGCCTCCCAACGTGCTTGTGATTCATCCATCAAAATACAAGAGTGGGATGAACAACCGTCATCCTGAACAGCAAAGCTCCCTGCTGAACCTCTCTTCAAGGAACCTGGCACCTCAGGAGTCCATGAACACTGGCACACTCACTTCTCTGCAAGGGAGGACCAGGAGATCCAAAGGGAGGAACAAACACAGCAAGAGGGCTCTGTTTGTGTGCCAGTGATCTCAGGAAAAGTCTCCATGCAAACGCAGGAGTGCATGCGCACACACACTGACACACACACACACATACACGTACACACACACACACACCCACGAGGGGGTTCGTGCGCGCACACACACACACCATCACATAGGCAGTCAATCCGACATAAAGTAATGAGGAGCCCAGGTGTCTGTCTACACAAGAGGGAAAACTGGATAGTGATGGCTGCGTTTCAGGATGAGCCCAGACATGGGAAACATCGAGTTTTGCAGTCGTGAGTCTTCTGAACCTGTGGAGGGATTGTCTGTGTGTTTGTGTTCACGGTAGATGTCATTCAGTGTGAATTTCTGAATATGACATATTGCGGTGTAGGGTTGCGCGTGAGGTTATTGCAGGGGACGGGGTTGACTATTTTCTCTTGGGGTGTGTTTCATTCGTCAGTTGTTGGTGAGCACCAGAAGTTGAAATTTTGCGAACGTGGGACTTGTGTGGATCCTTCTCGCTACCTTGAGTAGTGGAAACTGGAACGCATTTGAAGAGAGGAAGGGTGTTCTTCTTTTGAACCTGCCTTGCCGTTTTTACATTACTTGTTGAATGGACGTCAGGCGCCCTAGGACTTGTGCCCTTGGTGGAACCCACAGAATGCTGGAGACAGACAGACAGACACACTTGCCTATTGAATGGTGTCCATTTCCAATGAATTGAAGCAGAAAATCATCCCACTGGTATGTGAGTCATTTGGAAGTAAGTCGTATTGATAATAAAGGAAATCAAACACAGGAGCGTGTGTGTATTCAACTACAATAAAATCAGCAAGCACTGAAATAAATCGCATTTGGTGTGCATCAAAATGGCGTCTGGGAGATTCCGGGTCAATCGTCCAGCTGCGAAAGGTGCATCTCTGAAGCACAGTCCCTGACCTGCAGTGAGACTTGTTCATCCGAGGTGGTGTTGCAGTGGAAATGATTGTGGGAAATGGCCCGTTCCTTTTGTGTATTCGCTGATTGGATTTCAGGCTCCGTTTCTCGTTCGGTACAGCGATCCAAGTTGACCAACCCGAGAGGAAAGATGTCCAGGGCATAACTCAGGGCTCCATACAACCACAGAATCTTGGGTGCAACCCTGCTCAAGCACACAAATGCGCGTATTAACAGTGTCTCTGTGTGACGTGTGTGCAAAGTACAGTGTGATGAGCATGACTGGCAGACAGGTGATCCATTGGGCTCACCTGAAAATCAGTCATGAGCATGAAAGAACACCGACGCCCAGGTCCCCGCTTCAGACATAACACCCACCAGCGTCTTGTGTGAAGCCACGGCATCTGGACTGCTCATGCTTCTGGGGATCATTCTCCTGAAAATGGTGGCTCCTTTCTCCCTGTGGAGCAACTCTCTACGCAGCGCTTCTTTCCTCCCCCAGGACTCATTTCATCGGGCCCAGGAAGCCTTCTGATTCAACACACCTGACCCATGAAAAGAAAAGGGAAAGAAAGGAGGCCAAAGGTCACACTCTCCTCATTCCACCATCCTCCCTGAAATCATCCTGATTTCATGGGCCCTGAGACCGGGGATGCTTCTGTACACCTCGAGGCCTTGGCGCCTGGCCCAAATTCTATTCTCTTTCTCATTATCTGAAAAATTTTAAGAAAATCCCTAGAGCCAGGATCTTTATTCCTAGTAAGCCGAAAGTCCCAAAGAAACACCCAAATTCTGTCCCTCTTAGTTTGGGAAACAAGTCTACCTTCATCAGCATGACATTTTCCACCAAATGTGGTAACTGCAAGTCCACCACACAATGCTTAACTGGAATTGGAAGCAACATCTCAGACGATGAAAAATACATGCAAGAATCCCTAAGACAAATGGTTTATTTTTCCCTTTCTTACTGAAACAACTGCCAGTATTAACAATGGTATGCAAATCTCTTTTAGACGCCCTGCTTTTAAATCTCTATGTTTCTTCCTGAGACAGGGACTCATTCCCATCACCCAGGCATTTACAGTGTTTAATTCTGGTTATATGCTATTCTCAAATTTACAACTATTTATTTCATCTCTCTCAAATGTTGATCTATTATCACATACGTATGAAAATATTATCTCCCATGCTGCGTGATATGTTGTTTTTATATTCATCCTTTCTTAAATGAACCCAAGGTTTTAGTTGGATTAGATTGTGATTAGTCAAGTTTTCTGATTTCATGATTTCTTAAATTGCGGTCATACGACCTCAATCACTGGAAATAGAATGTCATGAGTATTTCTCTTTACTTGCAATCATAAATTCGGGGAATGTCATCAATTGGTAGGTCGGTGATTGCATGATTTCCTGAAAGTCTTTCACAGTCTAATTTGGGCACTAAGTATTTCGTCTAGGTTCAGTGCATGTTTCCAACCCTTGATGCTTTATGATTTGGGTATACAGCTTCCACAAGAGCATTTCCTGCAAAGACATGTCTTGGTCCCCACTGGTAAGTCATTTCACTCGAACACAGAATCAATAGGCTGAACATGGAAAGGTTACTGCTAGAATACTTATTAGACTGCATGGATCTATTCTTTGATATTAAGGAAACAAATACACTGTGTTATTAACTGTACTTCATTGATGATTCTCAAGTCAGAAAGTACAGGTCTGACTTCCTGTCCTTCAATGCCTGAAAGGATGGTCGTATCTGCCAAAAGCACATAGTTAGAAGCACATCGCAGCTCAAACACACACACACACCCAGAAATATAAACAAACACAAAGAAACACTCACATGGGCATGATTCTGCATGTTTTAAGTAAACTAACGCATTTTAAGTAAACTACCACTTAAGTTTACTGTTTTAAGTAAACACCACTGTTTTAAGTAAACTAACGCATTCCCCAGGAGTTTTAAGTGAACTCCCTGGGGAATACAAGGGGACACACCCTATGATTCATTCTTTAACTGAGTGCTGATATTGGATTGGTGGACCGCGTACCTGATGGGTGGGTGGGGTGTTCGAGGTAGGCGGGGTTGAGTTATATAAGGGCTGATGCGGCCAGATGGCGTGTCATTTGAAGACTCTCTCGGAAGAGATAGCATCTTTCTGCAACGTGCGGTCCCAGCAGAGAAAGCTTGTGATCCTTGCTCCTGGCGACATGGAGGCCGATTCACTCCACTTGGGAGGTGAGTGGCAGTTCAACCACTTTTCAAAACTCACATCTTCTCGGCCAGATGCAGCTTTTGCTGAAATCCAGCGGACTTCTCTACCTGAGAAGTCACCACTGTCATCTGAGACCCATGTCGACCTCTGTGATGGTTTGGCTCCTGTGGCAAGACAGCCTGCCCCTGGGGAGAAGCTTCCTCTCAGTAGCAGGAGACCTGCTGCGGTGGGGGCTGGGCTCCAGAATATGGGAAATACTTGCTATGTGAATGCTTCCCTGCAGTGCCTGACATACACACCACCCCTTGCCAACTACATGCTGTCCCGGGAGCACTCTCAACTTTGTCATCATCACAAGTGCTGCATGCTGTGTACGATGGAAGCTCACATCACACGGGCCCTCCACCGTCCTGGCCACGTCATCCAGCCCTCACAGGCATTGGTTGCTGGCTTCCATCGAGGCAAGCAGGAAGATGCCCATGAATTTCTGATGTTCATTGTGGATGCCATGAAAAAGGCATGCCTTCCCGGGCACAAGCAGGTAGATCATGACTCTGAGGACACCACCCTCATCCACCAGATATTTGGAGGCTGCTGGAGATCTCAAATCAAGTGTCTCCACTGCCAGGGCGTTTCGGACACCTTTGACCCTTACCTGGACATTGCCCTGGATATCCAGGCAGCTCAGAGTGTGAAGCAAGCTTTGGAACAGGTGGTGAAGCCCGAAGAACTCAATGGAGAGAATGCCTATCATTGTGGTCTTTGTCTCCAGAAGGCGCCTGCCTCCAAGACGTTCACTCTACACACTTCTGCCAAGGTCCTCATCCTTGTATTGAAGAGATTCTCCGATGTCACAGGCAACAAACTTGCCAAGAACGTGCAATACCCTGAGTGCCTTGACATGCAGCCATACATGTCTCAGCAGAACACAGGACCTCTTGTCTATGTCCTCTATGCTGTGCTGGTCCATGCTGGGTGGAGTTGTCACAACGGACATTACCTCTCTTATGTCAAAGCTCCAGGAGGCCAGTGGTATAAAATGGATGACGCCGAGGTCACTGCCTGTAGCATCGCTTCTGTCCTGAGTCAACAGGCCTATGTCCTCTTTTACATCCAGAAGAGTCAACTGGAAAGATGCAGTGAGAGTGTGTCAATAGGCAGGGAACCAGGAGCCCTTGGTGCTGAACACAAAGACAGGCGAGCAACGCAAGGGGAGCTCCAGAGAGAACCCTGCCTCCAGGTACCCGACTTGGAGGAGCACTTGGTGGAAAGAGCCACTCAGGAAAGCACCTTAGACCACTGGAAGTTCCTCCAAGAGCAAAACAAAACCAAGCCTGACTTCAACGTCAGAAAAGTCGAATGTACCCTGCCTCCCAACGTGCTTGTGATTCATCCATCAAAATACAAGAGTGGGATGAACAACCGTCATCCTGAACAGCAAAGCTCCCTGCTGAACCTCTCTTCAAGGAACCTGGCACCTCAGGAGTCCATGAACACTGGCACACTCACTTCTCTGCAAGGGAGGACCAGGAGATCCAAAGGGAGGAACAAACACAGCAAGAGGGCTCTGTTTGTGTGCCAGTGATCTCAGGAAAAGTCTCCATGCAAACGCAGGAGTGCATGCGCACACACACTGACACACACACACACATACACGTACACACACACACACACCCACGAGGGGGTTCGCGCGCGCACACACACACCATCACATACGCAGTCAATCCGACATAAAGTAATGAGGAGCCCAGGTGTCTGCCTACACAAGAGGGAAAACTGGATAGTGATGGCTGCGTTTCAGGATGAGCCCAGACATGGGAAACATCGAGTTTTGCAGTCGTGAGTCTTCTGAACCTGTGGAGGGATTGTCTGTGTGTTTGTGTTCACGGTAGATGTCATTCAGTGTGAATTTCTGAATATGACATATTGCGGTGTAGGGTTGCGCGTGAGGTTATTGCAGGGGACGGGGTTGACTATTTTCTCTTGGGGTGTGTTTCATTCGTCAGTTGTTGGTGAGCACCAGAAGTTGAAATTTTGCGAACGTGGGACTTGTGTGGATCCTTCTCGCTACCTTGAGTAGTGGAAACTGGAACGCATTTGAAGAGAGGAAGGGTGTTCTTCTTTTGAACCTGCCTCGCCGTTTTTACATTACTTGTTGAATGGACGTCAGGCGCCCTAGGACTTGTGCCCTTGGTGGAACCCACAGAATGCTGGAGACAGACAGACAGACACACTTGCCTATTGAATGGTGTCCATTTCCAATGAATTGAAGCAGAAAATCATCCCACTGGTATGTGAGTCATTTGGAAGTAAGTCGTATTGATAATAAAGGAAATCAAACACAGGAGCGTGTGTGTATTCAACTACAATAAAATCAGCAAGCACTGAAATAAATCACATTTGGTGTGCATCAAAATGGCGTCTGGGAGATTCCGGGTCAATCGTCCAGCTGCGAAAGGTGCATCTCTGAAGCACAGTCCCTGACCTGCAGTGAGACTTGTTCATCCGAGGTGGTGTTGCAGTGGAAATGATTGTGGGAAATGGCCCCTTCCTTTTGTGTATTCGCTGATTGGATTTCAGGCTCCGTTTCTCGTTCGGTACAGCGATCCAAGTTGACCAACCCGAGAGGAAAGATGTCCAGGGCATAACTCAGGGCTCCATACAACCACAGAATCTTGGGTGCAACCCTGCTCAAGCACACAAATGCGCGTATTAACAGTGTCTCTGTGTGACGTGTGTGCAAAGTACAGTGTGATGAGCATGACTGGCAGACAGGTGATCCATTGGGCTCACCTGAAAATCAGTCATGAGCATGAAAGAACACCGACGCCCAGGTCCCCGCTTCAGACATAACACCCACCAGCGTCTTGTGTGAAGCCACGGCATCTGGACTGCTCATGCTTCTGGGGATCATTCTCCTGAAAATGGTGGCTCCTTTCTCCCTGTGGAGCAACTCTCTACGCAGCGCTTCTTTCCTCCCCCAGGACTCATTTCATCGGGCCCGGGAAGCCTTCTGATTCAACACACCTGACCCATGAAAAGAAAAGGGAAAGAAAGGAGGCCAAAGGTCACACTCTCCTCATTCCACCATCCTCCCTGAAATCATCCTGATTTCATGGGCCCTGAGACCGGGGATGCTTCTGTACACCTCGAGGCCTTGGCGCCTGGCCCAAATTCTATTCTCTTTCTCATTATCTGAAAAATTTTAAGAAAATCCCTAGAGCCAGGATCTTTATTCCTAGTAAGCCGAAAGTCCCAAAGAAACACCCAAATTCTGTCCCTCTTAGTTTGGGAAACAAGTCTACCTTCATCAGCATGACATTTTCCACCAAATGTGGTAACTGCAAGTCCACCACACAATGCTTAACTGGAATTGGAAGCAACATCTCAGACGATGAAAAATACATGCAAGAATCCCTAAGACAAATGGTTTATTTTTCCCTTTCTTACTAAAACAACTGCCAGTATTAACAATGGTATGCAAATCTCTTTTAGACGCCCTGCTTTTAAATCTCTATGTTTCTTCCTGAGACAGGGACTCATTCCCATCACCCAGGCATTTACAGTGTTTAATTCTGGTTATATGCTATTCTCAAATTTACAACTATTTATTTCATCTCTCTCAAATGTTGATCTATTATCACATACGTATTAAAATATTATCTCCCATGCTGCGTGATATGTTGTTTTTATATTCATCCTTTCTTAAATGAACCCAAGGTTTTAGTTGGATTAGATTGTGATTAGTCAAGTTTTCTGATTTCATGATTTCTTGAATTGCGGTCATACGACCTCAATCACTGGAAATAGAATGTCATGAGTTTTTCTCTTTACTTGCAATCATAAATTCGGGGAATGTCATCAATTGGTATGTCGGTGATTGCATGATTTCCTGAAAGTCTTTCACAGTCTAATTTGGGCACTAAGTATTTTGTCTAGGTTCAGTGCATGTTTCCAACACTTGATGCTTTATGATTTGGGTATACAGCTTCCACAAGAGCATTTCCTGCAAAGACATGTCTTGGTCCCCACTGGTAAGTCATTTCACTCGAACACAGAATCAATAGGCTGAACATGGAAAGGTTACTGCTAGAATACTTATTAGACTGCATGGATCTATTCTTTGATATTAAGGAAACAAATACACTGTGTTATTAACTGTACTTCATTGATGATTCTCAAGTCAGAAAGTACAGGTCTGACTTCCTGTCCTTCAATGCCTGAAAGGATGGTCGTATCTGCCAAAAGCACATAGTTAGAAGCACATCGCAGCTCAAACACACACACACACCCAGAAATATAAACAAACACAAAGAAACACTCACATGGGCATGATTCTGCATGTTTTAAGTAAACTAACGCATTTTAAGTAAACTACCACTTAAGTTTACTGTTTTAAGTAAACACCACTGTTTTAAGTAAACTAACGCATTCCCCAGGAGTTTTAAGTGAACTCCCTGGGGAATACAAGGGGACACACCCTATGATTCATTCTTTAACTGAGTGCTGATATTGGATTGGTGGACCGCGTACCTGATGGGTGGGTGGGGTGTTCGAGGTAGGCGGAGTTGAGTTATATAAGGGCTGATGCGGCCAGATGGCGTGTCATTTGAAGACTCTCTCGGAAGAGATAGCATCTTTCTGCAACGTGCGGTCCCAGCAGAGAAAGCTTGTGATCCTTGCTCCTGGCGACATGGAGGCCGATTCACTCCACTTGGGAGGTGAGTGGCAGTTCAACCACTTTTCAAAACTCACATCTTCTCGGCCAGATGCAGCTTTTGCTGAAATCCAGCGGACTTCTCTACCTGAGAAGTCACCACTGTCATCTGAGACCCATGTCGACCTCTGTGATGGTTTGGCTCCTGTGGCAAGACAGCCTGCCCCTGGGGAGAAGCTTCCTCTCAGTAGCAGGAGACCTGCTGCGGTGGGGGCTGGGCTCCAGAATATGGGAAATACTTGCTATGTGAATGCTTCCCTGCAGTGCCTGACATACACACCACCCCTTGCCAACTACATGCTGTCCCGGGAGCACTCTCAACTTTGTCATCATCACAAGTGCTGCATGCTGTGTACGATGGAAGCTCACATCACACGGGCCCTCCACCGTCCTGGCCACGTCATCCAGCCCTCACAGGCATTGGTTGCTGGCTTCCATCGAGGCAAGCAGGAAGATGCCCATGAATTTCTGATGTTCATTGTGGATGCCATGAAAAAGGCATGCCTTCCCGGGCACAAGCAGGTAGATCATGACTCTGAGGACACCACCCTCATCCACCAGATATTTGGAGGCTGCTGGAGATCTCAAATCAAGTGTCTCCACTGCCAGGGCGTTTCGGACACCTTTGACCCTTACCTGGACATTGCCCTGGATATCCAGGCAGCTCAGAGTGTGAAGCAAGCTTTGGAACAGGTGGTGAAGCCCGAAGAACTCAATGGAGAGAATGCCTATCATTGTGGTCTTTGTCTCCAGAAGGCGCCTGCCTCCAAGACGTTCACTCTACACACTTCTGCCAAGGTCCTCATCCTTGTATTGAAGAGATTCTCCGATGTCACAGGCAACAAACTTGCCAAGAACGTGCAATACCCTGAGTGCCTTGACATGCAGCCATACATGTCTCAGCAGAACACAGGACCTCTTGTCTATGTCCTCTATGCTGTGCTGGTCCATGCTGGGTGGAGTTGTCACAACGGACATTACCTCTCTTATGTCAAAGCTCCAGGAGGCCAGTGGTATAAAATGGATGACGCCGAGGTCACTGCCTGTAGCATCGCTTCTGTCCTGAGTCAACAGGCCTATGTCCTCTTTTACATCCAGAAGAGTCAACTGGAAAGATGCAGTGAGAGTGTGTCAATAGGCAGGGAACCAGGAGCCCTTGGTGCTGAACACAAAGGCAGGCGAGCAATGCAAGGGGAGCTCCAGAGAGAACCCTGCCTCCAGGTACCCGACTTGGAGGAGCACTTGGTGGAAAGAGCCACTCAGGAAAGCACCTTAGACCACTGGAAGTTCCTCCAAGAGCAAAACAAAACCAAGCCTGACTTCAACGTCAGAAAAGTCGAATGTACCCTGCCTCCCAACGTGCTTGTGATTCATCCATCAAAATACAAGAGTGGGATGAACAACCGTCATCCTGAACAGCAAAGCTCCCTGCTGAACCTCTCTTCAAGGAACCTGGCACCTCAGGAGTCCATGAACACTGGCACACTCACTTCTCTGCAAGGGAGGACCAGGAGATCCAAAGGGAGGAACAAACACAGCAAGAGGGCTCTGTTTGTGTGCCAGTGATCTCAGGAAAAGTCTCCATGCAAACGCAGGAGTGCATGCGCACACACACTGACACACACACACACATACACGTACACACACACACACACCCACGAGGGGGTTCGTGCGCGCACACACACACACCATCACATACGCAGTCAATCCGACATAAAGTAATGAGGAGCCCAGGTGTCTGCCTACACAAGAGGGAAAACTGGATAGTGATGGCTGCGTTTCAGGATGAGCCCAGACATGGGAAACATCGAGTTTTGCAGTCGTGAGTCTTCTGAACCTGTGGAGGGATTGTCTGTGTGTTTGTGTTCACGGTAGATGTCATTCAGTGTGAATTTCTGAATATGACATATTGCGGTGTAGGGTTGCGCGTGAGGTTATTGCAGGGGACGGGGTTGACTATTTTCTCTTGGGGTGTGTTTCATTCGTCAGTTGTTGGTGAGCACCAGAAGTTGAAATTTTGCGAACGTGGGACTTGTGTGGATCCTTCTCGCTACCTTGAGTAGCGGAAACTGGAACGCATTTGAAGAGAGGAAGGGTGTTCTTCTTTTGAACCTGCCTCGCCGTTTTTACATTACTTGTTGAATGGACGTCAGGCGCCCTAGGACTTGTGCCCTTGGTGGAACCCACAGAATGCTGGAGACAGACAGACAGACACACTTGCCTATTGAATGGTGTCCATTTCCAATGAATTGAAGCAGAAAATCATCTCACTGGTATGTGAGTCATTTGGAAGTAAGTCGTATTGATAATAAAGGAAATCAAACACAGGAGCGTGTGTGTATTCAACTACAATAAAATCAGCAAGCACTGAAATAAATCGCATTTGGTGTGCATCAAAATGGCGTCTGGGAGATTCCGGGTCAATCGTCCAGCTGCGAAAGGTGCATCTCTGAAGCACAGTCCCTGACCTGCAGTGAGACTCGTTCATCCGAGGTGGTGTTGCAGTGGAAATGATTGTGGGAAATGGCCCCTTCCTTTTGTGTATTCGCTGATTGGATTTCAGGCTCCGTTTCTCGTTCGGTACAGCGATCCAAGTTGACCAACCCGAGAGGAAAGATGTCCAGGGCATAACTCAGGGCTCCATACAACCACAGAATCTTGGGTGCAACCCTGCTCAAGCACACAAATGCGCGTATTAACAGTGTCTCTGTGTGACGTGTGTGCAAAGTACAGTGTGATGAGCATGACTGGCAGACAGGTGATCCATTGGGCTCACCTGAAAATCAGTCATGAGCATGAAAGAACACCGACGCCCAGGTCCCCGCTTCAGACATAACACCCACCAGCGTCTTGTGTGAAGCCACGGCATCTGGACTGCTCATGCTTCTGGGGATCATTCTCCTGAAAATGGTGGCTCCTTTCTCCCTGTGGAGCAACTCTCTACGCAGCGCTTCTTTCCTCCCCCAGGACTCATTTCATCGGGCCCGGGAAGCCTTCTGATTCAACACACCTGACCCATGAAAAGAAAAGGGAAAGAAAGGAGGCCAAAGGTCACACTCTCCTCATTCCACCATCCTCCCTGAAATCATCCTGATTTCATGGGCCCTGAGACCGGGGATGCTTCTGTACACCTCGAGGCCTTGGCGCCTGGCCCAAATTCTATTCTCTTTCTCATTATCTGAAAAATTTTAAGAAAATCCCTAGAGCCAGGATCTTTATTCCTAGTAAGCCGAAAGTCCCAAAGAAACACCCAAATTCTGTCCCTCTTAGTTTGGGAAACAAGTCTACCTTCATCAGCATGACATTTTCCACCAAATGTGGTAACTGCAAGTCCACCACACAATGCTTAACTGGAATTGGAAGCAACATCTCAGACGATGAAAAATACATGCAAGAATCCCTAAGACAAATGGTTTATTTTTCCCTTTCTTACTAAAACAACTGCCAGTATTAACAATGGTATGCAAATCTCTTTTAGACGCCCTGCTTTTAAATCTCTATGTTTCTTCCTGAGACAGGGACTCATTCCCATCACCCAGGCATTTACAGTGTTTAATTCTGGTTATATGCTATTCTCAAATTTACAACTATTTATTTCATCTCTCTCAAATGTTGATCTATTATCACATACGTATTAAAATATTATCTCCCATGCTGCGTGATATGTTGTTTTTATATTCATCCTTTCTTAAATGAACCCAAGGTTTTAGTTGGATTAGATTGTGATTAGTCAAGTTTTCTGATTTCATGATTTCTTGAATTGCGGTCATACGACCTCAATCACTGGAAATAGAATGTCATGAGTATTTCTCTTTACTTGCAATCATAAATTCGGGGAATGTCATCAATTGGTATGTCGGTGATTGCATGATTTCCTGAAAGTCTTTCACAGTCTAATTTGGGCACTAAGTATTTCGTCTAGGTTCAGTGCATGTTTCCAACACTTGATGCTTTATGATTTGGGTATATAGCTTCCACAAGAGCATTTCCTGCAAAGACATGTCTTGGTCCCCACTGGTAAGTCATTTCACTCGAACACAGAATCAATAGGCTGAACATGGAAAGGTTACTGCTAGAATACTTATTAGACTGCGTGGATCTATTCTTTGATATTAAGGAAACAAATACACCGTGTTATTAACTGTACTTCATTGATGATTCTCAAGTCAGAAAGTACAGGTCTGACTTCCTGTCCTTCAATGCCTGAAAGGATGGTCGTATCTGCCAAAAGCACATAGTTAGAAGCACATCGCAGCTCAAACACACACACACACCCAGAAATATAAACAAACACAAAGAAACACTCACATGGGCATGATTCTGCATGTTTTAAGTAAACTAACGCATTTTAAGTAAACTACCACTTAAGTTTACTGTTTTAAGTAAACACCACTGTTTTAAGTAAACTAACGCATTCCCCAGGAGTTTTAAGTGAACTCCCTGGGGAATACAAGGGGACACACCCTATGATTCATTCTTTAACTGAGTGCTGATATTGGATTGGTGGACCGCGTACCTGATGGGTGGGTGGGGTGTTCGAGGTAGGCGGGGTTGAGTTATATAAGGGCTGATGCGGCCAGATGGCGTGTCATTTGAAGACTCTCTCGGAAGAGATAGCATCTTTCTGCAACGTGCGGTCCCAGCAGAGAAAGCTTGTGATCCTTGCTCCTGGCGACATGGAGGCCGATTCACTCCACTTGGGAGGTGAGTGGCAGTTCAACCACTTTTCAAAACTCACATCTTCTCGGCCAGATGCAGCTTTTGCTGAAATCCAGCGGACTTCTCTACCTGAGAAGTCACCACTGTCATCTGAGACCCATGTCGACCTCTGTGATGGTTTGGCTCCTGTGGCAAGACAGCCTGCCCCTGGGGAGAAGCTTCCTCTCAGTAGCAGGAGACCTGCTGCGGTGGGGGCTGGGCTCCAGAATATGGGAAATACTTGCTATGTGAATGCTTCCCTGCAGTGCCTGACATACACACCACCCCTTGCCAACTACATGCTGTCCCGGGAGCACTCTCAACTTTGTCATCATCACAAGTGCTGCATGCTGTGTACGATGGAAGCTCACATCACACGGGCCCTCCACCGTCCTGGCCACGTCATCCAGCCCTCACAGGCATTGGTTGCTGGCTTCCATCGAGGCAAGCAGGAAGATGCCCATGAATTTCTGATGTTCATTGTGGATGCCATGAAAAAGGCATGCCTTCCCGGGCACAAGCAGGTAGATCATGACTCTGAGGACACCACCCTCATCCACCAGATATTTGGAGGCTGCTGGAGATCTCAAATCAAGTGTCTCCACTGCCAGGGCGTTTCGGACACCTTTGACCCTTACCTGGACATTGCCCTGGATATCCAGGCAGCTCAGAGTGTGAAGCAAGCTTTGGAACAGGTGGTGAAGCCCGAAGAACTCAATGGAGAGAATGCCTATCATTGTGGTCTTTGTCTCCAGAAGGCGCCTGCCTCCAAGACGTTCACTCTACACACTTCTGCCAAGGTCCTCATCCTTGTATTGAAGAGATTCTCCGATGTCACAGGCAACAAACTTGCCAAGAACGTGCAATACCCTGAGTGCCTTGACATGCAGCCATACATGTCTCAGCAGAACACAGGACCTCTTGTCTATGTCCTCTATGCTGTGCTGGTCCATGCTGGGTGGAGTTGTCACAACGGACATTACCTCTCTTATGTCAAAGCTCCAGGAGGCCAGTGGTATAAAATGGATGACGCCGAGGTCACTGCCTGTAGCATCGCTTCTGTCCTGAGTCAACAGGCCTATGTCCTCTTTTACATCCAGAAGAGTCAACTGGAAAGATGCAGTGAGAGTGTGTCAATAGGCAGGGAACCAGGAGCCCTTGGTGCTGAACACAAAGTCAGGCGAGCAACGCAAGGGGAGCTCCAGAGAGAACCCTGCCTCCAGGTACCCGACTTGGAGGAGCACTTGGTGGAAAGAGCCACTCAGGAAAGCACCTTAGACCACTGGAAGTTCCTCCAAGAGCAAAACAAAACCAAGCCTGACTTCAACGTCAGAAAAGTCGAATGTACCCTGCCTCCCAACGTGCTTGTGATTCATCCATCAAAATACAAGAGTGGGATGAACAACCGTCATCCTGAACAGCAAAGCTCCCTGCTGAACCTCTCTTCAAGGAACCTGGCACCTCAGGAGTCCATGAACACTGGCACACTCACTTCTCTGCAAGGGAGGACCAGGAGATCCAAAGGGAGGAACAAACACAGCAAGAGGGCTCTGTTTGTGTGCCAGTGATCTCAGGAAAAGTCTCCATGCAAACGCAGGAGTGCATGCGCACACACACTGACACACACACACACATACACGTACACACACACACACACCCACGAGGGGGTTCGCGCGCGCACACACACACACCATCACATACGCAGTCAATCCGACATAAAGTAATGAGGAGCCCAGGTGTCTGCCTACACAAGAGGGAAAACTGGATAGTGATGGCTGCGTTTCAGGATGAGCCCAGACATGGGAAACATCGAGTTTTGCAGTCGTGAGTCTTCTGAACCTGTGGAGGGATTGTCTGTGTGTTTGTGTTCACGGTAGATGTCATTCAGTGTGAATTTCTGAATATGACATATTGCGGTGTAGGGTTGCGCGTGAGGTTATTGCAGGGGACGGGGTTGACTATTTTCTCTTGGGGTGTGTTTCATTCGTCAGTTGTTGGTGAGCACCAGAAGTTGAAATTTTGCGAACGTGGGACTTGTGTGGATCCTTCTCGCTACCTTGAGTAGCGGAAACTGGAACGCATTTGAAGAGAGGAAGGGTGTTCTTCTTTTGAACCTGCCTCGCCGTTTTTACATTACTTGTTGAATGGACGTCAGGCGCCCTAGGACTTGTGCCCTTGGTGGAACCCACAGAATGCTGGAGACAGACAGACAGACAGACTTGCCTATTGAATGGTGTCCATTTCCAATGAATTGAAGCAGAAAATCATCCCACTGGTATGTGAGTCATTTGGAAGTAAGTCGTATTGATAATAAAGGAAATCAAACACAGGAGCGTGTGTGTATTCAACTACAATAAAATCAGCAAGCACTGAAATAAATCGCATTTGGTGTGCATCAAAATGGCGTCTGGGAGATTCCGGGTCAATCGTCCAGCTGCGAAAGGTGCATCTCTGAAGCACAGTCCCTGACCTGCAGTGAGACTTGTTCATCCGAGGTGGTGTTGCAGTGGAAATGATTGTGGGAAATGGCCCCTTCCTTTTGTGTATTCGCTGATTGGATTTCAGGCTCCGTTTCTCGTTCGGTACAGCGATCCAAGTTGACCAACCCGAGAGGAAAGATGTCCAGGGCATAACTCAGGGCTCCATACAACCGCAGAATCTTGGGTGCAACCCTGCTCAAGCACACAAATGCGCGTATTAACAGTGTCTCTGTGTGACGTGTGTGCAAAGTACAGTGTGATGAGCATGACTGGCAGACAGGTGATCCATTGGGCTCACCTGAAAATCAGTCATGAGCATGAAAGAACACCGACGCCCAGGTCCCCGCTTCAGACATAACACCCACCAGCGTCTTGTGTGAAGCCACGGCATCTGGACTGCTCATGCTTCTGGGGATCATTCTCCTGAAAATGGTGGCTCCTTTCTCCCTGTGGAGCAACTCTCTAAGCAGCGCTTCTTTCCTCCCCCAGGACTCATTTCATCGGGCCCGGGAAGCCTTCTGATTCAACACACCTAACCCATGAAAAGAAAAGGGAAAGAAAGGAGGCCAAAGGTCACACTCTCCTCATTCCACCATCCTCCCTGAAATCATCCTGATTTCATGGGCCCTGAGACCGGGGATGCTTCTGTACACCTCGAGACCTTGGCGCCTGGCCCAAATTCTATTCTCTTTCTCATTTTCTGAAAAATTTTAAGAAAATCCCTAGAGCCAGGATCTTTATTCCTAGTAAGCCGAAAGTCCCAAAGAAACACCCAAATTCTGTCCCTCTTAGTTTGGGAAACAAGTCTACCTTCATCAGCATGACATTTTCCACCAAATGTGGTAACTGCAAGTCCACCACACAATGCTTAACTGGAATTGGAAGCAACATCTCAGACGATGAAAAATACATGCAAGAATCCCTAAGACAAATGGTTTATTTTTCCCTTTCTTACTAAAACAACTGCCAGTATTAACAATGGTATGCAAATCTCTTTTAGACGCCCTGCTTTTAAATCTCTATGTTTCTTCCTGAGACAGGGACTCATTCCCATCACCCAGGCATTTACAGTGTTTAATTCTGGTTATATGCTATTCTCAAATTTACAACTATTTATTTCATCTCTCTCAAATGTTGATCTATTATCACATACGTATGAAAATATTATATCCCATGCTGCGTGATATGTTGTTTTTATATTCATCCTTTCTTAAATGAACCCAAGGTTTTAGTTGGATTAGATTGTGATTAGTCAAGTTTTCTGATTTCATGATTTCTTGAATTGCGGTCATACGACCTCAATCACTGGAAATAGAATGTCATGAGTATTTCTCTTTACTTGCAATCATAAATTCGGGGAATGTCATCAATTGGTATGTCGGTGATTGCATGATTTCCTGAAAGTCTTTCACAGTCTAATTTGGGCACTAAGTATTTCGTCTAGGTTCAGTGCATGTTTCCAACACTTGATGCTTTATGATTTGGGTATATAGCTTCCACAAGAGCATTTCCTGCAAAGACATGTCTTGGTCCCCACTGGTAAGTCATTTCACTCGAACACAGAATCAATAGGCTGAACATGGAAAGGTTACTGCTAGAATACTTATTAGACTGCGTGGATCTATTCTTTGATATTAAGGAAACAAATACACCGTGTTATTAACTGTACTTCATTGATGATTCTCAAGTCAGAAAGTACAGGTCTGACTTCCTGTCCTTCAATGCCTGAAAGGATGGTCGTATCTGCCAAAAGCACATAGTTAGAAGCACATCGCAGCTCAAACACACACACACACCCAGAAATATAAACAAACACAAAGAAACACTCACATGGGCATGATTCTGCATGTTTTAAGTAAACTAACGCATTTTAAGTAAACTACCACTTAAGTTTACTGTTTTAAGTAAACACCACTGTTTTAAGTAAACTAACGCATTCCCCAGGAGTTTTAAGTGAACTCCCTGGGGAATACAAGGGGACACACCCTATGATTCATTCTTTAACTGAGTGCTGATATTGGATTGGTGGACCGCGTACCTGATGGGTGGGTGGGGTGTTCGAGGTAGGCGGGGTTGAGTTATATAAGGGCTGATGCGGCCAGATGGCGTGTCATTTGAAGACTCTCTCGGAAGAGATAGCATCTTTCTGCAACGTGCGGTCCCAGCAGAGAAAGCTTGTGATCCTTGCTCCTGGCGACATGGAGGCCGATTCACTCCACTTGGGAGGTGAGTGGCAGTTCAACCACTTTTCAAAACTCACATCTTCTCGGCCAGATGCAGCTTTTGCTGAAATCCAGCGGACTTCTCTACCTGAGAAGTCACCACTGTCATCTGAGACCCATGTCGACCTCTGTGATGGTTTGGCTCCTGTGGCAAGACAGCCTGCCCCTGGGGAGAAGCTTCCTCTCAGTAGCAGGAGACCTGCTGCGGTGGGGGCTGGGCTCCAGAATATGGGAAATACTTGCTATGTGAATGCTTCCCTGCAGTGCCTGACATACACACCACCCCTTGCCAACTACATGCTGTCCCGGGAGCACTCTCAACTTTGTCATCATCACAAGTGCTGCATGCTGTGTACGATGGAAGCTCACATCACACGGGCCCTCCACCGTCCTGGCCACGTCATCCAGCCCTCACAGGCATTGGTTGCTGGCTTCCATCGAGGCAAGCAGGAAGATGCCCATGAATTTCTGATGTTCATTGTGGATGCCATGAAAAAGGCATGCCTTCCCGGGCACAAGCAGGTAGATCATGACTCTGAGGACACCACCCTCATCCACCAGATATTTGGAGGCTGCTGGAGATCTCAAATCAAGTGTCTCCACTGCTAGGGCGTTTCGGACACCTTTGACCCTTACCTGGACATTGCCCTGGATATCCAGGCAGCTCAGAGTGTGAAGCAAGCTTTGGAACAGGTGGTGAAGCCCGAAGAACTCAATGGAGAGAATGCCTATCATTGTGGTCTTTGTCTCCAGAAGGCGCCTGCCTCCAAGACGTTCACTCTACACACTTCTGCCAAGGTCCTCATCCTTGTATTGAAGAGATTCTCCGATGTCACAGGCAACAAACTTGCCAAGAATGTGCAATACCCTGAGTGCCTTGACATGCAGCCATACATGTCTCAGCAGAACACAGGACCTCTTGTGTATGTCCTCTATGCTGTGCTGGTCCATGCTGGGTGGAGTTGTCACAACGGACATTACCTCTCTTATGTCAAAGCTCCAGGAGGCCAGTGGTATAAAATGGATGACGCCGAGGTCACTGCCTGTAGCATCGCTTCTGTCCTGAGTCAACAGGCCTATGTCCTCTTTTACATCCAGAAGAGTCAACTGGAAAGATGCAGTGAGAGTGTGTCAATAGGCAGGGAACCAGGAGCCCTTGGTGCTGAACACAAAGACAGGCGAGCAACGCAAGGAGAGCCCCAGAGAGAACCCTGCCTCCAGGTACCCGACTTGGAGGAGCACTTGGTGGAAAGAGCCACTCAGGAAAGCACCTTAGACCACTGGAAGTTCCTCCAAGAGCAAAACAGAACCAAGCCTGACTTCAACGTCAGAAAAGTCGAATGTACCCTGCCTCCCAACGTGCTTGTGATTCATCCATCAAAATACAAGAGTGGGATGAACAACCGTCATCCTGAACAGCAAAGCTCCCTGCTGAACCTCTCTTCAAGGAACCTGGCACCTCAGGAGTCCATGAACACTGGCACACTCACTTCTCTGCAAGGGAGGACCAGGAGATCCAAAGGGAGGAACAAACACAGCAAGAGGGCTCTGTTTGTGTGCCAGTGATCTCAGGAAAAGTCTCCATGCAAACGCAGGAGTGCATGCGCACACACACTGACACACACACACATACACGTACACACACACACACACACCCACGAGGGGGTTGGCGCGCGCACACACACACTCCATCACATAGGCAGTCAATCCGACATAAAGTAATGAGGAGCCCAGGTGTCTGTCTACACAAGAGGGAAAACTGGATAGTGATGGCTGCGTTTCAGGATGAGCCCAGACATGGGAAACATCGAGTTTTGCAGTCGTGAGTCTTCTGAACCTGTGGAGGGATTGTCTGTGTGTTTGTGTTCACGGTAGATGTCATTCAGTGTGAATTTCTGAATATGACATATTGCGGTGTAGGGTTGCGCGTGAGGTTATTGCAGGGGACGGGGTTGACTATTTTCTCTTGGGGTGTGTTTCATTCGTCAGTTGTTGGTGAGCACCAGAAGTTGAAATTTTGCGAACGTGGGACTTGTGTGGATCCTTCTCGCTACCTTGAGTAGCGGAAACTGGAACGCATTTGAAGAGAGGAAGGGTGTTCTTCTTTTGAACCTGCCTCGCCGTTTTTACATTACTTGTTGAATGGACGTCAGGCGCCCTAGGACTTGTGCCCTTGGTGGAACCCACAGAATGCTGGAGACAGACAGACAGACACACTTGCCTATTGAATGGTGTCCATTTCCAATGAATTGAAGCAGAAAATCATCCCACTGGTATGTGAGTCATTTGGAAGTAAGTCGTACTGATAATAAAGGAAATCAAACACAGGAGCGTGTGTGTATTCAACTACAATAAAATCAGCAAGCACTGAAATAAATCGCATTTGGTGTGCATCAAAATGGCATCTGGGAGATTCCGGGTCAATCGTCCAGCTGCGAAAGGTGCATCTCTGAAGCACAGTCCCTGACCTGCAGTGAGACTTGTTCATCCGAGGTGGTGTTGCAGTGGAAATGATTGTGGGAAATGGCCCCTTCCTTTTGTGTATTCGCTGATTGGATTTCAGGCTCCGTTTCTCGTTCGGTACAGCGATCCAAGTTGACCAACCCGAGAGGAAAGATGTCCAGGGCATAACTCAGGGCTCCATACAACCACAGAATCTTGGGTGCAACCCTGCTCAAGCACACAAATGCGCGTATTAACAGTGTCTCTGTGTGACGTGTGTGCAAAGTACAGTGTGATGAGCATGACTGGCAGACAGGTGATCCATATGGCTCACCTGAAAATCAGTCATGAGCATGAAAGAACACCGACGCCCAGGTCCCCGCTTCAGACATAACACCCACCAGCGTCTTGTGTGAAGCCACGGCATCTGGACTGCTCATGCTTCTGGGGATCATTCTCCTGAAAATGGTGGCTCCTTTCTCCCTGTGGAGCAACTCTCTACGCAGCGCTTCTTTCCTCCCCCAGGACTCATTTCATCGGGCCCGGGAAGCCTTCTGATTCAACACACCTGACCCATGAAAAGAAAAGGGAAAGAAAGGAGGCCAAAGGTCACACTCTCCTCATTCCACCATCCTCCCTGAAATCATCCTGTTTTCATGGGCCCTGAGACCGGGGATGCTTCTGTACACCTCGAGGCCTTGGCGCCTGGCCCAAATTCTATTCTCTTTCTCAATATCTGAAAAATTTTAAGAAAATCCCTAGAGCCAGGATCTTTATTCCTAGTAAGCCGAAAGTCCCAAAGAAACACCCAAATTCTGTCCCTCTTAGTTTGGGAAACAAGTCTACCTTCATCAGCATGACATTTTCCACCAAATGTGGTAACTGCAAGTCCACCACACAATGCTTAACTGGAATTGGAAGCAACATCTCAGACGATGAAAAATACATGCAAGAATCCCTAAGACAAATGGTTTATTTTTCCCTTTCTTACTAAAACAACTGCCAGTATTAACAATGGTATGCAAATCTCTTTTAGACGCCCTGCTTTTAAATCTCTATGTTTCTTCCTGAGACAGGGACTCATTCCTATCACCCAGGCATTTACAGTGTTTAATTCTGGTTATATGCTATTCTCAAATTTACAACTATTTATTTCATCTCTCTCAAATGTTGATCTATTATCACATACGTATGAAAATATTATCTCCCATGCTGCGTGATATGTTGTTTTTATATTCATCCTTTCTTAAATGAACCCAAGGTTTTAGTTGGATTAGATTGTGATTAGTCAAGTTTTCTGATTTCATGATTTCTTGAATTGCGGTCATACGACCTCAATCACTGGAAATAGAATGTCATGAGTATTTCTCTTTACTTGCAATCATAAATTCGGGGAATGTCATCAATTGGTATGTCGGTGATTGCATGATTTCCTGAAAGTCTTTCACAGTCTAATTTGGGCACTAAGTATTTTGTCTAGGTTCAGTGCATGTTTCCAACCCTTGATGCTTTATGATTTGGGTATACAGCTTCCACAAGAGCATTTCCTGCAAAGACATGTCTTGGTCCCCACTGGTAAGTCATTTCACTCGAACACAGAATCAATAGGCTGAACATGGAAAGGTTACTGCTAGAATACTTATTAGACTGCATGGATCTATTCTTTGATATTAAGGAAACAAATACACTGTGTTATTAACTGTACTTCATTGATGATTCTCAAGTCAGAAAGTACAGGTCTGACTTCCTGTCCTTCAATGCCTGAAAGGATGGTCGTATCTGCCAAAAGCACATAGTTAGAAGCACATCGCAGCTCAAACACACACACACACCCAGAAATATAAACAAACACAAAGAAACACTCACATGGGCATGATTCTGCATGTTTTAAGTAAACTAACGCATTTTAAGTAAACTACCACTTAAGTTTACTGTTTTAAGTAAACACCACTGTTTTAAGTAAACTAACGCATTCCCCAGGAGTTTTAAGTGAACTCCCTGGGGAATACAAGGGGACACACCCTATGATTCATTCTTTAACTGAGTGCTGATATTGGATTGGTGGACCGCGTACCTGATGGGTGGGTGGGGTGTTCGAGGTAGGCGGGGTTGAGTTATATAAGGGCTGATGCGGCCAGATGGCGTGTCATTTGAAGACTCTCTCGGAAGAGATAGCATCTTTCTGCAACGTGCGGTCCCAGCAGAGAAAGCTTGTGATCCTTGCTCCTGGCGACATGGAGGCCGATTCACTCCACTTGGGAGGTGAGTGGCAGTTCAACCACTTTTCAAAACTCACATCTTCTCGGCCAGATGCAGCTTTTGCTGAAATCCAGCGGACTTCTCTACCTGAGAAGTCACCACTGTCATCTGAGACCCATGTCGACCTCTGTGATGGTTTGGCTCCTGTGGCAAGACAGCCTGCCCCTGGGGAGAAGCTTCCTCTCAGTAGCAGGAGACCTGCTGCGGTGGGGGCTGGGCTCCAGAATATGGGAAATACTTGCTATGTGAATGCTTCCCTGCAGTGCCTGACATACACACCACCCCTTGCCAACTACATGCTGTCCCGGGAGCACTCTCAACTTTGTCATCATCACAAGTGCTGCATGCTGTGTACGATGGAAGCTCACATCACACGGGCCCTCCACCGTCCTGGCCACGTCATCCAGCCCTCACAGGCATTGGTTGCTGGCTTCCATCGAGGCAAGCAGGAAGATGCCCATGAATTTCTGATGTTCATTGTGGATGCCATGAAAAAGGCATGCCTTCCCGGGCACAAGCAGGTAGATCATGACTCTGAGGACACCACCCTCATCCACCAGATATTTGGAGGCTGCTGGAGATCTCAAATCAAGTGTCTCCACTGCCAGGGCGTTTCGGACACCTTTGACCCTTACCTGGACATTGCCCTGGATATCCAGGCAGCTCAGAGTGTGAAGCAAGCTTTGGAACAGGTGGTGAAGCCCGAAGAACTCAATGGAGAGAATGCCTATCATTGTGGTCTTTGTCTCCAGAAGGCGCCTGCCTCCAAGACGTTCACTCTACACACTTCTGCCAAGGTCCTCATCCTTGTATTGAAGAGATTCTCCGATGTCACAGGCAACAAACTTGCCAAGAACGTGCAATACCCTGAGTGCCTTGACATGCAGCCATACATGTCTCAGCAGAACACAGGACCTCTTGTCTATGTCCTCTATGCTGTGCTGGTCCATGCTGGGTGGAGTTGTCACAACGGACATTACCTCTCTTATGTCAAAGCTCCAGGAGGCCAGTGGTATAAAATGGATGACGCCGAGGTCACTGCCTGTAGCATCGCTTCTGTCCTGAGTCAACAGGCCTATGTCCTCTTTTACATCCAGAACAGTCAACTGGAAAGATGCAGTGAGAGTGTGTCAATAGGCAGGGAACCAGGAGCCCTTGGTGCTGAACACAAAGGCAGGCGAGCAACGCAAGGGGAGCTCCAGAGAGAACCCTGCCTCCAGGTACCCGACTTGGAGGAGCACTTGGTGGAAAGAGCCACTCAGGAAAGCACCTTAGACCACTGGAAGTTCCTCCAAGAGCAAAACAAAACCAAGCCTGACTTCAACGTCAGAAAAGTCGAATGTACCCTGCCTCCCAACGTGCTTGTGATTCATCCATCAAAATACAAGAGTGGGATGAACAACCGTCATCCTGAACAGCAAAGCTCCCTGCTGAACCTCTCTTCAAGGAACCTGGCACCTCAGGAGTCCATGAACACTGGCACACTCACTTCTCTGCAAGGGAGGACCAGGAGATCCAAAGGGAGGAACAAACACAGCAAGAGGGCTCTGTTTGTGTGCCAGTGATCTCAGGAAAAGTCTCCATGCAAACGCAGGAGTGCATGCGCACACACACTGACACACACACACACATACACGTACACACACACACACACGCACGAGGGGGTTCGCGCGCGCACACACACACACCATCACATAAGCAGTCAATCCGACATAAAGTAATGAGGAGCCCAGGTGTCTGCCTACACAAGAGGGAAAACTGGATAGTGATGGCTGCGTTTCAGGATGAGCCCAGACATGGGAAACATCGAGTTTTGCAGTCGTGAGTCTTCTGAACCTGTGGAGGGATTGTCTGTGTGTTTGTGTTCACGGTAGATGTCATTCAGTGTGAATTTCTGAATATGACATATTGCGGTGTAGGGTTGCGCGTGAGGTTATTGCAGGGGACGGGGTTGACTATTTTCTCTTGGGGTGTGTTTCATTCGTCAGTTGTTGGTGAGCACCAGAAGTTGAAATTTTGCGAACGTGGGACTTGTGTGGATCCTTCTCGCTACCTTGAGTAGCGGAAACTGGAACGCATTTGAAGAGAGGAAGGGTGTTCTTCTTTTGAACCTGCCTCGCCGTTTTTACATTACTTGTTGAATGGACGTCAGGCGCCCTAGGACTTGTGCCCTTGGTGGAACCCACAGAATGCTGGAGACAGACAGACAGACACACTTGCCTATTGAATGGTGTCCATTTCCAATGAATTGAAGCAGAAAATCATCTCACTGGTATGTGAGTCATTTGGAAGTAAGTCGTATTGATAATAAAGGAAATCAGACACAGGAGCGTGTGTGTATTCAACTAAAATAAAATCAGCAAGCACTGAAATCAATCGCATTTGGTGTGCATCAAAATGGCGTCTGGGAGATTCCGGGTCAATCGTCCAGCTGCGAAAGGTGCATCTCTGAAGCACAGTCCCTGACCTGCAGTGAGACTCTTTCATCCGAGGTGGTGTTGCAGTGGAAATGATTGTGGGAAATGGCCCCTTCCTTTTGTGTATTCGCTGATTGGATTTCAGGCTCCGTTTCTCGTTCGGTACAGCGATCCAAGTTGACCAACCCGAGAGGAAAGATGTCCAGGGCATAACTCAGGGCTCCATACAACCGCAGAATCTTGGGTGCAACCCTGCTCAAGCACACAAATGCGCGTATTAACAGTGTCTCTGTGTGACGTGTGTGCAAAGTACAGTGTGATGAGCATGATTGGCAGACAGGTGATCCATTGGGCTCACCTGAAAATCAGTCATGAGCATGAAAGAACACCGACGCCCAGGTCCCCGCTTCAGACATAACACCCACCAGCGTCTTGTGTGAAGCCACGGCATCTGGACTGCTCATGCTTCTGGGGATCATTCTCCTGAAAATGGTGGCTCCTTTCTCCCTGTGGAGCAACTCTCTACGCAACGCTTCTTTCCTCCCCCAGGACTCATTTCATCGGGCCCGGGAAGCCTTCTGATTCAACACACCTGACCCATGAAAAGAAAAGGGAAAGAAAGGAGGCCAAAGGTCACACTCTCCTCATTCCACCATCCTCCCTGAAATCATCCTGATTTCATGGGCCCTGAGACCGGGGATGCTTCTGTACACCTCGAGGCCTTGGCGCCTGGCCCAAATTCTATTCTCTTTCTCATTATCTGAAAAATTTTAAGAAAATCCCTAGAGCCAGGATCTTTATTCCTAGTAAGCCGAAAGTCCCAAAGAAACACCCAAATTCTGTCCCTCTTAGTTTGGGAAACAAGTCTACCTTCATCAGCATGACATTTTCCACCAAATGTGGTAACTGCAAGTCCACCACACAATGCTTAACTGGAATTGGAAGCAACATCTCAGACGATGAAAAATACATGCAAGAATCCCTAAGACAAATGGTTGATTTTTCCCTTTCTTACTAAAACAACTGCCAGTATTAACAATGGTATGCAAATCTCTTTTAGACGCCCTGCTTTTAAATCTCTATGTTTCTTCCTGAGACAGGGACTCATTCCCATCACCCAGGCATTTACAGTGTTTAATTCTGGTTATATGCTATTCTCAAATTTACAACTATTTATTTCATCTCTCTCAAATGTTGATCTATTATCACATACGTATGAAAATATTATCTCCCATGCTGCGTGATATGTTGTTTTTATATTCATCCTTTCTTAAATGAACCCAAGGTTTTAGTTGGATTAGATTGTGATTAGTCAAGTTTTCTGATTTCATGATTTCTTCAATTGCGGTCATACGACCTCAATCACTGGAAATAGAATGTCATGAGTATTTCTCTTTACTTGCAATCATAAATTCGGGGAATGTCATCAATTGGTATGTCGGTGATTGCATGATTTCCTGAAAGTCTTTCACAGTCTAATTTGGGCACTAAGTATTTCGTCTAGGTTCAGTGCATGTTTCCAACCCTTGATGCTTTATGATTTGGGTATACAGCTTCCACAAGAGCATTTCCTGCAAAGACATGTCTTGGTCCCCACTGGTAAGTCATTTCACTCGAACACAGAATCAATAGGCTGAACATGGAAAGGTTACTGCTAGAACACTTATTAGACTGCATGGATCTATTCTTTGATATTAAGGACACAAGTACACCGTGTTATTAACCGTACTTCATTGATGATTCTCAAGTCAGAAAGTACAGGTCTGACTTCCTGTCCTTCAATGCCTGAAAGGATGGTCGTATCTGCCAAAAGCACATAGTTAGAAGCACATCGCAGCTCAAACACACACACACACCCAGAAATATAAACAAACACAAAGAAACACTCACACATGGGCATGATTCTGCATGTTTTAAGTAAACTAACGCATTTTAAGTAAACTACCACTTAAGTTTACTGTTTTAAGTAAACACCACTGTTTTAAGTAAACTAACGCATTCCCCAGGAGTTTTAAGTGAACTCCCTGGGGAATACAAGGGGACACACCCTATGATTCATTCTTTAACCGAGTGCTGATATTGGATTGGTGGACCGCGTACCTGATGGGTGGGTGGGGTGTTCGAGGTAGGCGGGGTTGAGTTATATAAGGGCTGATGCGGCCAGATGGCGTGTCATTTGAAGACTCTCTCGGAAGAGATAGCATCTTTCTGCAACGTGCGGTCCCAGCAGAGAAAGCTTGTGATCCTTGCTCCTGGCGACATGGAGGCCGATTCACTCCACTTGGGAGGTGAGTGGCAGTTCAACCACTTTTCAAAACTCACATCTTCTCGGCCAGATGCAGCTTTTGCTGAAATCCAGCGGACTTCTCTACCTGAGAAGTCACCACTGTCATCTGAGACCCATGTCGACCTCTGTGATGGTTTGGCTCCTGTGGCAAGACAGCCTGCCCCTGGGGAGAAGCTTCCTCTCAGTAGCAGGAGACCTGCTGCGGTGGGGGCTGGGCTCCAGAATATGGGAAATACTTGCTATGTGAATGCTTCCCTGCAGTGCCTGACATACACACCACCCCTTGCCAACTACATGCTGTCCCGGGAGCACTCTCAACTTTGTCATCATCACAAGTGCTGCATGCTGTGTACGATGGAAGCTCACATCACACGGGCCCTCCACCGTCCTGGCCACGTCATCCAGCCCTCACAGGCATTGGTTGCTGGCTTCCATCGAGGCAAGCAGGAAGATGCCCATGAATTTCTGATGTTCATTGTGGATGCCATGAAAAAGGCATGCCTTCCCGGGCACAAGCAGGTAGATCATGACTCTGAGGACACCACCCTCATCCACCAGATATTTGGAGGCTGCTGGAGATCTCAAATCAAGTGTCTCCACTGCCAGGGCGTTTCGGACACCTTTGACCCTTACCTGGACATTGCCCTGGATATCCAGGCAGCTCAGAGTGTGAAGCAAGCTTTGGAACAGGTGGTGAAGCCCGAAGAACTCAATGGAGAGAATGCCTATCATTGTGGTCTTTGTCTCCAGAAGGCGCCTGCCTCCAAGACGTTCACTCTACACACTTCTGCCAAGGTCCTCATCCTTGTATTGAAGAGATTCTCCGATGTCACAGGCAACAAACTTGCCAAGAACGTGCAATACCCTGAGTGCCTTGACATGCAGCCATACATGTCTCAGCAGAACACAGGACCTCTTGTCTATGTCCTCTATGCTGTGCTGGTCCATGCTGGGTGGAGTTGTCACAACGGACATTACCTCTCTTATGTCAAAGCTCCAGGAGGCCAGTGGTATAAAATGGATGACGCCGAGGTCACTGCCTGTAGCATCGCTTCTGTCCTGAGTCAACAGGCCTATGTCCTCTTTTACATCCAGAACAGTCAACTGGAAAGATGCAGTGAGAGTGTGTCAATAGGCAGGGAACCAGGAGCCCTTGGTGCTGAACACAAAGGCAGGCGAGCAACGCAAGGGGAGCTCCAGAGAGAACCCTGCCTCCAGGTACCCGACTTGGAGGAGCACTTGGTGGAAAGAGCCACTCAGGAAAGCACCTTAGACCACTGGAAGTTCCTCCAAGAGCAAAACAAAACCAAGCCTGACTTCAACGTCAGAAAAGTCGAATGTACCCTGCCTCCCAACGTGCTTGTGATTCATCCATCAAAATACAAGAGTGGGATGAACAACCGTCATCCTGAACAGCAAAGCTCCCTGCTGAACCTCTCTTCAAGGAACCTGGCACCTCAGGAGTCCATGAACACTGGCACACTCACTTCTCTGCAAGGGAGGACCAGGAGATCCAAAGGGAGGAACAAACACAGCAAGAGGGCTCTGTTTGTGTGCCAGTGATCTCAGGAAAAGTCTCCATGCAAACGCAGGAGTGCATGCGCACACACACTGACACACACACACACATACACGTACACACACACACACACGCACGAGGGGGTTCGCGCGCGCACACACACACACCATCACATAAGCAGTCAATCCGACATAAAGTAATGAGGAGCCCAGGTGTCTGCCTACACAAGAGGGAAAACTGGATAGTGATGGCTGCGTTTCAGGATGAGCCCAGACATGGGAAACATCGAGTTTTGCAGTCGTGAGTCTTCTGAACCTGTGGAGGGATTGTCTGTGTGTTTGTGTTCACGGTAGATGTCATTCAGTGTGAATTTCTGAATATGACATATTGCGGTGTAGGGTTGCGCGTGAGGTTATTGCAGGGGACGGGGTTGACTATTTTCTCTTGGGGTGTGTTTCATTCGTCAGTTGTTGGTGAGCACCAGAAGTTGAAATTTTGCGAACGTGGGACTTGTGTGGATCCTTCTCGCTACCTTGAGTAGCGGAAACTGGAACGCATTTGAAGAGAGGAAGGGTGTTCTTCTTTTGAACCTGCCTCGCCGTTTTTACATTACTTGTTGAATGGACGTCAGGCGCCCTAGGACTTGTGCCCTTGGTGGAACCCACAGAATGCTGGAGACAGACAGACAGACACACTTGCCTATTGAATGGTGTCCATTTCCAATGAATTGAAGCAGAAAATCATCTCACTGGTATGTGAGTCATTTGGAAGTAAGTCGTATTGATAATAAAGGAAATCAGACACAGGAGCGTGTGTGTATTCAACTAAAATAAAATCAGCAAGCACTGAAATCAATCGCATTTGGTGTGCATCAAAATGGCGTCTGGGAGATTCCGGGTCAATCGTCCAGCTGCGAAAGGTGCATCTCTGAAGCACAGTCCCTGACCTGCAGTGAGACTCTTTCATCCGAGGTGGTGTTGCAGTGGAAATGATTGTGGGAAATGGCCCCTTCCTTTTGTGTATTCGCTGATTGGATTTCAGGCTCCGTTTCTCGTTCGGTACAGCGATCCAAGTTGACCAACCCGAGAGGAAAGATGTCCAGGGCATAACTCAGGGCTCCATACAACCGCAGAATCTTGGGTGCAACCCTGCTCAAGCACACAAATGCGCGTATTAACAGTGTCTCTGTGTGACGTGTGTGCAAAGTACAGTGTGATGAGCATGACTGGCAGACAGGTGATCCATTGGGCTCACCTGAAAATCAGTCATGAGCATGAAAGAACACCGACGCCCAGGTCCCCGCTTCAGACATAACACCCACCAGCGTCTTGTGTGAAGCCACGGCATCTGGACTGCTCATGCTTCTGGGGATCATTCTCCTGAAAATGGTGGCTCCTTTCTCCCTGTGGAGCAACTCTCTACGCAACGCTTCTTTCCTCCCCCAGGACTCATTTCATCGGGCCCGGGAAGCCTTCTGATTCAACACACCTGACCCATGAAAAGAAAAGGGAAAGAAAGGAGGCCAAAGGTCACACTCTCCTCATTCCACCATCCTCCCTGAAATCATCCTGATTTCATGGGCCCTGAGACCGGGGATGCTTCTGTACACCTCGAGGCCTTGGCGCCTGGCCCAAATTCTATTCTCTTTCTCATTATCTGAAAAATTTTAAGAAAATCCCTAGAGCCAGGATCTTTATTCCTAGTAAGCCGAAAGTCCCAAAGAAACACCCAAATTCTGTCCCTCTTAGTTTGGGAAACAAGTCTACCTTCATCAGCATGACATTTTCCACCAAATGTGGTAACTGCAAGTCCACCACACAATGCTTAACTGGAATTGGAAGCAACATCTCAGACGATGAAAAATACATGCAAGAATCCCTAAGACAAATGGTTGATTTTTCCCTTTCTTACTAAAACAACTGCCAGTATTAACAATGGTATGCAAATCTCTTTTAGACGCCCCGCTTTTAAATCTCTATGTTTCTTCCTGAGACAGGGACTCCTTCCCATCACCCAGGCATTTACAGTGTTTAATTCTGGTTATATGCTATTCTCAAATTTACAACTATTTATTTCATCTCTCTCAAATGTTGATCTATTATCACATACGTATTAAAATATTATCTCCCATGCTGCGTGATATGTTGTTTTTATATTCATCCTTTCTTAAATGAACCCAAGGTTTTAGTTGGATTAGATTGTGATTAGTCAAGTTTTCTGATTTCATGATTTCTTCAATTGCGGTCATACGACCTCAATCACTGGAAATAGAATGTCATGAGTATTTCTCTTTACTTGCAATCATAAATTCGGGGAATGTCATCAATTGGTATGTCGGTGATTGCATGATTTCCTGAAAGTCTTTCACAGTCTAATTTGGGCACTAAGTATTTCGTCTAGGTTCAGTGCATGTTTCCAACCCTTGATGCTTTATGATTTGGGTATACAGCTTCCACAAGAGCATTTCCTGCAAAGACATGTCTTGGTCCCCACTGGTAAGTCATTTCACTCGAACACAGAATCAATAGGCTGAACATGGAAAGGTTACTGCTAGAACACTTATTAGACTGCATGGATCTATTCTTTGATATTAAGGACACAAGTACACCGTGTTATTAACCGTACTTCATTGATGATTCTCAAGTCAGAAAGTACAGGTCTGACTTCCTGTCCTTCAATGCCTGAAAGGATGGTCGTATCTGCCAAAAGCACATAGTTAGAAGCACATCGCAGCTCAAACACACACACACACCCAGAAATATAAACAAACACAAAGAAACACTCACACATGGGCATGATTCTGCATGTTTTAAGTAAACTAACGCATTTTAAGTAAACTACCACTTAAGTTTACTGTTTTAAGTAAACACCACTGTTTTAAGTAAACTAACGCATTCCCCAGGAGTTTTAAGTGAACTCCCTGGGGAATACAAGGGGACACACCCTATGATTCATTCTTTAACCGAGTGCTGATATTGGATTGGTGGACCGCGTACCTGATGGGTGGGTGGGGTGTTCGAGGTAGGCGGGGTTGAGTTATATAAGGGCTGATGCGGCCAGATGGCGTGTCATTTGAAGACTCTCTCGGAAGAGATAGCATCTTTCTGCAACGTGCGGTCCCAGCAGAGAAAGCTTGTGATCCTTGCTCCTGGCGACATGGAGGCCGATTCACTCCACTTGGGAGGTGAGTGGCAGTTCAACCACTTTTCAAAACTCACATCTTCTCGGCCAGATGCAGCTTTTGCTGAAATCCAGCGGACTTCTCTACCTGAGAAGTCACCACTGTCATCTGAGACCCATGTCGACCTCTGTGATGGTTTGGCTCCTGTGGCAAGACAGCCTGCCCCTGGGGAGAAGCTTCCTCTCAGTAGCAGGAGACCTGCTGCGGTGGGGGCTGGGCTCCAGAATATGGGAAATACTTGCTATGTGAATGCTTCCCTGCAGTGCCTGACATACACACCACCCCTTGCCAACTACATGCTGTCCCGGGAGCACTCTCAACTTTGTCATCATCACAAGTGCTGCATGCTGTGTACGATGGAAGCTCACATCACACGGGCCCTCCACCGTCCTGGCCACGTCATCCAGCCCTCACAGGCATTGGTTGCTGGCTTCCATCGAGGCAAGCAGGAAGATGCCCATGAATTTCTGATGTTCATTGTGGATGCCATGAAAAAGGCATGCCTTCCCGGGCACAAGCAGGTAGATCATGACTCTGAGGACACCACCCTCATCCACCAGATATTTGGAGGCTGCTGGAGATCTCAAATCAAGTGTCTCCACTGCCAGGGCGTTTCGGACACCTTTGACCCTTACCTGGACATTGCCCTGGATATCCAGGCAGCTCAGAGTGTGAAGCAAGCTTTGGAACAGGTGGTGAAGCCCGAAGAACTCAATGGAGAGAATGCCTATCATTGTGGTCTTTGTCTCCAGAAGGCGCCTGCCTCCAAGACGTTCACTCTACACACTTCTGCCAAGGTCCTCATCCTTGTATTGAAGAGATTCTCCGATGTCACAGGCAACAAACTTGCCAAGAACGTGCAATACCCTGAGTGCCTTGACATGCAGCCATACATGTCTCAGCAGAACACAGGACCTCTTGTCTATGTCCTCTATGCTGTGCTGGTCCATGCTGGGTGGAGTTGTCACAACGGACATTACCTCTCTTATGTCAAAGCTCCAGGAGGCCAGTGGTATAAAATGGATGACGCCGAGGTCACTGCCTGTAGCATCGCTTCTGTCCTGAGTCAACAGGCCTATGTCCTCTTTTACATCCAGAAGAGTCAACTGGAAAGATGCAGTGAGAGTGTGTCAATAGGCAGGGAACCAGGAGCCCTTGGTGCTGAACACAAAGACAGGCGAGCAACGCAAGGAGAGCTCCAGAGAGAACCCTGCCTCCAGGTACCCGACTTGGAGGAGCACTTGGTGGAAAGAGCCACTCAGGAAAGCACCTTAGACCACTGGAAGTTCCTCCAAGAGCAAAACAAAACCAAGCCTGACTTCAACGTCAGAAAAGTCGAATGTACCCTGCCTCCCAACGTGCTTGTGATTCATCCATCAAAATACAAGAGTGGGATGAACAACCGTCATCCTGAACAGCAAAGCTCCCTGCTGAACCTCTCTTCAAGGAACCTGGCACCTCAGGAGTCCATGAACACTGGCACACTCACTTCTCTGCAAGGGAGGACCAGGAGATCCAAAGGGAGGAACAAACACAGCAAGAGGGCTCTGTTTGTGTGCCAGTGATCTCAGGAAAAGTCTCCATGCAAACGCAGGAGTGCATGCGCACACACACTGACACACACACACACATACACGTACACACACACACACACCCACGAGGGGGTTCGCGCGCGCACACACACACACACCATCACATACGCAGTCAATCCGACATAAAGTAATGAGGAGCCCAGGTGTCTGCCTACACAAGAGGGAAAACTGGATAGTGATGGCTGCGTTTCAGGATGAGCCCAGACATGGGAAACATCGAGTTTTGCAGTCGTGAGTCTTCTGAACCTGTGGAGGGATTGTCTGTGTGTTTGTGTTCACGGTAGATGTCATTCAGTGTGAATTTCTGAATATGACATATTGCGGTGTAGGGTTGCGCGTGAGGTTATTGCAGGGGACGGGGTTGACTATTTTCTCTTGGGGTGTGTTTCATTCGTCAGTTGTTGGTGAGCACCAGAAGTTGAAATTTTGCGAACGTGGGACTTGTGTGGATCCTTCTCGCTACCTTGAGTAGCGGAAACTGGAACGCATTTGAAGAGAGGAAGGGTGTTCTTCTTTTGAACCTGCCTCGCCGTTTTTACATTACTTGTTGAATGGACGTCAGGCGCCCTAGGACTTGTGCCCTTGGTGGAACCCACAGAATGCTGGAGACAGACAGACAGACACACTTGCCTATTGAATGGTGTCCATTTCCAATGAATTGAAGCAGAAAATCATCCCACTGCTATGTGAGTCATTTGGAAGTAAGTCGTATTGATAATAAAGGAAATCAAACACAGGAGCGTGTGTGTATTCAACTACAATAAAATCAGCAAGCACTGAAATAAATCGCATTTGGTGTGCATCAAAATGGCGTCTGGGAGATTCCGGGTCAATCGTCCAGCTGCGAAAGGTGCATCTCTGAAGCCCAGTCCCTGACCTGCAGTGAGACTTGTTCATCCGAGGTGGTGTTGCAGTGGAAATGATTGTGGGAAATGGCCCCTTCCTTTTGTGTATTCGCTGATTGGATTTCAGGCTCCGTTTCTCGTTCGGTACAGCGATCCAAGTTGAGCAACCCGAGAGGAAAGATGTCCAGGGCATAACTCAGGGCTCCATACAACCACAGAATCTTGGGTGCAACCCTGCTCAAGCACACAAATGCGCGTATTAACAGTGTCTCTGTGTGACGTGTGTGCAAAGTACAGTGTGATGAGCATGACTGGCAGACAGGTGATCCATTGGGCTCACCTGAAAATCAGTCATGAGCATGGAAGAACACCGACGCCCAGGTCCCCGCTTCAGACATAACACCCACCAGCGTCTTGTGTGAAGCCACGGCATCTGGACTGCTCATGCTTCTGGGGATCATTCTCCTGAAAATGGTGGCTCCTTTCTCCCTGTGGAGCAACTCTCTACGCAGCGCTTCTTTCCTCCCCCAGGACTCATTTCATCGGGCCCGGGAAGCCTTCTGATTCAACACACCTGACCCATGAAAAGAAAAGGGAAAGAAAGGAGGCCAAAGGTCACACTCTCCTCATTCCACCATCCTCCCTGAAATCATCCTGATTTCATGGGCCCTGAGACCGGGGATGCTTCTGTACACCTCGAGGCCTTGGCGCCTGGCCCAAATTCTATTCTCTTTCTCATTATCTGAAAAATTTTAAGAAAATCCCTAGAGCCAGGATCTTTATTCCTAGTAAGCCGAAAGTCCCAAAGAAACACCCAAATTCTGTCCCTCTTAGTTTGGGAAACAAGTCTACCTTCATCAGCATGACATTTTCCACCAAATGTGGTAACTGCAAGTCCACCACACAATGCTTAACTGGAATTGGAAGCAACATCTCAGACGATGAAAAATACATGCAAGAATCCCTAAGACAAATGGTTGATTTTTCCCTTTCTTACTAAAACAACTGCCAGTATTAACAATGGTATGCAAATCTCTTTTAGACGCCCCGCTTTTAAATCTCTATGTTTCTTCCTGAGACAGGGACTCATTCCCATCACCCAGGCATTTACAGTGTTTAATTCTGGTTATATGCTATTCTCAAATTTACAACTATTTATTTCATCTCTCTCAAATGTTGATCTATTATCACATACGTATTAAAATATTATCTCCCATGCTGCGTGATATGTTGTTTTTATATTCCTCCTTTCTTAAATGAACCCAAGGTTTTAGTTGGATTAGATTGTGATTAGTCAAGTTTTCTGATTTCATGATTTCTTAAATTGCGGTCATACGACCTCAATCACTGGAAATAGAATGTCATGAGTATTTCTCTTTACTTGCAATCATAAATTCGGGGAATGTCATCAATTGGTATGTCGGTGATTGCATGATTTCCTGAAAGTCTTTCACAGTCTAATTTGGGCACTAAGTATTTCGTCTAGGTTCAGTGCATGTTTCCAACCCTTGATGCTTTATGATTTGGGTATACAGCTTCCACAAGAGCATTTCCTGCAAAGACATGTCTTGGTCCCCACTGGTAAGTCATTTCACTCGAACACAGAATCAATAGGCTGAACATGGAAAGGTTACTGCTAGAATACTTATTAGACTGCATGGATCTATTCTTTGATATTAAGGAAACAAATACACTGTGTTATTAACTGTACTTCATTGATGATTCTCAAGTCAGAAAGTACAGGTCTGACTTCCTGTCCTTCAATGCCTGAAAGGATGGTCGTATCTGCCAAAAGCACATAGTTAGAAGCACATCGCAGCTCAAACACACACACACACCCAGAAATATAAACAAACACAAAGAAACACTCACATGGGCATGATTCTGCATGTTTTAAGTAAACTAACGCATTTTAAGTAAACTACCACTTAAGTTTACTGTTTTAAGTAAACACCACTGTTTTAAGTAAACTAACGCATTCCCCAGGAGTTTTAAGTGAACTCCCTGGGGAATACAAGGGGACACACCCTATGATTCATTCTTTAACTGAGTGCTGATATTGGATTGGTGGACCGCGTACCTGATGGGTGGGTGGGGTGTTCGAGGTAGGCGGGGTTGAGTTATATAAGGGCTGATGCGGCCAGATGGCGTGTCATTTGAAGACTCTCTCGGAAGAGATAGCATCTTTCTGCAACGTGCGGTCCCAGCAGAGAAAGCTTGTGATCCTTGCTCCTGGCGACATGGAGGCCGATTCACTCCACTTGGGAGGTGAGTGGCAGTTCAACCACTTTTCAAAACTCACATCTTCTCGGCCAGATGCAGCTTTTGCTGAAATCCAGCGGACTTCTCTACCTGAGAAGTCACCACTGTCATCTGAGACCCATGTCGACCTCTGTGATGGTTTGGCTCCTGTGGCAAGACAGCCTGCCCCTGGGGAGAAGCTTCCTCTCAGTAGCAGGAGACCTGCTGCGGTGGGGGCTGGGCTCCAGAATATGGGAAATACTTGCTATGTGAATGCTTCCCTGCAGTGCCTGACATACACACCACCCCTTGCCAACTACATGCTGTCCCGGGAGCACTCTCAACTTTGTCATCATCACAAGTGCTGCATGCTGTGTACGATGGAAGCTCACATCACACGGGCCCTCCACCGTCCTGGCCACGTCATCCAGCCCTCACAGGCATTGGTTGCTGGCTTCCATCGAGGCAAGCAGGAAGATGCCCATGAATTTCTGATGTTCATTGTGGATGCCATGAAAAAGGCATGCCTTCCCGGGCACAAGCAGGTAGATCATGACTCTGAGGACACCACCCTCATCCACCAGATATTTGGAGGCTGCTGGAGATCTCAAATCAAGTGTCTCCACTGCCAGGGCGTTTCGGACACCTTTGACCCTTACCTGGACATTGCCCTGGATATCCAGGCAGCTCAGAGTGTGAAGCAAGCTTTGGAACAGGTGGTGAAGCCCGAAGAACTCAATGGAGAGAATGCCTATCATTGTGGTCTTTGTCTCCAGAAGGCGCCTGCCTCCAAGACGTTCACTCTACACACTTCTGCCAAGGTCCTCATCCTTGTATTGAAGAGATTCTCCGATGTCACAGGCAACAAACTTGCCAAGAACGTGCAATACCCTGAGTGCCTTGACATGCAGCCATACATGTCTCAGCAGAACACAGGACCTCTTGTCTATGTCCTCTATGCTGTGCTGGTCCATGCTGGGTGGAGTTGTCACAACGGACATTACCTCTCTTATGTCAAAGCTCCAGGAGGCCAGTGGTATAAAATGGATGACGCCGAGGTCACTGCCTGTAGCATCGCTTCTGTCCTGAGTCAACAGGCCTATGTCCTCTTTTACATCCAGAAGAGTCAACTGGAAAGATGCAGTGAGAGTGTGTCAATAGGCAGGGAACCAGGAGCCCTTGGTGCTGAACACAAAGACAGGCGAGCAACGCAAGGAGAGCTCCAGAGAGAACCCTGCCTCCAGGTACCCGACTTGGAGGAGCACTTGGTGGAAAGAGCCACTCAGGAAAGCACCTTAGACCACTGGAAGTTCCTCCAAGAGCAAAACAAAACCAAGCCTGACTTCAACGTCAGAAAAGTCGAATGTACCCTGCCTCCCAACGTGCTTGTGATTCATCCATCAAAATACAAGAGTGGGATGAACAACCGTCATCCTGAACAGCAAAGCTCCCTGCTGAACCTCTCTTCAAGGAACCTGGCACCTCAGGAGTCCATGAACACTGGCACACTCACTTCTCTGCAAGGGAGGACCAGGAGATCCAAAGGGAGGAACAAACACAGCAAGAGGGCTCTGTTTGTGTGCCAGTGATCTCAGGAAAAGTCTCCATGCAAACGCAGGAGTGCATGCGCACACACACTGACACACACACACACATACACGTACACACACACACACACCCACGAGGGGGTTCGCGCGCGCACACACACACACACCATCACATACGCAGTCAATCCGACATAAAGTAATGAGGAGCCCAGGTGTCTGCCTACACAAGAGGGAAAACTGGATAGTGATGGCTGCGTTTCAGGATGAGCCCAGACATGGGAAACATCGAGTTTTGCAGTCGTGAGTCTTCTGAACCTGTGGAGGGATTGTCTGTGTGTTTGTGTTCACGGTAGATGTCATTCAGTGTGAATTTCTGAATATGACATATTGCGGTGTAGGGTTGCGCGTGAGGTTATTGCAGGGGACGGGGTTGACTATTTTCTCTTGGGGTGTGTTTCATTCGTCAGTTGTTGGTGAGCACCAGAAGTTGAAATTTTGCGAACGTGGGACTTGTGTGGATCCTTCTCGCTACCTTGAGTAGCGGAAACTGGAACGCATTTGAAGAGAGGAAGGGTGTTCTTCTTTTGAACCTGCCTCGCCGTTTTTACATTACTTGTTGAATGGACGTCAGGCGCCCTAGGACTTGTGCCCTTGGTGGAACCCACAGAATGCTGGAGACAGACAGACAGACACACTTGCCTATTGAATGGTGTCCATTTCCAATGAATTGAAGCAGAAAATCATCCCACTGCTATGTGAGTCATTTGGAAGTAAGTCGTATTGATAATAAAGGAAATCAAACACAGGAGCGTGTGTGTATTCAACTACAATAAAATCAGCAAGCACTGAAATCAATCGCATTTGGTGTGCATCAAAATGGCGTCTGGGAGATTCCGGGTCAATCGTCCAGCTGCGAAAGGTGCATCTCTGAAGCCCAGTCCCTGACCTGCAGTGAGACTTGTTCATCCGAGGTGGTGTTGCAGTGGAAATGATTGTGGGAAATGGCCCCTTCCTTTTGTGTATTCGCTGATTGGATTTCAGGCTCCGTTTCTCGTTCGGTACAGCGATCCAAGTTGAGCAACCCGAGAGGAAAGATGTCCAGGGCATAACTCAGGGCTCCATACAACCACAGAATCTTGGGTGCAACCCTGCTCAAGCACACAAATGCGCGTATTAACAGTGTCTCTGTGTGACGTGTGTGCAAAGTACAGTGTGATGAGCATGACTGGCAGACAGGTGATCCATTGGGCTCACCTGAAAATCAGTCATGAGCATGGAAGAACACCGACGCCCAGGTCCCCGCTTCAGACATAACACCCACCAGCGTCTTGTGTGAAGCCACGGCATCTGGACTGCTCATGCTTCTGGGGATCATTCTCCTGAAAATGGTGGCTCCTTTCTCCCTGTGGAGCAACTCTCTACGCAGCGCTTCTTTCCTCCCCCAGGACTCATTTCATCGGGCCCGGGAAGCCTTCTGATTCAACACACCTGACCCATGAAAAGAAAAGGGAAAGAAAGGAGGCTAAAGGTCACACTCTCCTCATTCCACCATCCTCCCTGAAATCATCCTGATTTCATGGGCCCTGAGACCGGGGATGCTTCTGTACACCTCGAGGCCTTGGCGCCTGGCCCAAATTCTATTCTCTTTCTCATTATCTGAAAAATTTTAAGAAAATCCCTAGAGGCAGGATCTTTATTCCTAGTAAGCCGAAAGTCCCAAAGAAACACCCAAATTCTGTCCCTCTTAGTTTGGGAAACAAGTCTACCTTCATCAGCATGACATTTTCCACCAAATGTGGTAACTGCAAGTCCACCACACAATGCTTAACTGGAATTAGAAGCAACATCTCAGACGATGAAAAATACATGCAAGAATCCCTAAGACAAATGGTTTATTTTTCCCTTTCTTACTAAAACAACTGCCAGTATTAACAATGGTATGCAAATCTCTTTTAGACGCCCCGCTTTTAAATCTCTATGTTTCTTCCTGAGACAGGGACTCCTTCCCATCACCCAGGCATTTACAGTGTTTAATTCTGGTTATATGCTATTCTCAAATTTACAACTATTTATTTCATCTCTCTCAAATGTTGATCTATTATCACATACGTATTAAAATATTATCTCCCATGCTGCGTGATATGTTGTTTTTATATTCCTCCTTTCTTAAATGAACCCAAGGTTTTAGTTGGATTAGATTGTGATTAGTCAAGTTTTCTGATTTCATGATTTCTTAAATTGCGGTCATACGACCTCAATCACTGGAAATAGAATGTCATGAGTATTTCTCTTTACTTGCAATCATAAATTCGGGGAATGTCATCAATTGGTATGTCGGTGATTGCATGATTTCCTGAAAGTCTTTCACAGTCTAATTTGGGCACTAAGTATTTCGTCTAGGTTCAGTGCATGTTTCCAACCCTTGATGCTTTATGATTTGGGTATACAGCTTCCACAAGAGCATTTCCTGCAAAGACATGTCTTGGTCCCCACTGGTAAGTCATTTCACTCGAACACAGAATCAATAGGCTGAACATGGAAAGGTTACTGCTAGAATACTTATTAGACTGCATGGATCTATTCTTTGATATTAAGAAAACAAATACACTGTGTTATTAACTGTACTTCATTGATGATTCTCAAGTCAGAAAGTACAGGTCTGACTTCCTGTCCTTCAATGCCTGAAAGGATGGTCGTATCTGCCAAAAGCACATAGTTAGAAGCACATCGCAGCTCAAACACACACACACACCCAGAAATATAAACAAACACAAAGAAACACTCACATGGGCATGATTCTGCATGTTTTAAGTAAACTAACGCATTTTAAGTAAACTACCACTTAAGTTTACTGTTTTAAGTAAACACCACTGTTTTAAGTAAACTAACGCATTCCCCAGGAGTTTTAAGTGAACTCCCTGGGGAATACAAGGGGACACACCCTATGATTCATTCTTTAACTGAGTGCTGATATTGGATTGGTGGACCGCGTACCTGATGGGTGGGTGGGGTGTTCGAGGTAGGCGGGGTTGACTTATATAAGGGCTGATGCGGCCAGATGGCGTGTCATTTGAAGACTCTCTCGGAAGAGATAGCATCTTTCTGCAACGTGCGGTCCCAGCAGAGAAAGCTTGTGATCCTTGCTCCTGGCGACATGGAGGCCGATTCACTCCACTTGGGAGGTGAGTGGCAGTTCAACCACTTTTCAAAACTCACATCTTCTCGGCCAGATGCAGCTTTTGCTGAAATCCAGCGGACTTCTCTACCTGAGAAGTCACCACTGTCATCTGAGACCCATGTCGACCTCTGTGATGGTTTGGCTCCTGTGGCAAGACAGCCTGCCCCTGGGGAGAAGCTTCCTCTCAGTAGCAGGAGACCTGCTGCGGTGGGGGCTGGGCTCCAGAATATGGGAAATACTTGCTATGTGAATGCTTCCCTGCAGTGCCTGACATACACACCACCCCTTGCCAACTACATGCTGTCCCGGGAGCACTCTCAACTTTGTCATCATCACAAGTGCTGCATGCTGTGTACGATGGAAGCTCACATCACACGGGCCCTCCACCGTCCTGGCCACGTCATCCAGCCCTCACAGGCATTGGTTGCTGGCTTCCATCGAGGCAAGCAGGAAGATGCCCATGAATTTCTGATGTTCATTGTGGATGCCATGAAAAAGGCATGCCTTCCCGGGCACAAGCAGGTAGATCATGACTCTGAGGACACCACCCTCATCCACCAGATATTTGGAGGCTGCTGGAGATCTCAAATCAAGTGTCTCCACTGCCAGGGCGTTTCGGACACCTTTGACCCTTACCTGGACATTGCCCTGGATATCCAGGCAGCTCAGAGTGTGAAGCAAGCTTTGGAACAGGTGGTGAAGCCCGAAGAACTCAATGGAGAGAATGCCTATCATTGTGGTCTTTGTCTCCAGAAGGCGCCTGCCTCCAAGACGTTCACTCTACACACTTCTGCCAAGGTCCTCATCCTTGTATTGAAGAGATTCTCCGATGTCACAGGCAACAAACTTGCCAAGAACGTGCAATACCCTGAGTGCCTTGACATGCAGCCATACATGTCTCAGCAGAACACAGGACCTCTTGTCTATGTCCTCTATGCTGTGCTGGTCCATGCTGGGTGGAGTTGTCACAACGGACATTACCTCTCTTATGTCAAAGCTCCAGGAGGCCAGTGGTATAAAATGGATGACGCCGAGGTCACTGCCTGTAGCATCGCTTCTGTCCTGAGTCAACAGGCCTATGTCCTCTTTTACATCCAGAAGAGTCAACTGGAAAGATGCAGTGAGAGTGTGTCAATAGGCAGGGAACCAGGAGCCCTTGGTGCTGAACACAAAGACAGGCGAGCAACGCAAGGAGAGCTCCAGAGAGAACCCTGCCTCCAGGTACCCGACTTGGAGGAGCACTTGGTGGAAAGAGCCACTCAGGAAAGCACCTTAGACCACTGGAAGTTCCTCCAAGAGCAAAACAAAACCAAGCCTGACTTCAACGTCAGAAAAGTCGAATGTACCCTGCCTCCCAACGTGCTTGTGATTCATCCATCAAAATACAAGAGTGGGATGAACAACCGTCATCCTGAACAGCAAAGCTCCCTGCTGAACCTCTCTTCAAGGAACCTGGCACCTCAGGAGTCCATGAACACTGGCACACTCACTTCTCTGCAAGGGAGGACCAGGAGATCCAAAGGGAGGAACAAACACAGCAAGAGGGCTCTGTTTGTGTGCCAGTGATCTCAGGAAAAGTCTCCATGCAAACGCAGGAGTGCATGCGCACACACACTGACACACACACACACATACACGTACACACACACACACACCCACGAGGGGGTTCGCGCGCGCACACACACACACCATCACATACGCAGTCAATCCGACATAAAGTAATGAGGAGCCCAGGTGTCTGCCTACACAAGAGGGAAAACTGGATAGTGATGGCTGCGTTTCAGGATGAGCCCAGACATGGGAAACATCGAGTTTTGCAGTCGTGAGTCTTCTGAACCTGTGGAGGGATTGTCTGTGTGTTTGTGTTCACGGTAGATGTCATTCAGTGTGAATTTCTGAATATGACATATTGCGGAGTAGGGTTGCGCGTGAGGTTATTGCAGGGGACGGGGTGGACTATTTTCTCTTGGGGTGTGTTTCATTCGTCAGTTGTTGGTGAGCACCAGAAGTTGAAATTTTGCGAACGTGGGACTTGTGTGGATCCTTCTCGCTACCTTGAGTAGCGGAAACTGGAACGCATTTGAAGAGAGGAAGGGTGTTCTTCTTTTGAACCTGCCTCGCCGTTTTTACATTACTTGTTGAATGGACGTCAGGCGCCCTAGGACTTGTGCCCTTGGTGGAACCCACAGAATGCTGGAGACAGACAGACAGACACACTTGCCTATTGAATGGTGTCCATTTCCAATGAATTGAAGCAGAAAATCATCCCACTGGTATGTGAGTCATTTGGAAGTAAGTCGTATTGATAATAAAGGAAATCAAACACAGGAGCGTGTGTGTATTCAACTACAATAAAATCAGCAAGCACTGAAATCAATCGCATTTGGTGTGCATCAAAATGGCGTCTGGGAGATTCCGGGTCAATCGTCCAGCTGCGAAAGGTGCATCTCTGAAGCCCAGTCCCTGACCTGCAGTGAGACTTGTTCATCCGAGGTGGTGTTGCAGTGGAAATGATTGTGGGAAATGGCCCCTTCCTTTTGTGTATTCGCTGATTGGATTTCAGGCTCCGTTTCTCGTTCGGTACAGCGATCCAAGTTGAGCAACCCGAGAGGAAAGATGTCCAGGGCATAACTCAGGGCTCCATACAACCACAGAATCTTGGGTGCAACCCTGCTCAAGCACACAAATGCGCGTATTAACAGTGTCTCTGTGTGACGTGTGTGCAAAGTACAGTGTGATGAGCATGACTGGCAGACAGGTGATCCATTGGGCTCACCTGAAAATCAGTCATGAGCATGGAAGAACACCGACGCCCAGGTCCCCGCTTCAGACATAACACCCACCAGCGTCTTGTGTGAAGCCACGGCATCTGGACTGCTCATGCTTCTGGGGATCATTCTCCTGAAAATGGTGGCTCCTTTCTCCCTGTGGAGCAACTCTCTACGCAGCGCTTCTTTCCTCCCCCAGGACTCATTTCATCGGGCCCGGGAAGCCTTCTGATTCAACACACCTGACCCATGAAAAGAAAAGGGAAAGAAAGGAGGCTAAAGGTCACACTCTCCTCATTCCACCATCCTCCCTGAAATCATCCTGATTTCATGGGCCCTGAGACCGGGGATGCTTCTGTACACCTCGAGGCCTTGGCGCCTGGCCCAAATTCTATTCTCTTTCTCATTATCTGAAAAATTTTAAGAAAATCCCTAGAGCCAGGATCTTTATTCCTAGTAAGCCGAAAGTCCCAAAGAAACACCCAAATTCTGTCCCTCTTAGTTTGGGAAACAAGTCTACCTTCATCAGCATGACATTTTCCACCAAATGTGGTAACTGCAAGTCCACCACACAATGCTTAACTGGAATTGGAAGCAACATCTCAGACGATGAAAAATACATGCAAGAATCCCTAAGACAAATGGTTTATTTTTCCCTTTCTTACTAAAACAACTGCCAGTATTAACAATGGTATGCAAATCTCTTTTAGACGCCCCGCTTTTAAATCTCTATGTTTCTTCCTGAGACAGGGACTCCTTCCCATCACCCAGGCATTTACAGTGTTTAATTCTGGTTATATGCTATTCTCAAATTTACAACTATTTATTTCATCTCTCTCAAATGTTGATCTATTATCACATACGTATTAAAATATTATCTCCCATGCTGCGTGATATGTTGTTTTTATATTCCTCCTTTCTTAAATGAACCCAAGGTTTTAGTTGGATTAGATTGTGATTAGTCAAGTTTTCTGATTTCATGATTTCTTAAATTGCGGTCATACGACCTCAATCACTGGAAATAGAATGTCATGAGTATTTCTCTTTACTTGCAATCATAAATTCGGGGAATGTCATCAATTGGTATGTCGGTGATTGCATGATTTCCTGAAAGTCTTTCACAGTCTAATTTGGGCACTAAGTATTTCGTCTAGGTTCAGTGCATGTTTCCAACCCTTGATGCTTTATGATTTGGGTATACAGCTTCCACAAGAGCATTTCCTGCAAAGACATGTCTTGGTCCCCACTGGTAAGTCATTTCACTCGAACACAGAATCAATAGGCTGAACATGGAAAGGTTACTGCTAGAATACTTATTAGACTGCATGGATCTATTCTTTGATATTAAGGAAACAAATACACTGTGTTATTAACTGTACTTCATTGATGATTCTCAAGTCAGAAAGTACAGGTCTGACTTCCTGTCCTTCAATGCCTGAAAGGATGGTCGTATCTGCCAAAAGCACATAGTTAGAAGCACATCGCAGCTCAAACACACACACACACCCAGAAATATAAACAAACACAAAGAAACACTCACATGGGCATGATTCTGCATGTTTTAAGTAAACTAACGCATTTTAAGTAAACTACCACTTAAGTTTACTGTTTTAAGTAAACACCACTGTTTTAAGTAAACTAACGCATTCCCCAGGAGTTTTAAGTGAACTCCCTGGGGAATACAAGGGGACACACCCTATGATTCATTCTTTAACTGAGTGCTGATATTGGATTGGTGGACCGCGTACCTGATGGGTGGGTGGGGTGTTCGAGGTAGGCGGGGTTGACTTATATAAGGGCTGATGCGGCCAGATGGCGTGTCATTTGAAGACTCTCTCGGAAGAGATAGCATCTTTCTGCAACGTGCGGTCCCAGCAGAGAAAGCTTGTGATCCTTGCTCCTGGCGACATGGAGGCCGATTCACTCCACTTGGGAGGTGAGTGGCAGTTCAACCACTTTTCAAAACTCACATCTTCTCGGCCAGATGCAGCTTTTGCTGAAATCCAGCGGACTTCTCTACCTGAGAAGTCACCACTGTCATCTGAGACCCATGTCGACCTCTGTGATGGTTTGGCTCCTGTGGCAAGACAGCCTGCCCCTGGGGAGAAGCTTCCTCTCAGTAGCAGGAGACCTGCTGCGGTGGGGGCTGGGCTCCAGAATATGGGAAATACTTGCTATGTGAATGCTTCCCTGCAGTGCCTGACATACACACCACCCCTTGCCAACTACATGCTGTCCCGGGAGCACTCTCAACTTTGTCATCATCACAAGTGCTGCATGCTGTGTACGATGGAAGCTCACATCACACGGGCCCTCCACCGTCCTGGCCACGTCATCCAGCCCTCACAGGCATTGGTTGCTGGCTTCCATCGAGGCAAGCAGGAAGATGCCCATGAATTTCTGATGTTCATTGTGGATGCCATGAAAAAGGCATGCCTTCCCGGGCACAAGCAGGTAGATCATGACTCTGAGGACACCACCCTCATCCACCAGATATTTGGAGGCTGCTGGAGATCTCAAATCAAGTGTCTCCACTGCCAGGGCGTTTCGGACACCTTTGACCCTTACCTGGACATTGCCCTGGATATCCAGGCAGCTCAGAGTGTGAAGCAAGCTTTGGAACAGGTGGTGAAGCCCGAAGAACTCAATGGAGAGAATGCCTATCATTGTGGTCTTTGTCTCCAGAAGGCGCCTGCCTCCAAGACGTTCACTCTACACACTTCTGCCAAGGTCCTCATCCTTGTATTGAAGAGATTCTCCGATGTCACAGGCAACAAACTTGCCAAGAACGTGCAATACCCTGAGTGCCTTGACATGCAGCCATACATGTCTCAGCAGAACACAGGACCTCTTGTCTATGTCCTCTATGCTGTGCTGGTCCATGCTGGGTGGAGTTGTCACAACGGACATTACCTCTCTTATGTCAAAGCTCCAGGAGGCCAGTGGTATAAAATGGATGACGCCGAGGTCACTGCCTGTAGCATCGCTTCTGTCCTGAGTCAACAGGCCTATGTCCTCTTTTACATCCAGAAGAGTCAACTGGAAAGATGCAGTGAGAGTGTGTCAATAGGCAGGGAACCAGGAGCCCTTGGTGCTGAACACAAAGGCAGGCGAGCAACGCAAGGGGAGCTCCAGAGAGAACCCTGCCTCCAGGTACCCGACTTGGAGGAGCACTTGGTGGAAAGAGCCACTCAGGAAAGCACCTTAGACCACTGGAAGTTCCTCCAAGAGCAAAACAAAACCAAGCCTGACTTCAACGTCAGAAAAGTCGAATGTACCCTGCCTCCCAACGTGCTTGTGATTCATCCATCAAAATACAAGAGTGGGATGAACAACCGTCATCCTGAACAGCAAAGCTCCCTGCTGAACCTCTCTTCAAGGAACCTGGCACCTCAGGAGTCCATGAACACTGGCACACTCACTTCTCTGCAAGGGAGGACCAGGAGATCCAAAGGGAGGAACAAACACAGCAAGAGGGCTCTGTTTGTGTGCCAGTGATCTCAGGAAAAGTCTCCATGCAAACGCAGGAGTGCATGCGCACACACACTGACACACACACACACATACACGTACACACACACACACACCCACGAGGGGGTTCGCGCGCGCACACACACACACCATCACATACGCAGTCAATCCGACATAAAGTAATGAGGAGCCCAGGTGTCTGCCTACACAAGAGGGAAAACTGGATAGTGATGGCTGCGTTTCAGGATGAGCCCAGACATGGGAAACATCGAGTTTTGCAGTCGTGAGTCTTCTGAACCTGTGGAGGGATTGTCTGTGTGTTTGTGTTCACGGTAGATGTCATTCAGTGTGAATTTCTGAATATGACATATTGCGGTGTAGGGTTGCGCGTGAGGTTATTGCAGGGGACGGGGTTGACTATTTTCTCTTGGGGTGTGTTTCATTCGTCAGTTGTTGGTGAGCACCAGAAGTTGAAATTTTGCGAACGTGGGACTTGTGTGGATCCTTCTCGCTACCTTGAGTAGCGGAAACTGGAACGCATTTGAAGAGAGGAAGGGTGTTCTTCTTTTGAACCTGCCTCGCCGTTTTTACATTACTTGTTGAATGGACGTCAGGCGCCCTAGGACTTGTGCCCTTGGTGGAACCCACAGAATGCTGGAGACAGACAGACAGACACACTTGCCTATTGAATGGTGTCCATTTCCAATGAATTGAAGCAGAAAATCATCCCACTGGTATGTGAGTCATTTGGAAGTAAGTCGTATTGATAATAAAGGAAATCAAACACAGGAGCGTGTGTGTATTCAACTACAATAAAATCAGCAAGCACTGAAATAAATCGCATTTGGTGTGCATCAAAATGGCGTCTGGGAGACTCCGGGTCAATCGTCCAGCTGCGAAAGGTGCATCTCTGAAGCACAGTCCCTGACCTGCAGTGAGACTTGTTCATCCGAGGTGGTGTTGCAGTGGAAATGATTGTGGGAAATGGCCCCTTCCTTTTGTGTATTCGCTGATTGGATTTCAGGCTCCGTTTCTCGTTCGGTACAGCGATCCAAGTTGACCAACCCGAGAGGAAAGATGTCCAGGGCATAACTCAGGGCTCCATACAACCACAGAATCTTGGGTGCAACCCTGCTCAAGCACACAAATGCGCGTATTAACAGTGTCTCTGTGTGACGTGTGTGCAAAGTACAGTGTGATGAGCATGACTGGCAGACAGGTGATCCATTGGGCTCACCTGAAAATCAGTCATGAGCATGGAAGAACACCGACGCCCAGGTCCCCGCTTCAGACATAACACCCACCAGCGTCTTGTGTGAAGCCACGGCATCTGGACTGCTCATGCTTCTGGGGATCATTCTCCTGAAAATGGTGGCTCCTTTCTCCCTGTGGAGCAACTCTCTACGCAGCGCTTCTTTCCTCCCCCAGGACTCATTTCATCGGGCCCGGGAAGCCTTCTGATTCAACACACCTGACCCATGAAAAGAAAAGGGAAAGAAAGGAGGCCAAAGGTCACACTCTCCTCATTCCACCATCCTCCCTGAAATCATCCTGATTTCATGGGCCCTGAGACCGGGGATGCTTCTGTACACCTCGAGGCCTTGGCGCCTGGCCCAAATTCTATTCTCTTTCTCATTTTCTGAAAAATTTTAAGAAAATCCCTAGAGCCAGGATCTTTATTCCTAGTAAGCCGAAAGTCCCAAAGAAACACCCAAATTCTGTCCCTCTTAGTTTGGGAAACAAGTCTACCTTCATCAGCATGACATTTTCCACCAAATGTGGTAACTGCAAGTCCACCACACAATGCTTAACTGGAATTGGAAGCAACATCTCAGACGATGAAAAATACATGCAAGAATCCCTAAGACAAATGGTTTATTTTTCCCTTTCTTACTAAAACAACTGCCAGTATTAACAATGGTATGCAAATCTCTTTTAGACGCCCTGCTTTTAAATCTCTATGTTTCTTCCTGAGACAGGGACTCATTCCCATCACCCAGGCATTTACAGTGTTTAATTCTGGTTATATGCTATTCTCAAATTTACAACTATTTATTTCATCTCTCTCAAATGTTGATCTATTATCACATACGTATTAAAATATTATCTCCCATGCTGCGTGATATGTTGTTTTTATATTCATCCTTTCTTAAATGAACCAAAGGTTTTAGTTGGATTAGATTGTGATTAGTCAAGTTTTCTGATTTCATGATTTCTTAAATTGCGGTCATACGACCTCAATCACTGGAAATAGAATGTCATGAGTATTTCTCCTTAGTTGCAATCATAAATTCGGGGAATGTCATCAATTGGTATGTCGGTGATTGCATGATTTCCTGAAAGTCTTTCACAGTCTAATTTGGGCACTAAGTATTTCGTCTAGGTTCAGTGCATGTTTCCAACCCTTGATGCTTTATGATTTGGGTATACAGCTTCCACAAGAGCATTTCCTGCAAAGACATGTCTTGGTCCCCACTGGTAAGTCATTTCACTCGAACACAGAATCAATAGGCTGAACATGGAAAGGTTACTGCTAGAATACTTATTAGACTGCATGGATCTATTCTTTGACATTAAGGAAACAAATACACTGTGTTATTAACTGTACTTCATTGATGATTCTCAAGTCAGAAAGTACAGGTCTGACTTCCTGTCCTTCAATGCCTGAAAGGATGGTCGTATCTGCCAAAAGCACATAGTTAGAAGCACATCGCAGCTCAAACACACACACACACCCAGAAATATAAACAAACACAAAGAAACACTCACATGGGCATGATTCTGCATGTTTTAAGTAAACTAACGCATTTTAAGTAAACTACCACTTAAGTTTACTGTTTTAAGTAAACACCACTGTTTTAAGTAAACTAACGCATTCCCCAGGAGTTTTAAGTGAACTCCCTGGGGAATACAAGGGGACACACCCTATGATTCATTCTTTAACCGAGTGCTGATATTGGATTGGTGGACCGCGTACCTGATGGGTGGGTGGGGTGTTCGAGGTAGGCGGGGTTGAGTTATATAAGGGCTGATGCGGCCAGATGGCGTGTCATTTGAAGACTCTCTCGGAAGAGATAGCATCTTTCTGCAACGTGCGGTCCCAGCAGAGAAAGCTTGTGATCCTTGCTCCTGGCGACATGGAGGCCGATTCACTCCACTTGGGAGGTGAGTGGCAGTTCATCCACTTTTCAAAACTCACATCTCCTCGGCCAGATGCAGCTTTTGCTGAAATCCAGCGGACTTCTCTACCTGAGAAGTCACCACTGTCATCTGAGACCCATGTCGACCTCTGTGATGGTTTGGCTCCTGTGGCAAGACAGCCTGCCCCTGGGGAGAAGCTTCCTCTCAGTAGCAGGAGACCTGCTGCGGTGGGGGCTGGGCTCCAGAATATGGGAAATACTTGCTATGTGAATGCTTCCCTGCAGTGCCTGACATACACACCACCCCTTGCCAACTACATGCTGTCCCGGGAGCACTCTCAACTTTGTCATCATCACAAGTGCTGCATGCTGTGTACGATGGAAGCTCACATCACACGGGCCCTCCACCGTCCTGGCCACGTCATCCAGCCCTCACAGGCATTGGTTGCTGGCTTCCATCGAGGCAAGCAGGAAGATGCCCATGAATTTCTGATGTTCATTGTGGATGCCATGAAAAAGGCATGCCTTCCCGGGCACAAGCAGGTAGATCATGACTCTGAGGACACCACCCTCATCCACCAGATATTTGGAGGCTGCTGGAGATCTCAAATCAAGTGTCTCCACTGCCAGGGCGTTTCGGACACCTTTGACCCTTACCTGGACATTGCCCTGGATATCCAGGCAGCTCAGAGTGTGAAGCAAGCTTTGGAACAGGTGGTGAAGCCCGAAGAACTCAATGGAGAGAATGCCTATCATTGTGGTCTTTGTCTCCAGAAGGCGCCTGCCTCCAAGACGTTCACTCTACACACTTCTGCCAAGGTCCTCATCCTTGTATTGAAGAGATTCTCCGATGTCACAGGCAACAAACTTGCCAAGAACGTGCAATACCCTGAGTGCCTTGACATGCAGCCATACATGTCTCAGCAGAACACAGGACCTCTTGTCTATGTCCTCTATGCTGTGCTGGTCCATGCTGGGTGGAGTTGTCACAACGGACATTACCTCTCTTATGTCAAAGCTCCAGGAGGCCAGTGGTATAAAATGGATGACGCCGAGGTCACTGCCTGTAGCATCGCTTCTGTCCTGAGTCAACAGGCCTATGTCCTCTTTTACATCCAGAAGAGTCAACTGGAAAGATGCAGTGAGAGTGTGTCAATAGGCAGGGAACCAGGAGCCCTTGGTGCTGAACACAAAGACAGGCGAGCAACGCAAGGGGAGCTCCAGAGAGAACCCTGCCTCCAGGTACCCGACTTGGAGGAGCACTTGGTGGAAAGAGCCACTCAGGAAAGCACCTTAGACCACTGGAAGTTCCTCCAAGAGCAAAACAAAACCAAGCCTGACTTCAACGTCAGAAAAGTCGAATGTACCCTGCCTCCCAACGTGCTTGTGATTCATCCATCAAAATACAAGAGTGGGATGAACAACCGTCATCCTGAACAGCAAAGCTCCCTGCTGAACCTCTCTTCAAGGAACCTGGCACCTCAGGAGTCCATGAACACTGGCACACTCACTTCTCTGCAAGGGAGGACCAGGAGATCCAAAGGGAGGAACAAACACAGCAAGAGGGCTCTGTTTGTGTGCCAGTGATCTCAGGAAAAGTCTCCATGCAAACGCAGGAGTGCATGCGCACACACACTGACACACACACACACATACACGTACACACACACACACACCCACGAGGGGGTTCGTGCGCGCACACACACACACCATCACATACGCAGTCAATCCGACATAAAGTAATGAGGAGCCCAGGTGTCTGCCTACACAAGAGGGAAAACTGGATAGTGATGGCTGCGTTTCAGGATGAGCCCAGACATGGGAAACATCGAGTTTTGCAGTCGTGAGTCTTCTGAACCTGTGGAGGGATTGTCTGTGTGTTTGTGTTCACGGTAGATGTCATTCAGTGTGAATTTCTGAATATGACATATTGCGGTGTAGGGTTGCGCGTGAGGTTATTGCAGGGGACGGGGTTGACTATTTTCTCTTGGGGTGTGTTTCATTCGTCAGTTGTTGGTGAGCACCAGAAGTTGAAATTTTGCGAACGTGGGACTTGTGTGGATCCTTCTCGCTACCTTGAGTAGCGGAAACTGGAACGCATTTGAAGAGAGGAAGGGTGTTCTTCTTTTGAACCTGCCTCGCCGTTTTTACATTACTTGTTGAATGGACGTCAGGCGCCCTAGGACTTGTGCCCTTGGTGGAACCCACAGAATGCTGGAGACAGACAGACAGACACACTTGCCTATTGAATGGTGTCCATTTCCAATGAATTGAAGCAGAAAATCATCCCACTGGTATGTGAGTCATTTGGAAGTAAGTCGTATTGATAATAAAGGAAATCAAACACAGGAGCGTGTGTGTATTCAACTACAATAAAATCAGCAAGCACTGAAATCAATCGCATTTGGTGTGCATCAAAATGGCGTCTGGGAGACTCCGGGTCAATCGTCCAGCTGCGAAAGGTGCATCTCTGAAGCACAGTCCCTGACCTGCAGTGAGACTTGTTCATCCGAGGTGGTGTTGCAGTGGAAATGATTGTGGGAAATGGCCCCTTCCTTTTGTGTATTCGCTGATTGGATTTCAGGCTCCGTTTCTCGTTCGGTACAGCGATCCAAGTTGACCAACCCGAGAGGAAAGATGTCCAGGGCATAACTCAGGGCTCCATACAACCACAGAATCTTGGGTGCAACCCTGCTCAAGCACACAAATGCGCGTATTAACAGTGTCTCTGTGTGACGTGTGTGCAAAGTACAGTGTGATGAGCATGACTGGCAGACAGGTGATCCATTGGGCTCACCTGAAAATCAGTTATGAGCATGAAAGAACACCGACGCCCAGGTCCCCGCTTCAGACATAACACCCACCAGCGTCTTGTGTGAAGCCACGGCATCTGGACTGCTCATGCTTCTGGGGATCATTCTCCTGAAAATGGTGGCTCCTTTCTCCCTGTGGAGCAACTCTCTACGCAGCGCTTCTTTCCTCCCCCAGGACTCATTTCATCGGGCCCGGGAAGCCTTCTGATTCAACACACCTGACCCATGAAAAGAAAAGGGAAAGAAAGGAGGCCAAAGGTCACACTCTCCTCATTCCACCATCCTCCCTGAAATCATCCTGATTTCATGGGCCCTGAGACCGGGGATGCTTCTGTACACCTCGAGGCCTTGGCGCCTGGCCCAAATTCTATTCTCTTTCTCATTATCTGAAAAATTTTAAGAAAATCCCTAGAGCCAGGATCTTTATTCCTAGTAAGCCGAAAGTCCCAAAGAAACACCCAAATTCTGTCCCTCTTAGTTTGGGAAACAAGTCTACCTTCATCAGCATGACATTTTCCACCAAATGTGGTAACTGCAAGTCCACCACACAATGCTTAACTGGAATTGGAAGCAACATCTCAGACGATGAAAAATACATGCAAGAATCCCTAAGACAAATGGTTGATTTTTCCCTTTCTTACTAAAACAACTGCCAGTATTAACAATGGTATGCAAATCTCTTTTAGACGCCCTGCTTTTAAATCTCTATGTTTCTTCCTGAGACAGGGACTCCTTCCCATCACCCAGGCATTTACAGTGTTTAATTCTGGTTATATGCTATTCTCAAATTTACAACTATTTATTTCATCTCTCTCAAATGTTGATCTATTATCACATACGTATGAAAATATTATCTCCCATGCTGCGTGATATGTTGTTTTTATATTCATCCTTTCTTAAATGAACCCAAGGTTTTAGTTGGATTAGATTGTGATTAGTCAAGTTTTCTGATTTCATGATTTCTTAAATTGCGGTCATACGACCTCAATCACTGGAAATAGAATGTCATGAGTATTTCTCTTTACTTGCAATCATAAATTCGGGGAATGTCATCAATTGGTATGTCGGTGATTGCATGATTTCCTGAAAGTCTTTCACAGTCTAATTTGGGCACTAAGTATTTCGTCTAGGTTCAGTGCATGTTTCCAACACTTGATGCTTTAGGATTTGGGTATACAGCTTCCACAAGAGCATTTCCTGCAAAGACATGTCTTGGTCCCCACTGGTAAGTCATTTCACTTGAACACAGAATCAATAGGCTGAACATGGAAAGGTTACTGCTAGAATACTTATTAGACTGCGTGGATCTATTCTTTGATATTAAGGAAACAAAAACACCGTGTTATTAACTGTACTTCATTGATGATTCTCAAGTCAGAAAGTACAGGTCTGACTTCCTGTCCTTCAATGCCTGAAAGGATGGTCGTATCTGCCAAAAGCACATAGTTAGAAGCACATCGCAGCTCAAACACACACACACCCAGAAATATAAACAAACACAAAGAAACACTCACATGGGCATGATTCTGCATGTTTTAAGTAAACTAACGCATTTTAAGTAAACTACCACTTAAGTTTACTGTTTTAAGTAAACACCACTGTTTTAAGTAAACTAACGCATTCCCCAGGAGTTTTAAGTGAACTCCCTGGGGAATACAAGGGGACACACCCTATGATTCATTCTTTAACCGAGTGCTGATATTGGATTGGTGGACCGCGTACCTGATGGGTGGGTGGGGTGTTCGAGGTAGGCGGGGTTGAGTTATATAAGGGCTGATGCGGCCAGATGGCGTGTCATTTGAAGACTCTCTCGGAAGAGATAGCATCTTTCTGCAACGTGCGGTCCCAGCAGAGAAAGCTTGTGATCCTTGCTCCTGGCGACATGGAGGCCGATTCACTCCACTTGGGAGGTGAGTGGCAGTTCAACCACTTTTCAAAACTCACATCTCCTCGGCCAGATGCAGCTTTTGCTGAAATCCAGCGGACTTCTCTACCTGAGAAGTCACCACTGTCATCTGAGACCCATGTCGACCTCTGTGATGGTTTGGCTCCTGTGGCAAGACAGCCTGCCCCTGGGGAGAAGCTTCCTCTCAGTAGCAGGAGACCTGCTGCGGTGGGGGCTGGGCTCCAGAATATGGGAAATACTTGCTATGTGAATGCTTCCCTGCAGTGCCTGACATACACACCACCCCTTGCCAACTACATGCTGTCCCGGGAGCACTCTCAACTTTGTCATCATCACAAGTGCTGCATGCTGTGTACGATGGAAGCTCACATCACACGGGCCCTCCACCGTCCTGGCCACGTCATCCAGCCCTCACAGGCATTGGTTGCTGGCTTCCATCGAGGCAAGCAGGAAGATGCCCATGAATTTCTGATGTTCATTGTGGATGCCATGAAAAAGGCATGCCTTCCCGGGCACAAGCAGGTAGATCATGACTCTGAGGACACCACCCTCATCCACCAGATATTTGGAGGCTGCTGGAGATCTCAAATCAAGTGTCTCCACTGCCAGGGCGTTTCGGACACCTTTGACCCTTACCTGGACATTGCCCTGGATATCCAGGCAGCTCAGAGTGTGAAGCAAGCTTTGGAACAGGTGGTGAAGCCCGAAGAACTCAATGGAGAGAATGCCTATCATTGTGGTCTTTGTCTCCAGAAGGCGCCTGCCTCCAAGACGTTCACTCTACACACTTCTGCCAAGGTCCTCATCCTTGTATTGAAGAGATTCTCCGATGTCACAGGCAACAAACTTGCCAAGAACGTGCAATACCCTGAGTGCCTTGACATGCAGCCATACATGTCTCAGCAGAACACAGGACCTCTTGTCTATGTCCTCTATGCTGTGCTGGTCCATGCTGGGTGGAGTTGTCACAACGGACATTACCTCTCTTATGTCAAAGCTCCAGGAGGCCAGTGGTATAAAATGGATGACGCCGAGGTCACTGCCTGTAGCATCGCTTCTGTCCTGAGTCAACAGGCCTATGTCCTCTTTTACATCCAGAACAGTCAACTGGAAAGATGCAGTGAGAGTGTGTCAATAGGCAGGGAACCAGGAGCCCTTGGTGCTGAACACAAAGGCAGGCGAGCAACGCAAGGGGAGCTCCAGAGAGAACCCTGCCTCCAGGTACCCGACTTGGAGGAGCACTTGGTGGAAAGAGCCACTCAGGAAAGCACCTTAGACCACTGGAAGTTCCTCCAAGAGCAAAACAAAACCAAGCCTGACTTCAACGTCAGAAAAGTCGAATGTACCCTGCCTCCCAACGTGCTTGTGATTCATCCATCAAAATACAAGAGTGGGATGAACAACCGTCATCCTGAACAGCAAAGCTCCCTGCTGAACCTCTCTTCAAGGAACCTGGCACCTCAGGAGTCCATGAACACTGGCACACTCACTTCTCTGCAAGGGAGGACCAGGAGATCCAAAGGGAGGAACAAACACAGCAAGAGGGCTCTGTTTGTGTGCCAGTGATCTCAGGAAAAGTCTCCATGCAAACGCAGGAGTGCATGCGCACACACACTGACACACACACACACATACACGTACACACACACACACACCCACCAGGGGGTTCGCGCGCGCACACACACACACCATCACATACGCAGTCAATCCGACATAAAGTAATGAGGAGCCCAGGTGTCCGCCTACACAAGAGGGAAAACTGGATAGTGATGGCTGCGTTTCAGGATGAGCCCAGACATGGGAAACATCGAGTTTTGCAGTCGTGAGTCTTCTGAACCTGTGGAGGGATTGTCTGTGTGTTTGTGTTCACGGTAGATGTCATTCAGTGTGAATTTCTGAATATGACATATTGCGGTGTAGGGTTGCGCGTGAGGTTATTGCAGGGGACGGGGTTGACTATTTTCTCTTGGGGTGTGTTTCATTCGTCAGTTGTTGGTGAGCACCAGAAGTTGAAATTTTGCGAACGTGGGACTTGTGTGGATCCTTCTCGCTACCTTGAGTAGCGGAAACTTGAACGCATTTGAAGAGAGGAAGGGTGTTCTTCTTTTGAACCTGCCTCGCCGTTTTTACATTACTTGTTGAATGGACGTCAGGCGCCCTAGGACTTGTGCCCTTGGTGGAACCCACAGAATGCTGGAGACAGACAGACAGACACACTTGCCTATTGAATGGTGTCCATTTCCAATGAATTGAAGCAGAAAATCATCCCACTGGTATGTGAGTCATTTGGAAGTAAGTCGTATTGATAATAAAGGAAATCAAACACAGGAGCGTGTGTGTATTCAACTACAATAAAATCAGCAAGCACTGAAATAAATCGCATTTGGTGTGCATCAAAATGGCGTCTGGGAGATTCCGGGTCAATCGTCCAGCTGCGAAAGGTGCATCTCTGAAGCCCAGTCCCTGACCTGCAGTGAGACGTGTTCATCCGAGGTGGTGTTGCAGTGGAAATGATTGTGGGAAATGGCCCCTTCCTTTTGTGTATTCGCTGATTGGATTTCAGGCTCCGTTTCTCGTTCGGTACAGCGATCCAAGTTGACCAACCCGAGAGGAAAGATGTCCAGGGCATAACTCAGGGCTCCATACAACCACAGAATCTTGGGTGCAACCCTGCTCAAGCACACAAATGCGCGTATTAACAGTGTCTCTGTGTGACGTGTGTGCAAAGTACAGTGTGATGAGCATGACTGGCAGACAGGTGATCCATTGGGCTCACCTGAAAATCAGTCATGAGCATGGAAGAACACCGACGCCCAGGTCCCCGCTTCAGACATAACACCCACCAGCGTCTTGTGTGAAGCCACGGCATCTGGACTGCTCATGCTTCTGGGGATCATTCTCCTGAAAATGGTGGCTCCTTTCTCCCTGTGGAGCAACTCTCTACGCAGCGCTTCTTTCCTCCCCCAGGACTCATTTCATCGGGCCCGGGAAGCCTTCTGATTCAACACACCTGACCCATGAAAAGAAAAGGGAAAGAAAGGAGGCCAAAGGTCACACTCTCCTCATTCCACCATCCTCCCTGAAATCATCCTGATTTCATGGGCCCTGAGACCGGGGATGCTTCTGTACACCTCGAGGCCTTGGCGCCTGGCCCAAATTCTATTCTCTTTCTCATTATCTGAAAAATTTTAAGAAAATCCCTAGAGCCAGGATCTTTATTCCTAGTAAGCCGAAAGTCCCAAAGAAACACCCAAATTCTGTCCCTCTTAGTTTGGGAAACAAGTCTACCTTCATCAGCATGACATTTTCCACCAAATGTGGTAACTGCAAGTCCACCACACAATGCTTAACTGGAATTGGAAGCAACATCTCAGACGATGAAAAATACATGCAAGAATCCCTAAGACAAATGGTTGATTTTTCCCTTTCTTACTAAAACAACTGCCAGTATTAACAATGGTATGCAAATCTCTTTTAGACGCCCTGCTTTTAAATCTCTATGTTTCTTCCTGAGACAGGGACTCATTCCCATCACCCAGGCATTTACAGTGTTTAATTCTGGTTATATGCTATTCTCAAATTTACAACTATTTATTTCATCTCTCTCAAATGTTGATCTATTATCACATACGTATTAAAATATTATCTCCCATGCTGCGTGGTATGTTGTTTTTATATTCATCCTTTCTTAAATGAACCAAGGGTTTTAGTTGGATTAGATTGTGATTAGTCAAGTTTTCTGATTTCATGATTTCTTAAATTGCGGTCATACGACCTCAATCACTGGAAATAGAATGTCATGAGTATTTCTCTTTACTTGCAATCATAAATTCGGGGAATGTCATCAATTGGTATGTCGGTGATTGCATGATTTCCTGAAAGTCTATCACAGTCTAATTTGGGCACTAAGTATTTCGTCTAGGTTCAGTGCATGTTTCCAACACTTGATGCTTTATGATTTGGGTATATAGCTTCCACAAGAGCATTTCCTGCAAAGACATGTCTTGGTCCCCACTGGTAAGTCATTTCACTCGAACACAGAATCAATAGGCTGAACATGGAAAGGTTACTGCTAGAATACTTATTAGACTGCATGGATCTATTCTTTGATATTAAGGAAACAAATACACTGTGTTATTAACTGTACTTCATTGATGATTCTCAAGTCAGAAAGTACAGGTCTGACTTCCTGTCCTTCAATGCCTGAAAGGATGGTCGTATCTGCCAAAAGCACATAGTTAGAAGCACATCGCAGCTCAAACACACACACACACCCAGAAATATAAACAAACACAAAGAAACACTCACATGGGCATGATTCTGCATGTTTTAAGTAAACTAACGCATTTTAAGTAAACTACCACTTAAGTTTACTGTTTTAAGTAAACACCACTGTTTTAAGTAAACTAACGCATTCCCCAGGAGTTTTAAGTGAACTCCCTGGGGAATACAAGGGGACACACCCTATGATTCATTCTTTAACTGAGTGCTGATATTGGATTGGTGGACCGCGTACCTGATGGGTGGGTGGGGTGTTCGAGGTAGGCGGGGTTGACTTATATAAGGGCTGATGCGGCCAGATGGCGTGTCATTTGAAGACTCTCTCGGAAGAGATAGCATCTTTCTGCAACGTGCGGTCCCAGCAGAGAAAGCTTGTGATCCTTGCTCCTGGCGACATGGAGGCCGATTCACTCCACTTGGGAGGTGAGTGGCAGTTCAACCACTTTTCAAAACTCACATCTTCTCGGCCAGATGCAGCTTTTGCTGAAATCCAGCGGACTTCTCTACCTGAGAAGTCACCACTGTCATCTGAGACCCATGTCGACCTCTGTGATGGTTTGGCTCCTGTGGCAAGACAGCCTGCCCCTGGGGAGAAGCTTCCTCTCAGTAGCAGGAGACCTGCTGCGGTGGGGGCTGGGCTCCAGAATATGGGAAATACTTGCTATGTGAATGCTTCCCTGCAGTGCCTGACATACACACCACCCCTTGCCAACTACATGCTGTCCCGGGAGCACTCTCAACTTTGTCATCATCACAAGTGCTGCATGCTGTGTACGATGGAAGCTCACATCACACGGGCCCTCCACCGTCCTGGCCACGTCATCCAGCCCTCACAGGCATTGGTTGCTGGCTTCCATCGAGGCAAGCAGGAAGATGCCCATGAATTTCTGATGTTCATTGTGGATGCCATGAAAAAGGCATGCCTTCCCGGGCACAAGCAGGTAGATCATGACTCTGAGGACACCACCCTCATCCACCAGATATTTGGAGGCTGCTGGAGATCTCAAATCAAGTGTCTCCACTGCCAGGGCGTTTCGGACACCTTTGACCCTTACCTGGACATTGCCCTGGATATCCAGGCAGCTCAGAGTGTGAAGCAAGCTTTGGAACAGGTGGTGAAGCCCGAAGAACTCAATGGAGAGAATGCCTATCATTGTGGTCTTTGTCTCCAGAAGGCGCCTGCCTCCAAGACGTTCACTCTACACACTTCTGCCAAGGTCCTCATCCTTGTATTGAAGAGATTCTCCGATGTCACAGGCAACAAACTTGCCAAGAACGTGCAATACCCTGAGTGCCTTGACATGCAGCCATACATGTCTCAGCAGAACACAGGACCTCTTGTCTATGTCCTCTATGCTGTGCTGGTCCATGCTGGGTGGAGTTGTCACAACGGACATTACCTCTCTTATGTCAAAGCTCCAGGAGGCCAGTGGTATAAAATGGATGACGCCGAGGTCACTGCCTGTAGCATCGCTTCTGTCCTGAGTCAACAGGCCTATGTCCTCTTTTACATCCAGAAGAGTCAACTGGAAAGATGCAGTGAGAGTGTGTCAATAGGCAGGGAACCAGGAGCCCTTGGTGCTGAACACAAAGGCAGGCGAGCAACGCAAGGGGAGCTCCAGAGAGAACCCTGCCTCCAGGTACCCGACTTGGAGGAGCACTTGGTGGAAAGAGCCACTCAGGAAAGCACCTTAGACCACTGGAAGTTCCTCCAAGAGCAAAACAAAACCAAGCCTGACTTCAACGTCAGAAAAGTCGAATGTACCCTGCCTCCCAACGTGCTTGTGATTCATCCATCAAAATACAAGAGTGGGATGAACAACCGTCATCCTGAACAGCAAAGCTCCCTGCTGAACCTCTCTTCAAGGAACCTGGCACCTCAGGAGTCCATGAACACTGGCACACTCACTTCTCTGCAAGGGAGGACCAGGAGATCCAAAGGGAGGAACAAACACAGCAAGAGGGCTCTGTTTGTGTGCCAGTGATCTCAGGAAAAGTCTCCATGCAAACGCAGGAGTGCATGCGCACACACACTGACACACACACACACATACACGTACACACACACACACACCCACGAGGGGGTTCGTGCGCGCACACACACACACCATCACATACGCAGTCAATCCGACATAAAGTAATGAGGAGCCCAGGTGTCTGCCTACACAAGAGGGAAAACTGGATAGTGATGGCTGCGTTTCAGGATGAGCCCAGACATGGGAAACATCGAGTTTTGCAGTCGTGAGTCTTCTGAACCTGTGGAGGGATTGTCTGTGTGTTTGTGTTCACGGTAGATGTCATTCAGTGTGAATTTCTGAATATGACATATTGCGGTGTAGGGTTGCGCGTGAGGTTATTGCAGGGGACGGGGTTGACTATTTTCTCTTGGGGTGTGTTTCATTCGTCAGTTGTTGGTGAGCACCAGAAGTTGAAATTTTGCGAACGTGGGACTTGTGTGGATCCTTCTCGCTACCTTGAGTAGCGGAAACTGGAACGCATTTGAAGAGAGGAAGGGTGTTCTTCTTTTGAACCTGCCTCGCCGTTTTTACATTACTTGTTGAATGGACGTCAGGCGCCCTAGGACTTGTGCCCTTGGTGGAACCCACAGAATGCTGGAGACAGACAGACAGACACACTTGCCTATTGAATGGTGTCCATTTCCAATGAATTGAAGCAGAAAATCATCCCACTGGTATGTGAGTCATTTGGAAGTAAGTCGTATTGATAATAAAGGAAATCAAACACAGGAGCGTGTGTGTATTCAACTACAATAAAATCAGCAAGCACTGAAATCAATCGCATTTGGTGTGCATCAAAATGGCGTCTGGGAGACTCCGGGTCAATCGTCCAGCTGCGAAAGGTGCATCTCTGAAGCACAGTCCCTGACCTGCAGTGAGACTTGTTCATCCGAGGTGGTGTTGCAGTGGAAATGATTGTGGGAAATGGCCCCTTCCTTTTGTGTATTCGCTGATTGGATTTCAGGCTCCGTTTCTCGTTCGGTACAGCGATCCAAGTTGACCAACCCGAGAGGAAAGATGTCCAGGGCATAACTCAGGGCTCCATACAACCACAGAATCTTGGGTGCAACCCTGCTCAAGCACACAAATGCGCGTATTAACAGTGTCTCTGTGTGACGTGTGTGCAAAGTACAGTGTGATGAGCATGACTGGCAGACAGGTGATCCATTGGGCTCACCTGAAAATCAGTCATGAGCATGGAAGAACACCGACGCCCAGGTCCCCGCTTCAGACATAACACCCACCAGCGTCTTGTGTGAAGCCACGGCATCTGGACTGCTCATGCTTCTGGGGATCATTCTCCTGAAAATGGTGGCTCCTTTCTCCCTGTGGAGCAACTCTCTACGCAGCGCTTCTTTCCTCCCCCAGGACTCATTTCATCGGGCCCGGGAAGCCTTCTGATTCAACACACCTGACCCATGAAAAGAAAAGGGAAAGAAAGGAGGCCAAAGGTCACACTCTCCTCATTCCACCATCCTCCCTGAAATCATCCTGATTTCATGGGCCCTGAGACCGGGGATGCTTCTGTACACCTCGAGGCCTTGGCGCCTGGCCCAAATTCTATTCTCTTTCTCATTATCTGAAAAATTTTAAGAAAATCCCTAGAGCCAGGATCTTTATTCCTAGTAAGCCGAAAGTCCCAAAGAAACACCCAAATTCTGTCCCTCTTAGTTTGGGAAACAAGTCTACCTTCATCAGCATGACATTTTCCACCAAATGTGGTAACTGCAAGTCCACCACACAATGCTTAACTGGAATTGGAAGCAACATCTCAGACGATGAAAAATACATGCAAGAATCCCTAAGACAAATGGTTGATTTTTCCCTTTCTTACTAAAACAACTGCCAGTATTAACAATGGTATGCAAATCTCTTTTAGACGCCCCGCTTTTAAATCTCTATGTTTCTTCCTGAGACAGGGACTCCTTCCCATCACCCAGGCATTTACAGTGTTTAATTCTGGTTATATGCTATTCTCAAATTTACAACTATTTATTTCATCTCTCTCAAATGTTGATCTATTATCACATACGTATTAAAATATTATCTCCCATGCTGCGTGATATGTTGTTTTTATATTCATCCTTTCTTAAATGAACCAAAGGTTTTAGTTGGATTAGATTGTGATTAGTCAAGTTTTCTGATTTCATGATTTCTTAAATTGCGGTCATACGACCTCAATCACTGGAAATAGAATGTCATGAGTATTTCTCCTTACTTGCAATCATAAATTCGGGGAATGTCATCAATTGGTATGTCGGTGATTGCATGATTTCCTGAAAGTCTTTCACAGTCTAATTTGGGCACTAAGTATTTCGTCTAGGTTCAGTGCATGTTTCCAACCCTTGATGCTTTATGATTTGGGTATACAGCTTCCACAAGAGCATTTCCTGCAAAGACATGTCTTGGTCCCCACTGGTAAGTCATTTCACTCGAACACAGAATCAATAGGCTGAACATGGAAAGGTTACTGCTAGAATACTTATTAGACTGCATGGATCTATTCTTTGACATTAAGGAAACAAATACACTGTGTTATTAACTGTACTTCATTGATGATTCTCAAGTCAGAAAGTACAGGTCTGACTTCCTGTCCTTCAATGCCTGAAAGGATGGTCGTATCTGCCAAAAGCACATAGTTAGAAGCACATCGCAGCTCAAACACACACACACACCCAGAAATATAAACAAACACAAAGAAACACTCACATGGGCATGATTCTGCATGTTTTAAGTAAACTAACGCATTTTAAGTAAACTACCACTTAAGTTTACTGTTTTAAGTAAACACCACTGTTTTAAGTAAACTAACGCATTCCCCAGGAGTTTTAAGTGAACTCCCTGGGGAATACAAGGGGACACACCCTATGATTCATTCTTTAACCGAGTGCTGATATTGGATTGGTGGACCGCGTACCTGATGGGTGGGTGGGGTGTTCGAGGTAGGCGGGGTTGACTTATATAAGGGCTGATGCGGCCAGATGGCGTGTCATTTGAAGACTCTCTCGGAAGAGATAGCATCTTTCTGCAACGTGCGGTCCCAGCAGAGAAAGCTTGTGATCCTTGCTCCTGGCGACATGGAGGCCGATTCACTCCACTTGGGAGGTGAGTGGCAGTTCATCCACTTTTCAAAACTCACATCTCCTCGGCCAGATGCAGCTTTTGCTGAAATCCAGCGGACTTCTCTACCTGAGAAGTCACCACTGTCATCTGAGACCCATGTCGACCTCTGTGATGGTTTGGCTCCTGTGGCAAGACAGCCTGCCCCTGGGGAGAAGCTTCCTCTCAGTAGCAGGAGACCTGCTGCGGTGGGGGCTGGGCTCCAGAATATGGGAAATACTTGCTATGTGAATGCTTCCCTGCAGTGCCTGACATACACACCACCCCTTGCCAACTACATGCTGTCCCGGGAGCACTCTCAACTTTGTCATCATCACAAGTGCTGCATGCTGTGTACGATGGAAGCTCACATCACACGGGCCCTCCACCGTCCTGGCCACGTCATCCAGCCCTCACAGGCATTGGTTGCTGGCTTCCATCGAGGCAAGCAGGAAGATGCCCATGAATTTCTGATGTTCATTGTGGATGCCATGAAAAAGGCATGCCTTCCCGGGCACAAGCAGGTAGATCATGACTCTGAGGACACCACCCTCATCCACCAGATATTTGGAGGCTGCTGGAGATCTCAAATCAAGTGTCTCCACTGCCAGGGCGTTTCGGACACCTTTGACCCTTACCTGGACATTGCCCTGGATATCCAGGCAGCTCAGAGTGTGAAGCAAGCTTTGGAACAGGTGGTGAAGCCCGAAGAACTCAATGGAGAGAATGCCTATCATTGTGGTCTTTGTCTCCAGAAGGCGCCTGCCTCCAAGACGTTCACTCTACACACTTCTGCCAAGGTCCTCATCCTTGTATTGAAGAGATTCTCCGATGTCACAGGCAACAAACTTGCCAAGAACGTGCAATACCCTGAGTGCCTTGACATGCAGCCATACATGTCTCAGCAGAACACAGGACCTCTTGTCTATGTCCTCTATGCTGTGCTGGTCCATGCTGGGTGGAGTTGTCACAACGGACATTACCTCTCTTATGTCAAAGCTCCAGGAGGCCAGTGGTATAAAATGGATGACGCCGAGGTCACTGCCTGTAGCATCGCTTCTGTCCTGAGTCAACAGGCCTATGTCCTCTTTTACATCCAGAAGAGTCAACTGGAAAGATGCAGTGAGAGTGTGTCAATAGGCAGGGAACCAGGAGCCCTTGGTGCTGAACACAAAGGCAGGCGAGCAACGCAAGGGGAGCTCCAGAGAGAACCCTGCCTCCAGGTACCCGACTTGGAGGAGCACTTGGTGGAAAGAGCCACTCAGGAAAGCACCTTAGACCACTGGAAGTTCCTCCAAGAGCAAAACAAAACCAAGCCTGACTTCAACGTCAGAAAAGTCGAATGTACCCTGCCTCCCAACGTGCTTGTGATTCATCCATCAAAATACAAGAGTGGGATGAACAACCGTCATCCTGAACAGCAAAGCTCCCTGCTGAACCTCTCTTCAAGGAACCTGGCACCTCAGGAGTCCATGAACACTGGCACACTCACTTCTCTGCAAGGGAGGACCAGGAGATCCAAAGGGAGGAACAAACACAGCAAGAGGGCTCTGTTTGTGTGCCAGTGATCTCAGGAAGTCTCCATGCAAACGCAGGAGTGCATGCGCACACACACTGACACACACACACACATACACGTACACACACACACACACCCACGAGGGGGTTCGCGCGCGCACACACACACACACCATCACATACGCAGTCAATCCGACATAAAGTAATGAGGAGCCCAGGTGTCTGCCTACACAAGAGGGAAAACTGGATAGTGATGGCTGCGTTTCAGGATGAGCCCAGACATGGGAAACATCGAGTTTTGCAGTCGTGAGTCTTCTGAACCTGTGGAGGGATTGTCTGTGTGTTTGTGTTCACGGTAGATGTCATTCAGTGTGAATTTCTGAATATGACATATTGCGGTGTAGGGTTGCGCGTGAGGTTATTGCAGGGGACGGGGTTGACTATTTTCTCTTGGGGTGTGTTTCATTCGTCAGTTGTTGGTGAGCACCAGAAGTTGAAATTTTGCGAACGTGGGACTTGTGTGGATCCTTCTCGCTACCTTGAGTAGCGGAAACTGGAACGCATTTGAAGAGAGGAAGGGTGTTCTTCTTTTGAACCTGCCTCGCCGTTTTTACATTACTTGTTGAATGGACGTCAGGCGCCCTAGGACTTGTGCCCTTGGTGGAACCCACAGAATGCTGGAGACAGACAGACAGACACACTTGCCTATTGAATGGTGTCCATTTCCAATGAATTGAAGCAGAAAATCATCCCACTGGTATGTGAGTCATTTGGAAGTAAGTCGTATTGATAATAAAGGAAATCAAACACAGGAGCGTGTGTGTATTCAACTACAATAAAATCAGCAAGCACTGAAATCAATCGCATTTGGTGTGCATCAAAATGGCGTCTGGGAGACTCCGGGTCAATCGTCCAGCTGCGAAAGGTGCATCTCTGAAGCACAGTCCCTGACCTGCAGTGAGACTTGTTCATCCGAGGTGGTGTTGCAGTGGAAATGATTGTGGGAAATGGCCCCTTCCTTTTGTGTATTCGCTGATTGGATTTCAGGCTCCGTTTCTCGTTCGGTACAGCGATCCAAGTTGACCAACCCGAGAGGAAAGATGTCCAGGGCATAACTCAGGGCTCCATACAACCACAGAATCTTGGGTGCAACCCTGCTCAAGCACACAAATGCGCGTATTAACAGTGTCTCTGTGTGACGTGTGTGCAAAGTACAGTGTGATGAGCATGACTGGCAGACAGGTGATCCATTGGGCTCACCTGAAAATCAGTCATGAGCATGGAAGAACACCGACGCCCAGGTCCCCGCTTCAGACATAACACCCACCAGCGTCTTGTGTGAAGCCACGGCATCTGGACTGCTCATGCTTCTGGGGATCATTCTCCTGAAAATGGTGGCTCCTTTCTCCCTGTGGAGCAACTCTCTACGCAGCGCTTCTTTCCTCCCCCAGGACTCATTTCATCGGGCCCGGGAAGCCTTCTGATTCAACACACCTGACCCATGAAAAGAAAAGGGAAAGAAAGGAGGCCAAAGGTCACACTCTCCTCATTCCACCATCCTCCCTGAAATCATCCTGATTTCATGGGCCCTGAGACCGGGGATGCTTCTGTACACCTCGAGGCCTTGGCGCCTGGCCCAAATTCTATTCTCTTTCTCATTATCTGAAAAATTTTAAGAAAATCCCTAGAGCCAGGATCTTTATTCCTAGTAAGCCGAAAGTCCCAAAGAAACACCCAAATTCTGTCCCTCTTAGTTTGGGAAACAAGTCTACCTTCATCAGCATGACATTTTCCACCAAATGTGGTAACTGCAAGTCCACCACACAATGCTTAACTGGAATTGGAAGCAACATCTCAGACGATGAAAAATACATGCAAGAATCCCTAAGACAAATGGTTTATTTTTCCCTTTCTTACTAAAACAACTGCCAGTATTAACAATGGTATGCAAATCTCTTTTAGACGCCCTGCTTTTAAATCTCTATGTTTCTTCCTGAGACAGGGACTCATTCCCATCACCCAGGCATTTACAGTGTTTAATTCTGGTTATATGCTATTCTCAAATTTACAACTATTTATTTCATCTCTCTCAAATGTTGATCTATTATCACATACGTATTAAAATATTATCTCCCATGCTGCGTGATATGTTGTTTTTATATTCATCCTTTCTTAAATGAACCAAAGGTTTTAGTTGGATTAGATTGTGATTAGTCAAGTTTTCTGATTTCATGATTTCTTAAATTGCGGTCATACGACCTCAATCACTGGAAATAGAATGTCATGAGTATTTCTCCTTACTTGCAATCATAAATTCGGGGAATGTCATCAATTGGTATGTCGGTGATTGCATGATTTCCTGAATGTCTTTCACAGTCTAATTTGGGCACTAAGTATTTCGTCTAGGTTCAGTGCATGTTTCCAACCCTTGATGCTTTATGATTTGGGTATACAGCTTCCACAAGAGCATTTCCTGCAAAGACATGTCTTGGTCCCCACTGGTAAGTCATTTCACTCGAACACAGAATCAATAGGCTGAACATGGAAAGGTTACTGCTAGAATACTTATTAGACTGCATGGATCTATTCTTTGACATTAAGGAAACAAATACACTGTGTTATTAACTGTACTTCATTGATGATTCTCAAGTCAGAAAGTACAGGTCTGACTTCCTGTCCTTCAATGCCTGAAAGGATGGTCGTATCTGCCAAAAGCACATAGTTAGAAGCACATCGCAGCTCAAACACACACACACACCCAGAAATATAAACAAACACAAAGAAACACTCACATTGGCATGATTCTGCATGTTTTAAGTAAACTAACGCATTTTAAGTAAACTACCACTTAAGTTTACTGTTTTAAGTAAACACCACTGTTTTAAGTAAACTAACGCATTCCCCAGGAGTTTTAAGTGAACTCCCTGGGGAATACAAGGGGACACACCCTATGATTCATTCTTTAACCGAGTGCTGATATTGGATTGGTGGACCGCGTACCTGATGGGTGGGTGGGGTGTTCGAGGTAGGCGGGGTTGAGTTATATAAGGGCTGATGCGGCCAGATGGCGTGTCATTTGAAGACTCTCTCGGAAGAGATAGCATCTTTCTGCAACGTGCGGTCCCAGCAGAGAAAGCTTGTGATCCTTGCTCCTGGCGACATGGAGGCCGATTCACTCCACTTGGGAGGTGAGTGGCAGTTCATCCACTTTTCAAAACTCACATCTCCTCGGCCAGATGCAGCTTTTGCTGAAATCCAGCGGACTTCTCTACCTGAGAAGTCACCACTGTCATCTGAGACCCATGTCGACCTCTGTGATGGTTTGGCTCCTGTGGCAAGACAGCCTGCCCCTGGGGAGAAGCTTCCTCTCAGTAGCAGGAGACCTGCTGCGGTGGGGGCTGGGCTCCAGAATATGGGAAATACTTGCTATGTGAATGCTTCCCTGCAGTGCCTGACATACACACCACCCCTTGCCAACTACATGCTGTCCCGGGAGCACTCTCAACTTTGTCATCATCACAAGTGCTGCATGCTGTGTACGATGGAAGCTCACATCACACGGGCCCTCCACCGTCCTGGCCACGTCATCCAGCCCTCACAGGCATTGGTTGCTGGCTTCCATCGAGGCAAGCAGGAAGATGCCCATGAATTTCTGATGTTCATTGTGGATGCCATGAAAAAGGCATGCCTTCCCGGGCACAAGCAGGTAGATCATGACTCTGAGGACACCACCCTCATCCACCAGATATTTGGAGGCTGCTGGAGATCTCAAATCAAGTGTCTCCACTGCCAGGGCGTTTCGGACACCTTTGACCCTTACCTGGACATTGCCCTGGATATCCAGGCAGCTCAGAGTGTGAAGCAAGCTTTGGAACAGGTGGTGAAGCCCGAAGAACTCAATGGAGAGAATGCCTATCATTGTGGTCTTTGTCTCCAGAAGGCGCCTGCCTCCAAGACGTTCACTCTACACACTTCTGCCAAGGTCCTCATCCTTGTATTGAAGAGATTCTCCGATGTCACAGGCAACAAACTTGCCAAGAACGTGCAATACCCTGAGTGCCTTGACATGCAGCCATACATGTCTCAGCAGAACACAGGACCTCTTGTCTATGTCCTCTATGCTGTGCTGGTCCATGCTGGGTGGAGTTGTCACAACGGACATTACCTCTCTTATGTCAAAGCTCCAGGAGGCCAGTGGTATAAAATGGATGACGCCGAGGTCACTGCCTGTAGCATCGCTTCTGTCCTGAGTCAACAGGCCTATGTCCTCTTTTACATCCAGAAGAGTCAACTGGAAAGATGCAGTGAGAGTGTGTCAATAGGCAGGGAACCAGGAGCCCTTGGTGCTGAACACAAAGGCAGGCGAGCAACGCAAGGGGAGCTCCAGAGAGAACCCTGCCTCCAGGTACCCGACTTGGAGGAGCACTTGGTGGAAAGAGCCACTCAGGAAAGCACCTTAGACCACTGGAAGTTCCTCCAAGAGCAAAACAAAACCAAGCCTGACTTCAACGTCAGAAAAGTCGAATGTACCCTGCCTCCCAACGTGCTTGTGATTCATCCATCAAAATACAAGAGTGGGATGAACAACCGTCATCCTGAACAGCAAAGCTCCCTGCTGAACCTCTCTTCAAGGAACCTGGCACCTCAGGAGTCCATGAACACTGGCACACTCACTTCTCTGCAAGGGAGGACCAGGAGATCCAAAGGGAGGAACAAACACAGCAAGAGGGCTCTGTTTGTGTGCCAGTGATCTCAGGAAAAGTCTCCATGCAAACGCAGGAGTGCATGCGCACACACACTGACACACACACACACATACACGTACACACACACACACACCCACGAGGGGGTTCGCGCGCGCACACACACACACCATCACATACGCAGTCAATCCGACATAAAGTAATGAGGAGCCCAGGTGTCTGCCTACACAAGAGGGAAAACTGGATAGTGATGGCTGCGTTTCAGGATGAGCCCAGACATGGGAAACATCGAGTTTTGCAGTCGTGAGTCTTCTGAACCTGTGGAGGGATTGTCTGTGTGTTTGTGTTCACGGTAGATGTCGTTCAGTGTGAATTTCTGAATATGACATATTGCGGTGTAGGGTTGCGCGTGAGGTTATTGCAGGGGACGGGGTTGACTATTTTCTCTTGGGGTGTGTTTCATTCGTCAGTTGTTGGTGAGCACCAGAAGTTGAAATTTTGCGAACGTGGGACTTGTGTGGATCCTTCTCGCTACCTTGAGTAGCGGAAACTGGAACGCATTTGAAGAGAGGAAGGGTGTTCTTCTTTTGAACCTGCCTCGCCGTTTTTACATTACTTGTTGAATGGACGTCAGGCGCCCTAGGACTTGTGCCCTTGGTGGAACCCACAGAATGCTGGAGACAGACAGACAGACACACTTGCCTATTGAATGGTGTCCATTTCCAATGAATTGAAGCAGAAAATCATCCCACTGGTATGTGAGTCATTTGGAAGTAAGTCGTATTGATAATAAAGGAAATCAAACACAGGAGCGTGTGTGTATTCAACTACAATAAAATCAGCAAGCACTGAAATCAATCGCATTTGGTGTGCATCAAAATGGCGTCTGGGAGACTCCGGGTCAATCGTCCAGCTGCGAAAGGTGCATCTCTGAAGCACAGTCCCTGACCTGCAGTGAGACTTGTTCATCCGAGGTGGTGTTGCAGTGGAAATGATTGTGGGAAATGGCCCCTTCCTTTTGTGTATTCGCTGATTGGATTTCAGGCTCCGTTTCTCGTTCGGTACAGCGATCCAAGTTGACCAACCCGAGAGGAAAGATGTCCAGGGCATAACTCAGGGCTCCATACAACCACAGAATCTTGGGTGCAACCCTGCTCAAGCACACAAATGCGCGTATTAACAGTGTCTCTGTGTGACGTGTGTGCAAAGTACAGTGTGATGAGCATGACTGGCAGACAGGTGATCCATTGGGCTCACCTGAAAATCAGTCATGAGCATGGAAGAACACCGACGCCCAGGTCCCCGCTTCAGACATAACACCCACCAGCGTCTTGTGTGAAGCCACGGCATCTGGACTGCTCATGCTTCTGGGGATCATTCTCCTGAAAATGGTGGCTCCTTTCTCCCTGTGGAGCAACTCTCTACGCAGCGCTTCTTTCCTCCCCCAGGACTCATTTCATCGGGCCCGGGAAGCCTTCTGATTCAACACACCTGACCCATGAAAAGAAAAGGGAAAGAAAGGAGGCCAAAGGTCACACTCTCCTCATTCCACCATCCTCCCTGAAATCATCCTGATTTCATGGGCCCTGAGACCGGGGATGCTTCTGTACACCTCGAGGCCTTGGCGCCTGGCCCAAATTCTATTCTCTTTCTCATTATCTGAAAAATTTTAAGAAAATCCCTAGAGCCAGGATCTTTATTCCTAGTAAGCCAAAAGTCCCAAAGAAACACCCAAATTCTGTCCCTCTTAGTTTGGGAAACAAGTCTACCTTCATCAGCATGACATTTTCCACCAAATGTGGTAACTGCAAGTCCACCACACAATGCTTAACTGGAATTGGAAGCAACATCTCAGACGATGAAAAATACATGCAAGAATCCCTAAGACAAATGGTTTATTTTTCCCTTTCTTACTAAAACAACTGCCAGTATTAACAATGGTATGCAAATCTCTTTTAGACGCCCTGCTTTTAAATCTCTATGTTTCTTCCTGAGACAGGGACTCATTCCCATCACCCAGGCATTTACAGTGTTTAATTCTGGTTATATGCTATTCTCAAATTTACAACTATTTATTTCATCTCTCTCAAATGTTGATCTATTATCACATACGTATGAAAATATTATCTCCCATGCTGCGTGATATGTTGTTTTTATATTCATCCTTTCTTAAATGAACCAAAGGTTTTAGTTGGATTAGATTGTGATTAGTCAAGTTTTCTGATTTCATGATTTCTTAAATTGCGGTCATACGACCTCAATCACTGGAAATAGAATGTCATGAGTATTTCTCCTTACTTGCAATCATAAATTCGGGGAATGTCATCAATTGGTATGTCGGTGATTGCATGATTTCCTGAAAGTCTTTCACAGTCTAATTTGGGCACTAAATATTTCGTCTAGGTTCAGTGCATGTTTCCAACCCTTGATGCTTTATGATTTGGGTATACAGCTTCCACAAGAGCATTTCCTGCAAAGACATGTCTTGGTCCCCACTGGTAAGTCATTTCACTCGAACACAGAATCAATAGGCTGAACATGGAAAGGTTACTGCTAGAATACTTATTAGACTGCATGGATCTATTCTTTGACATTAAGGAAACAAATACACTGTGTTATTAACTGTACTTCATTGATGATTCTCAAGTCAGAAAGTACAGGTCTGACTTCCTGTCCTTCAATGCCTGAAAGGATGGTCGTATCTGCCAAAAGCACATAGTTAGAAGCACATCGCAGCTCAAACACACACACACACCCAGAAATATAAACAAACACAAAGAAACACTCACATGGGCATGATTCTGCATGTTTTAAGTAAACTAACGCATTTTAAGTAAACTACCACTTAAGTTTACTGTTTTAAGTAAACACCACTGTTTTAAGTAAACTAACGCATTCCCCAGGAGTTTTAAGTGAACTCCCTGGGGAATACAAGGGGACACACCCTATGATTCATTCTTTAACCGAGTGCTGATATTGGATTGGTGGACCGTGTACCTGATGGGTGGGTGGGGTGTTCGAGGTAGGCGGGGTTGAGTTATATAAGGGCTGATGCGGCCAGATGGCGTGTCATTTGAAGACTCTCTCGGAAGAGATAGCATCTTTCTGCAACGTGCGGTCCCAGCAGAGAAAGCTTGTGATCCTTGCTCCTGGCGACATGGAGGCCGATTCACTCCACTTGGGAGGTGAGTGGCAGTTCAACCACTTTTCAAAACTCACATCTCCTCGGCCAGATGCAGCTTTTGCTGAAATCCAGCGGACTTCTCTACCTGAGAAGTCACCACTGTCATCTGAGACCCATGTCGACCTCTGTGATGGTTTGGCTCCTGTGGCAAGACAGCCTGCCCCTGGGGAGAAGCTTCCTCTCAGTAGCAGGAGACCTGCTGCGGTGGGGGCTGGGCTCCAGAATATGGGAAATACTTGCTATGTGAATGCTTCCCTGCAGTGCCTGACATACACACCACCCCTTGCCAACTACATGCTGTCCCGGGAGCACTCTCAACTTTGTCATCATCACAAGTGCTGCATGCTGTGTACGATGGAAGCTCACATCACACGGGCCCTCCACCGTCCTGGCCACGTCATCCAGCCCTCACAGGCATTGGTTGCTGGCTTCCATCGAGGCAAGCAGGAAGATGCCCATGAATTTCTGATGTTCATTGTGGATGCCATGAAAAAGGCATGCCTTCCCGGGCACAAGCAGGTAGATCATGACTCTGAGGACACCACCCTCATCCACCAGATATTTGGAGGCTGCTGGAGATCTCAAATCAAGTGTCTCCACTGCCAGGGCGTTTCGGACACCTTTGACCCTTACCTGGACATTGCCCTGGATATCCAGGCAGCTCAGAGTGTGAAGCAAGCTTTGGAACAGGTGGTGAAGCCCGAAGAACTCAATGGAGAGAATGCCTATCATTGTGGTCTTTGTCTCCAGAAGGCGCCTGCCTCCAAGACGTTCACTCTACACACTTCTGCCAAGGTCCTCATCCTTGTATTGAAGAGATTCTCCGATGTCACAGGCAACAAACTTGCCAAGAACGTGCAATACCCTGAGTGCCTTGACATGCAGCCATACATGTCTCAGCAGAACACAGGACCTCTTGTCTATGTCCTCTATGCTGTGCTGGTCCATGCTGGGTGGAGTTGTCACAACGGACATTACCTCTCTTATGTCAAAGCTCCAGGAGGCCAGTGGTATAAAATGGATGACGCCGAGGTCACTGCCTGTAGCATCGCTTCTGTCCTGAGTCAACAGGCCTATGTCCTCTTTTACATCCAGAAGAGTCAACTGGAAAGATGCAGTGAGAGTGTGTCAATAGGCAGGGAACCAGGAGCCCTTGGTGCTGAACACAAAGGCAGGCGAGCAACGCAAGGGGAGCTCCAGAGAGAACCCTGCCTCCAGGTACCCGACTTGGAGGAGCACTTGGTGGAAAGAGCCACTCAGGAAAGCACCTTAGACCACTGGAAGTTCCTCCAAGAGCAAAACAAAACCAAGCCTGACTTCAACGTCAGAAAAGTCGAATGTACCCTGCCTCCCAACGTGCTTGTGATTCATCCATCAAAATACAAGAGTGGGATGAACAACCGTCATCCTGAACAGCAAAGCTCCCTGCTGAACCTCTCTTCAAGGAACCTGGCACCTCAGGAGTCCATGAACACTGGCACACTCACTTCTCTGCAAGGGAGGACCAGGAGATCCAAAGGGAGGAACAAACACAGCAAGAGGGCTCTGTTTGTGTGCCAGTGATCTCAGGAAAAGTCTCCATGCAAACGCAGGAGTGCATGCGCACACACACTGACACACACACACACATACACGTACACACACACACACACCCACGAGGGGGTTCGCGCGCGCACACACACACACCATCACATACGCAGTCAATCCGACATAAAGTAATGAGGAGCCCAGGTGTCTGCCTACACAAGAGGGAAAACTGGATAGTGATGGCTGCGTTTCAGGATGAGCCCAGACATGGGAAACATCGAGTTTTGCAGTCGTGAGTCTTCTGAACCTGTGGAGGGATTGTCTGTGTGTCTGTGTTCACGGTAGATGTCATTCAGTGTGAATTTCTGAATATGACATATTGCGGTGTAGGGTTGCGCGTGAGGTTATTGCAGGGGACGGGGTTGACTATTTTCTCTTGGGGTGTGTTTCATTCGTCAGTTGTTGGTGAGCACCAGAAGTTGAAATTTTGCGAACGTGGGACTTGTGTGGATCCTTCTCGCTACCTTGAGTAGCGGAAACTGGAACGCATTTGAAGAGAGGAAGGGTGTTCTTCTTTTGAACCTGCCTCGCCGTTTTTACATTACTTGTTGAATGGACGTCAGGCGCCCTAGGACTTGTGCCCTTGGTGGAACCCACAGAATGCTGGAGACAGACAGACAGACACACTTGCCTATTGAATGGTGTCCATTTCCAATGAATTGAAGCAGAAAATCATCCCACTGGTATGTGAGTCATTTGGAAGTAAGTCGTATTGATAATAAAGGAAATCAAACACAGGAGCGTGTGTGTATTCAACTACAATAAAATCAGCAAGCACTGAAATCAATCGCATTTGGTGTGCATCAAAATGGCGTCTGGGAGACTCCGGGTCAATCGTCCAGCTGCGAAAGGTGCATCTCTGAAGCACAGTCCCTGACCTGCAGTGAGACTTGTTCATCCGAGGTGGTGTTGCAGTGGAAATGATTGTGGGAAATGGCCCCTTCCTTTTGTGTATTCGCTGATTGGATTTCAGGCTCCGTTTCTCGTTCGGTACAGCGATCCAAGTTGACCAACCCGAGAGGAAAGATGTCCAGGGCATAACTCAGGGCTCCATACAACCACAGAATCTTGGGTGCAACCCTGCTCAAGCACACAAATGCGCGTATTAACAGTGTCTCTGTGTGACGTGTGTGCAAAGTACAGTGTGATGAGCATGACTGGCAGACAGGTGATCCATTGGGCTCACCTGAAAATCAGTCATGAGCATGGAAGAACACCGACGCCCAGGTCCCCGCTTCAGACATAACACCCACCAGCGTCTTGTGTGAAGCCACGGCATCTGGACTGCTCATGCTTCTGGGGATCATTCTCCTGAAAATGGTGGCTCCTTTCTCCCTGTGGAGCAACTCTCTACGCAGCGCTTCTTTCCTCCCCCAGGACTCATTTCATCGGGCCCGGGAAGCCTTCTGATTCAACACACCTGACCCATGAAAAGAAAAGGGAAAGAAAGGAGGCCAAAGGTCACACTCTCCTCATTCCACCATCCTCCCTGAAATCATCCTGATTTCATGGGCCCTGAGACCGGGGATGCTTCTGTACACCTCGAGGCCTTGGCGCCTGGCCCAAATTCTATTCTCTTTCTCATTATCTGAAAAATTTTAAGAAAATCCCTAGAGCCAGGATCTTTATTCCTAGTAAGCCGAAAGTCCCAAAGAAACACCCAAATTCTGTCCCTCTTAGTTTGGGAAACAAGTCTACCTTCATCAGCATGACATTTTCCACCAAATGTGGTAACTGCAAGTCCACCACACAATGCTTAACTGGAATTGGAAGCAACATCTCAGACGATGAAAAATACATGCAAGAATCCCTAAGACAAATGGTTTATTTTTCCCTTTCTTACTAAAACAACTGCCAGTATTAACAATGGTATGCAAATCTCTTTTAGACGCCCCGCTTTTAAATCTCTATGTTTCTTCCTGAGACAGGGACTCCTTCCCATCACCCAGGCATTTACAGTGTTTAATTCTGGTTATATGCTATTCTCAAATTTACAACTATTTATTTCATCTCTCTCAAATGTTGATCTATTATCACATACGTATGAAAATATTATCTCCCATGCTGCGTGATATGTTGTTTTTATATTCATCCTTTCTTAAATGAACCAAAGGTTTTAGTTGGATTAGATTGTGATTAGTCAAGTTTTCTGATTTCATGATTTCTTAAATTGCGGTCATACGACCTCAATCACTGGAAATAGAATGTCATGAGTATTTCTCCTTACTTGCAATCATAAATTCGGGGAATGTCATCAATTGGTATGTCGGTGATTGCATGATTTCCTGAAAGTCTTTCACAGTCTAATTTGGGCACTAAATATTTCGTCTAGGTTCAGTGCATGTTTCCAACCCTTGATGCTTTATGATTTGGGTATACAGCTTCCACAAGAGCATTTCCTGCAAAGACATGTCTTGGTCCCCACTGGTAAGTCATTTCACTCGAACACAGAATCAATAGGCTGAACATGGAAAGATTACTGCTAGAATACTTATTAGACTGCATGGATCTATTCTTTGACATTAAGGAAACAAATACACTGTGTTATTAACTGTACTTCATTGATGATTCTCAAGTCAGAAAGTACAGGTCTGACTTCCTGTCCTTCAATGCCTGAAAGGATGGTCGTATCTGCCAAAAGCACATAGTTAGAAGCACATCGCAGCTCAAACACACACACACACCCAGAAATATAAACAAACACAAAGAAACACTCACATGGGCATGATTCTGCATGTTTTAAGTAAACTAACGCATTTTAAGTAAACTACCACTTAAGTTTACTGTTTTAAGTAAACACCACTGTTTTAAGTAAACTAACGCATTCCCCAGGAGTTTTAAGTGAACTCCCTGGGGAATACAAGGGGACACACCCTATGATTCATTCTTTAACCGAGTGCTGATATTGGATTGGTGGACCGCGTACCTGATGGGTGGGTGGGGTGTTCGAGGTAGGCGGGGTTGAGTTATATAAGGGCTGATGCGGCCAGATGGCGTGTCATTTGAAGACTCTCTCGGAAGAGATAGCATCTTTCTGCAACGTGCGGTCCCAGCAGAGAAAGCTTGTGATCCTTGCTCCTGGCGACATGGAGGCCGATTCACTCCACTTGGGAGGTGAGTGGCAGTTCATCCACTTTTCAAAACTCACATCTCCTCGGCCAGATGCAGCTTTTGCTGAAATCCAGCGGACTTCTCTACCTGAGAAGTCACCACTGTCATCTGAGACCCATGTCGACCTCTGTGATGGTTTGGCTCCTGTGGCAAGACAGCCTGCCCCTGGGGAGAAGCTTCCTCTCAGTAGCAGGAGACCTGCTGCGGTGGGGGCTGGGCTCCAGAATATGGGAAATACTTGCTATGTGAATGCTTCCCTGCAGTGCCTGACATACACACCACCCCTTGCCAACTACATGCTGTCCCGGGAGCACTCTCAACTTTGTCATCATCACAAGTGCTGCATGCTGTGTACGATGGAAGCTCACATCACACGGGCCCTCCACCGTCCTGGCCACGTCATCCAGCCCTCACAGGCATTGGTTGCTGGCTTCCATCGAGGCAAGCAGGAAGATGCCCATGAATTTCTGATGTTCATTGTGGATGCCATGAAAAAGGCATGCCTTCCCGGGCACAAGCAGGTAGATCATGACTCTGAGGACACCACCCTCATCCACCAGATATTTGGAGGCTGCTGGAGATCTCAAATCAAGTGTCTCCACTGCCAGGGCGTTTCGGACACCTTTGACCCTTACCTGGACATTGCCCTGGATATCCAGGCAGCTCAGAGTGTGAAGCAAGCTTTGGAACAGGTGGTGAAGCCCGAAGAACTCAATGGAGAGAATGCCTATCATTGTGGTCTTTGTCTCCAGAAGGCGCCTGCCTCCAAGACGTTCACTCTACACACTTCTGCCAAGGTCCTCATCCTTGTATTGAAGAGATTCTCCGATGTCACAGGCAACAAACTTGCCAAGAACGTGCAATACCCTGAGTGCCTTGACATGCAGCCATACATGTCTCAGCAGAACACAGGACCTCTTGTCTATGTCCTCTATGCTGTGCTGGTCCATGCTGGGTGGAGTTGTCACAACGGACATTACCTCTCTTATGTCAAAGCTCCAGGAGGCCAGTGGTATAAAATGGATGACGCCGAGGTCACTGCCTGTAGCATCGCTTCTGTCCTGAGTCAACAGGCCTATGTCCTCTTTTACATCCAGAAGAGTCAACTGGAAAGATGCAGTGAGAGTGTGTCAATAGGCAGGGAACCAGGAGCCCTTGGTGCTGAACACAAAGGCAGGCGAGCAACGCAAGGGGAGCTCCAGAGAGAACCCTGCCTCCAGGTACCCGACTTGGAGGAGCACTTGGTGGAAAGAGCCACTCAGGAAAGCACCTTAGACCACTGGAAGTTCCTCCAAGAGCAAAACAAAACCAAGCCTGACTTCAACGTCAGAAAAGTCGAATGTACCCTGCCTCCCAACGTGCTTGTGATTCATCCATCAAAATACAAGAGTGGGATGAACAACCGTCATCCTGAACAGCAAAGCTCCCTGCTGAACCTCTCTTCAAGGAACCTGGCACCTCAGGAGTCCATGAACACTGGCACACTCACTTCTCTGCAAGGGAGGACCAGGAGATCCAAAGGGAGGAACAAACACAGCAAGAGGGCTCTGTTTGTGTGCCAGTGATCTCAGGAAAAGTCTCCATGCAAACGCAGGAGTGCATGCGCACACACACTGACACACACACACACATACACGTACACACACACACACACCCACGAGGGGGTTCGTGCGCGCACACACACACACCATCACATACGCAGTCAATCCGACATAAAGTAATGAGGAGCCCAGGTGTCTGCCTACACAAGAGGGAAAACTGGATAGTGATGGCTGCGTTTCAGGATGAGCCCAGACATGGGAAACATCGAGTTTTGCAGTCGTGAGTCTTCTGAACCTGTGGAGGGATTGTCTGTGTGTTTGTGTTCACGGTAGATGTCATTCAGTGTGAATTTCTGAATATGACATATTGCGGTGTAGGGTTGCGCGTGAGGTTATTGCAGGGGACGGGGTTGACTATTTTCTCTTGGGGTGTGTTTCATTCGTCAGTTGTTGGTGAGCACCAGAAGTTGAAATTTTGCGAACGTGGGACTTGTGTGGATCCTTCTCGCTACCTTGAGTAGCGGAAACTGGAACGCATTTGAAGAGAGGAAGGGTGTTCTTCTTTTGAACCTGCCTCGCCGTTTTTACATTACTTGTTGAATGGACGTCAGGCGCCCTAGGACTTGTGCCCTTGGTGGAACCCACAGAATGCTGGAGACAGACAGACAGACACACTTGCCTATTGAATGGTGTCCATTTCCAATGAATTGAAGCAGAAAATCATCCCACTGGTATGTGAGTCATTTGGAAGTAAGTCGTATTGATAATAAAGGAAATCAAACACAGGAGCGTGTGTGTATTCAACTACAATAAAATCAGCAAGCACTGAAATCAATCGCATTTGGTGTGCATCAAAATGGCGTCTGGGAGACTCCGGGTCAATCGTCCAGCTGCGAAAGGTGCATCTCTGAAGCACAGTCCCTGACCTGCAGTGAGACTTGTTCATCCGAGGTGGTGTTGCAGTGGAAATGATTGTGGGAAATGGCCCCTTCCTTTTGTGTATTCGCTGATTGGATTTCAGGCTCCGTTTCTCGTTCGGTACAGCGATCCAAGTTGACCAACCCGAGAGGAAAGATGTCCAGGGCATAACTCAGGGCTCCATACAACCACAGAATCTTGGGTGCAACCCTGCTCAAGCACACAAATGCGCGTATTAACAGTGTCTCTGTGTGACGTGTGTGCAAAGTACAGTGTGATGAGCATGACTGGCAGACAGGTGATCCATTGGGCTCACCTGAAAATCAGTCATGAGCATGGAAGAACACCGACGCCCAGGTCCCCGCTTCAGACATAACACCCACCAGCGTCTTGTGTGAAGCCACGGCATCTGGACTGCTCATGCTTCTGGGGATCATTCTCCTGAAAATGGTGGCTCCTTTCTCCCTGTGGAGCAACTCTCTACGCAGCGCTTCTTTCCTCCCCCAGGACTCATTTCATCGGGCCCGGGAAGCCTTCTGATTCAACACACCTGACCCATGAAAAGAAAAGGGAAAGAAAGGAGGCCAAAGGTCACACTCTCCTCATTCCACCATCCTCCCTGAAATCATCCTGATTTCATGGGCCCTGAGACCGGGGATGCTTCTGTACACCTCGAGGCCTTGGCGCCTGGCCCAAATTCTATTCTCTTTCTCATTATCTGAAAAATTTTAAGAAAATCCCTAGAGCCAGGATCTTTATTCCTAGTAAGCCGAAAGTCCCAAAGAAACACCCAAATTCTGTCCCTCTTAGTTTGGGAAACAAGTCTACCTTCATCAGCATGACATTTTCCACCAAATGTGGTAACTGCAAGTCCACCACACAATGCTTAACTGGAATTGGAAGCAACATCTCAGACGATGAAAAATACATGCAAGAATCCCTAAGACAAATGGTTGATTTTTCCCTTTCTTACTAAAACAACTGCCAGTATTAACAATGGTATGCAAATCTCTTTTAGACGCCCTGCTTTTAAATCTCTATGTTTCTTCCTGAGACAGGGACTCATTCCCATCACCCAGGCATTTACAGTGTTTAATTCTGGTTATATGCTATTCTCAAATTTACAACTATTTATTTCATCTCTCTCAAATGTTGATCTATTATCACATACGTATGAAAATATTATCTCCCATGCTGCGTGATATGTTGTTTTTATATTCATCCTTTCTTAAATGAACCCAAGGTTTTAGTTGGATTAGATTGTGATTAGTCAAGTTTTCTGATTTCATGATTTCTTAAATTGCGGTCATACGACCTCAATCACTGGAAATAGAATGTCATGAGTATTTCTCCTTACTTGCAATCATAAATTCGGGGAATGTCATCAATTGGTATGTCGGTGATTGCATGATTTCCTGAAAGTCTTTCACAGTCTAATTTGGGCACTAAATATTTCGTCTAGGTTCAGTGCATGTTTCCAACCCTTGATGCTTTATGATTTGGGTATACAGCTTCCACAAGAGCATTTCCTGCAAAGACATGTCTTGGTCCCCACTGGTAAGTCATTTCACTCGAACACAGAATCAATAGGCTGAACATGGAAAGGTTACTGCTAGAATACTTATTAGACTGCATGGATCTATTCTTTGACATTAAGGAAACAAATACACTGTGTTATTAACTGTACTTCATTGATGATTCTCAAGTCAGAAAGTACAGGTCTGACTTCCTGTCCTTCAATGCCTGAAAGGATGGTCGTATCTGCCAAAAGCACATAGTTAGAAGCACATCGCAGCTCAAACACACACACACGCCCAGAAATATAAACAAACACAAAGAAACACTCACATTGGCATGATTCTGCATGTTTTAAGTAAACTAACGCATTTTAAGTAAACTACCACTTAAGTTTACTGTTTTAAGTAAACACCACTGTTTTAAGTAAACTAACGCATTCCCCAGGAGTTTTAAGTGAACTCCCTGGGGAATACAAGGGGACACACCCTATGATTCATTCTTTAACCGAGTGCTGATATTGGATTGGTGGACCGCGTACCTGATGGGTGGGTGGGGTGTTCGAGGTAGGCGGGGTTGAGTTATATAAGGGCTGATGCGGCCAGATGGCGTGTCATTTGAAGACTCTCTCGGAAGAGATAGCATCTTTCTGCAACGTGCGGTCCCAGCAGAGAAAGCTTGTGATCCTTGCTCCTGGCGACATGGAGGCCGATTCACTCCACTTGGGAGGTGAGTGGCAGTTCATCCACTTTTCAAAACTCACATCTCCTCGGCCAGATGCAGCTTTTGCTGAAATCCAGCGGACTTCTCTACCTGAGAAGTCACCACTGTCATCTGAGACCCATGTCGACCTCTGTGATGGTTTGGCTCCTGTGGCAAGACAGCCTGCCCCTGGGGAGAAGCTTCCTCTCAGTAGCAGGAGACCTGCTGCGGTGGGGGCTGGGCTCCAGAATATGGGAAATACTTGCTATGTGAATGCTTCCCTGCAGTGCCTGACATACACACCACCCCTTGCCAACTACATGCTGTCCCGGGAGCACTCTCAACTTTGTCATCATCACAAGTGCTGCATGCTGTGTACGATGGAAGCTCACATCACACGGGCCCTCCACCGTCCTGGCCACGTCATCCAGCCCTCACAGGCATTGGTTGCTGGCTTCCATCGAGGCAAGCAGGAAGATGCCCATGAATTTCTGATGTTCATTGTGGATGCCATGAAAAAGGCATGCCTTCCCGGGCACAAGCAGGTAGATCATGACTCTGAGGACACCACCCTCATCCACCAGATATTTGGAGGCTGCTGGAGATCTCAAATCAAGTGTCTCCACTGCCAGGGCGTTTCGGACACCTTTGACCCTTACCTGGACATTGCCCTGGATATCCAGGCAGCTCAGAGTGTGAAGCAAGCTTTGGAACAGGTGGTGAAGCCCGAAGAACTCAATGGAGAGAATGCCTATCATTGTGGTCTTTGTCTCCAGAAGGCGCCTGCCTCCAAGACGTTCACTCTACACACTTCTGCCAAGGTCCTCATCCTTGTATTGAAGAGATTCTCCGATGTCACAGGCAACAAACTTGCCAAGAACGTGCAATACCCTGAGTGCCTTGACATGCAGCCATACATGTCTCAGCAGAACACAGGACCTCTTGTCTATGTCCTCTATGCTGTGCTGGTCCATGCTGGGTGGAGTTGTCACAACGGACATTACCTCTCTTATGTCAAAGCTCCAGGAGGCCAGTGGTATAAAATGGATGACGCCGAGGTCACTGCCTGTAGCATCGCTTCTGTCCTGAGTCAACAGGCCTATGTCCTCTTTTACATCCAGAAGAGTCAACTGGAAAGATGCAGTGAGAGTGTGTCAATAGGCAGGGAACCAGGAGCCCTTGGTGCTGAACACAAAGGCAGGCGAGCAACGCAAGGGGAGCTCCAGAGAGAACCCTGCCTCCAGGTACCCGACTTGGAGGAGCACTTGGTGGAAAGAGCCACTCAGGAAAGCACCTTAGACCACTGGAAGTTCCTCCAAGAGCAAAACAAAACCAAGCCTGACTTCAACGTCAGAAAAGTCGAATGTACCCTGCCTCCCAACGTGCTTGTGATTCATCCATCAAAATACAAGAGTGGGATGAACAACCGTCATCCTGAACAGCAAAGCTCCCTGCTGAACCTCTCTTCAAGGAACCTGGCACCTCAGGAGTCCATGAACACTGGCACACTCACTTCTCTGCAAGGGAGGACCAGGAGATCCAAAGGGAGGAACAAACACAGCAAGAGGGCTCTGTTTGTGTGCCAGTGATCTCAGGAAAAGTCTCCATGCAAACGCAGGAGTGCATGCGCACACACACTGACACACACACACACATACACGTACACACACACACACACCCACGAGGGGGTTCGCGCGCGCACACACACACACCATCACATACGCAGTCAATCCGACATAAAGTAATGAGGAGCCCAGGTGTCTGCCTACACAAGAGGGAAAACTGGATAGTGATGGCTGCGTTTCAGGATGAGCCCAGACATGGGAAACATCGAGTTTTGCAGTCGTGAGTCTTCTGAACCTGTGGAGGGATTGTCTGTGTGTTTGTGTTCACGGTAGATGTCATTCAGTGTGAATTTCTGAATATGACATATTGCGGTGTAGGGTTGCGCGTGAGGTTATTGCAGGGGACGGGGTTGACTATTTTCTCTTGGGGTGTGTTTCATTCGTCAGTTGTTGGTGAGCACCAGAAGTTGAAATTTTGCGAACGTGGGACTTGTGTGGATCCTTCTCGCTACCTTGAGTAGCGGAAACTGGAACGCATTTGAAGAGAGGAAGGGTGTTCTTCTTTTGAACCTGCCTCGCCGTTTTTACATTACTTGTTGAATGGACGTCAGGCGCCCTAGGACTTGTGCCCTTGGTGGAACCCACAGAATGCTGGAGACAGACAGACAGACACACTTGCCTATTGAATGGTGTCCATTTCCAATGAATTGAAGCAGAAAATCATCCCACTGCTATGTGAGTCATTTGGAAGTAAGTCGTATTGATAATAAAGGAAATCAAACACAGGAGCGTGTGTGTATTCAACTACAATAAAATCAGCAAGCACTGAAATCAATCGCATTTGGTGTGCATCAAAATGGCGTCTGGGAGACTCCGGGTCAATCGTCCAGCTGCGAAAGGTGCATCTCTGAAGCACAGTCCCTGACCTGCAGTGAGACTTGTTCATCCGAGGTGGTGTTGCAGTGGAAATGATTGTGGGAAATGGCCCCTTCCTTTTGTGTATTCGCTGATTGGATTTCAGGCTCCGTTTCTCGTTCGGTACAGCGATCCAAGTTGACCAACCCGAGAGGAAAGATGTCCAGGGCATAACTCAGGGCTCCATACAACCACAGAATCTTGGGTGCAACCCTGCTCAAGCACACAAATGCGCGTATTAACAGTGTCTCTGTGTGACGTGTGTGCAAAGTACAGTGTGATGAGCATGACTGGCAGACAGGTGATCCATTGGGCTCACCTGAAAATCAGTCATGAGCATGGAAGAACACCGACGCCCAGGTCCCCGCTTCAGACATAACACCCACCAGCGTCTTGTGTGAAGCCACGGCATCTGGACTGCTCATGCTTCTGGGGATCATTCTCCTGAAAATGGTGGCTCCTTTCTCCCTGTGGAGCAACTCTCTACGCAGCGCTTCTTTCCTCCCCCAGGACTCATTTCATCGGGCCCGGGAAGCCTTCTGATTCAACACACCTGACCCATGAAAAGAAAAGGGAAAGAAAGGAGGCCAAAGGTCACACTCTCCTCATTCCACCATCCTCCCTGAAATCATCCTGATTTCATGGGCCCTGAGACCGGGGATGCTTCTGTACACCTCGAGGCCTTGGCGCCTGGCCCAAATTCTATTCTCTTTCTCATTATCTGAAAAATTTTAAGAAAATCCCTAGAGCCAGGATCTTTATTCCTAGTAAGCCGAAAGTCCCAAAGAAACACCCAAATTCTGTCCCTCTTAGTTTGGGAAACAAGTCTACCTTCATCAGCATGACATTTTCCACCAAATGTGGTAACTGCAAGTCCACCACACAATGCTTAACTGGAATTGGAAGCAACATCTCAGACGATGAAAAATACATGCAAGAATCCCTAAGACAAATGGTTGATTTTTCCCTTTCTTACTAAAACAACTGCCAGTATTAACAATGGTATGCAAATCTCTTTTAGACGCCCTGCTTTTAAATCTCTATGTTTCTTCCTGAGACAGGGACTCATTCCCATCACCCAGGCATTTACAGTGTTTAATTCTGGTTATATGCTATTCTCAAATTTACAACTATTTATTTCATCTCTCTCAAATGTTGATCTATTATCACATACGTATGAAAATATTATCTCCCATGCTGCGTGATATGTTGTTTTTATATTCATCCTTTCTTAAATGAACCCAAGGTTTTAGTTGGATTAGATTGTGATTAGTCAAGTTTTCTGATTTCATGATTTCTTAAATTGCGGTCATACGACCTCAATCACTGGAAATAGAATGTCATGAGTATTTCTCCTTACTTGCAATCATAAATTCGGGGAATGTCATCAATTGGTATGTCGGTGATTGCATGATTTCCTGAAAGTCTTTCACAGTCTAATTTGGGCACTAAGTATTTCGTCTAGGTTCAGTGCATGTTTCCAACCCTTGATGCTTTATGATTTGGGTATACAGCTTCCACAAGAGCATTTCCTGCAAAGACATGTCTTGGTCCCCACTGGTAAGTCATTTCACTCGAACACAGAATCAATAGGCTGAACATGGAAAGGTTACTGCTAGAATACTTATTAGACTGCATGGATCTATTCTTTGACATTAAGGAAACAAATACACTGTGTTATTAACTGTACTTCATTGATGATTCTCAAGTCAGAAAGTACAGGTCTGACTTCCTGTCCTTCAATGCCTGAAAGGATGGTCGTATCTGCCAAAAGCACATAGTTAGAAGCACATCGCAGCTCAAACACACACACACACCCAGAAATATAAACAAACACAAAGAAACACTCACACGGGCATGATTCTGCATGTTTTAAGTAAACTAACGCATTTTAAGTAAACTACCACTTAAGTTTACTGTTTTAAGTAAACACCACTGTTTTAAGTAAACTAACGCATTCCCCAGGAGTTTTAAGTGAACTCCCTGGGGAATACAAGGGGACACACCCTATGATTCATTCTTTAACCGAGTGCTGATATTGGATTGGTGGACCGTGTACCTGATGGGTGGGTGGGGTGTTCGAGGTAGGCGGGGTTGAGTTATATAAGGGCTGATGCGGCCAGATGGCGTGTCATTTGAAGACTCTCTCGGAAGAGATAGCATCTTTCTGCAACGTGCGGTCCCAGCAGAGAAAGCTTGTGATCCTTGCTCCTGGCGACATGGAGGCCGATTCACTCCACTTGGGAGGTGAGTGGCAGTTCAACCACTTTTCAAAACTCACATCTCCTCGGCCAGATGCAGCTTTTGCTGAAATCCAGCGGACTTCTCTACCTGAGAAGTCACCACTGTCATCTGAGACCCATGTCGACCTCTGTGATGGTTTGGCTCCTGTGGCAAGACAGCCTGCCCCTGGGGAGAAGCTTCCTCTCAGTAGCAGGAGACCTGCTGCGGTGGGGGCTGGGCTCCAGAATATGGGAAATACTTGCTATGTGAATGCTTCCCTGCAGTGCCTGACATACACACCACCCCTTGCCAACTACATGCTGTCCCGGGAGCACTCTCAACTTTGTCATCATCACAAGTGCTGCATGCTGTGTACGATGGAAGCTCACATCACACGGGCCCTCCACCGTCCTGGCCACGTCATCCAGCCCTCACAGGCATTGGTTGCTGGCTTCCATCGAGGCAAGCAGGAAGATGCCCATGAATTTCTGATGTTCATTGTGGATGCCATGAAAAAGGCATGCCTTCCCGGGCACAAGCAGGTAGATCATGACTCTGAGGACACCACCCTCATCCACCAGATATTTGGAGGCTGCTGGAGATCTCAAATCAAGTGTCTCCACTGCCAGGGCGTTTCGGACACCTTTGACCCTTACCTGGACATTGCCCTGGATATCCAGGCAGCTCAGAGTGTGAAGCAAGCTTTGGAACAGGTGGTGAAGCCCGAAGAACTCAATGGAGAGAATGCCTATCATTGTGGTCTTTGTCTCCAGAAGGCGCCTGCCTCCAAGACGTTCACTCTACACACTTCTGCCAAGGTCCTCATCCTTGTATTGAAGAGATTCTCCGATGTCACAGGCAACAAACTTGCCAAGAACGTGCAATACCCTGAGTGCCTTGACATGCAGCCATACATGTCTCAGCAGAACACAGGACCTCTTGTCTATGTCCTCTATGCTGTGCTGGTCCATGCTGGGTGGAGTTGTCACAACGGACATTACCTCTCTTATGTCAAAGCTCCAGGAGGCCAGTGGTATAAAATGGATGACGCCGAGGTCACTGCCTGTAGCATCGCTTCTGTCCTGAGTCAACAGGCCTATGTCCTCTTTTACATCCAGAAGAGTCAACTGGAAAGATGCAGTGAGAGTGTGTCAATAGGCAGGGAACCAGGAGCCCTTGGTGCTGAACACAAAGGCAGGCGAGCAACGCAAGGGGAGCTCCAGAGAGAACCCTGCCTCCAGGTACCCGACTTGGAGGAGCACTTGGTGGAAAGAGCCACTCAGGAAAGCACCTTAGACCACTGGAAGTTCCTCCAAGAGCAAAACAAAACCAAGCCTGACTTCAACGTCAGAAAAGTCGAATGTACCCTGCCTCCCAACGTGCTTGTGATTCATCCATCAAAATACAAGAGTGGGATGAACAACCGTCATCCTGAACAGCAAAGCTCCCTGCTGAACCTCTCTTCAAGGAACCTGGCACCTCAGGAGTCCATGAACACTGGCACACTCACTTCTCTGCAAGGGAGGACCAGGAGATCCAAAGGGAGGAACAAACACAGCAAGAGGGCTCTGTTTGTGTGCCAGTGATCTCAGGAAAAGTCTCCATGCAAACGCAGGAGTGCATGCGCACACACACTGACACACACACACACATACACGTACACACACACACACACCCACGAGGGGGTTCGCGCGCGCACACACACACACCATCACATACGCAGTCAATCCGACATAAAGTAATGAGGAGCCCAGGTGTCTGCCTACACAAGAGGGAAAACTGGATAGTGATGGCTGCGTTTCAGGATGAGCCCAGACATGGGAAACATCGAGTTTTGCAGTCGTGAGTCTTCTGAACCTGTGGAGGGATTGTCTGTGTGTTTGTGTTCACGGTAGATGTCATTCAGTGTGAATTTCTGAATATGACATATTGCGGTGTAGGGTTGCGCGTGAGGTTATTGCAGGGGACGGGGTTGACTATTTTCTCTTGGGGTGTGTTTCATTCGTCAGTTGTTGGTGAGCACCAGAAGTTGAAATTTTGCGAACGTGGGACTTGTGTGGATCCTTCTCGCTACCTTGAGTAGCGGAAACTGGAACGCATTTGAAGAGAGGAAGGGTGTTCTTCTTTTGAACCTGCCTCGCCGTTTTTACATTACTTGTTGAATGGACGTCAGGCGCCCTAGGACTTGTGCCCTTGGTGGAACCCACAGAATGCTGGAGACAGACAGACAGACACACTTGCCTATTGAATGGTGTCCATTTCCAATGAATTGAAGCAGAAAATCATCCCACTGGTATGTGAGTCATTTGGAAGTAAGTCGTATTGATAATAAAGGAAATCAAACACAGGAGCGTGTGTGTATTCAACTACAATAAAATCAGCAAGCACTGAAATCAATCGCATTTGGTGTGCATCAAAATGGCGTCTGGGAGACTCCGGGTCAATCGTCCAGCTGCGAAAGGTGCATCTCTGAAGCACAGTCCCTGACCTGCAGTGAGACTTGTTCATCCGAGGTGGTGTTGCAGTGGAAATGATTGTGGGAAATGGCCCCTTCCTTTTGTGTATTCGCTGATTGGATTTCAGGCTCCGTTTCTCGTTCGGTACAGCGATCCAAGTTGACCAACCCGAGAGGAAAGATGTCCAGGGCATAACTCAGGGCTCCATACAACCACAGAATCTTGGGTGCAACCCTGCTCAAGCACACAAATGCGCGTATTAACAGTGTCTCTGTGTGACGTGTGTGCAAAGTACAGTGTGATGAGCATGACTGGCAGACAGGTGATCCATTGGGCTCACCTGAAAATCAGTCATGAGCATGGAAGAACACCGACGCCCAGGTCCCCGCTTCAGACATAACACCCACCAGCGTCTTGTGTGAAGCCACGGCATCTGGACTGCTCATGCTTCTGGGGATCATTCTCCTGAAAATGGTGGCTCCTTTCTCCCTGTGGAGCAACTCTCTACGCAGCGCTTCTTTCCTCCCCCAGGACTCATTTCATCGGGCCCGGGAAGCCTTCTGATTCAACACACCTGACCCATGAAAAGAAAAGGGAAAGAAAGGAGGCCAAAGGTCACACTCTCCTCATTCCACCATCCTCCCTGAAATCATCCTGATTTCATGGGCCCTGAGACCGGGGATGCTTCTGTACACCTCGAGGCCTTGGCGCCTGGCCCAAATTCTATTCTCTTTCTCATTATCTGAAAAATTTTAAGAAAATCCCTAGAGCCAGGATCTTTATTCCTAGTAAGCCGAAAGTCCCAAAGAAACACCCAAATTCTGTCCCTCTTAGTTTGGGAAACAAGTCTACCTTCATCAGCATGACATTTTCCACCAAATGTGGTAACTGCAAGTCCACCACACAATGCTTAACGGGAATTGGAAGCAACATCTCAGACGATGAAAAATACATGCAAGAATCCCTAAGACAAATGGTTGATTTTTCCCTTTCTTACTAAAACAACTGCCAGTATTAACAATGGTATGCAAATCTCTTTTAGACGCCCTGCTTTTAAATCTCTATGTTTCTTCCTGAGACAGGGACTCATTCCCATCACCCAGGCATTTACAGTGTTTAATTCTGGTTATATGCTATTCTCAAATTTACAACTATTTATTTCATCTCTCTCAAATGTTGATCTATTATCACATACGTATGAAAATATTATCTCCCATGCTGCGTGATATGTTGTTTTTATATTCATCCTTTCTTAAATGAACCCAAGGTTTTAGTTGGATTAGATTGTGATTAGTCAAGTTTTCTGATTTCATGATTTCTTAAATTGCGGTCATACGACCTCAATCACTGGAAATAGAATGTCATGAGTATTTCTCCTTACTTGCAATCATAAATTCGGGGAATGTCATCAATTGGTATGTCGGTGATTGCATGATTTCCTGAAAGTCTTTCACAGTCTAATTTGGGCACTAAGTATTTCGTCTAGGTTCAGTGCATGTTTCCAACCCTTGATGCTTTATGATTTGGGTATACAGCTTCCACAAGAGCATTTCCTGCAAAGACATGTCTTGGTCCCCACTGGTAAGTCATTTCACTCGAACACAGAATCAATAGGCTGAACATGGAAAGGTTACTGCTAGAATACTTATTAGACTGCATGGATCTATTCTTTGACATTAAGGAAACAAATACACTGTGTTATTAACTGTACTTCATTGATGATTCTCAAGTCAGAAAGTACAGGTCTGACTTCCTGTCCTTCAATGCCTGAAAGGATGGTCGTATCTGCCAAAAGCACATAGTTAGAAGCACATCGCAGCTCAAACACACACACACACCCAGAAATATAAACAAACACAAAGAAACACTCACATGGGCATGATTCTGCATGTTTTAAGTAAACTAACGCATTTTAAGTAAACTACCACTTAAGTTTACTGTTTTAAGTAAACACCACTGTTTTAAGTAAACTAACGCATTCCCCAGGAGTTTTAAGTGAACTCCCTGGGGAATACAAGGGGACACACCCGATGATTCATTCTTTAACCGAGTGCTGATATTGGATTGGTGGACCGTGTACCTGATGGGTGGGTGGGGTGTTCGAGGTAGGCGGGGTTGAGTTATATAAGGGCTGATGCGGCCAGATGGCGTGTCATTTGAAGACTCTCTCGGAAGAGATAGCATCTTTCTGCAACGTGCGGTCCCAGCAGAGAAAGCTTGTGATCCTTGCTCCTGGCGACATGGAGGCCGATTCACTCCACTTGGGAGGTGAGTGGCAGTTCAACCACTTTTCAAAACTCACATCTTCTCGGCCAGATGCAGCTTTTGCTGAAATCCAGCGGACTTCTCTACCTGAGAAGTCACCACTGTCATCTGAGACCCATGTCGACCTCTGTGATGGTTTGGCTCCTGTGGCAAGACAGCCTGCCCCTGGGGAGAAGCTTCCTCTCAGTAGCAGGAGACCTGCTGCGGTGGGGGCTGGGCTCCAGAATATGGGAAATACTTGCTATGTGAATGCTTCCCTGCAGTGCCTGACATACACACCACCCCTTGCCAACTACATGCTGTCCCGGGAGCACTCTCAACTTTGTCATCATCACAAGTGCTGCATGCTGTGTACGATGGAAGCTCACATCACACGGGCCCTCCACCGTCCTGGCCACGTCATCCAGCCCTCACAGGCATTGGTTGCTGGCTTCCATCGAGGCAAGCAGGAAGATGCCCATGAATTTCTGATGTTCATTGTGGATGCCATGAAAAAGGCATGCCTTCCCGGGCACAAGCAGGTAGATCATGACTCTGAGGACACCACCCTCATCCACCAGATATTTGGAGGCTGCTGGAGATCTCAAATCAAGTGTCTCCACTGCCAGGGCGTTTCGGACACCTTTGACCCTTACCTGGACATTGCCCTGGATATCCAGGCAGCTCAGAGTGTGAAGCAAGCTTTGGAACAGGTGGTGAAGCCCGAAGAACTCAATGGAGAGAATGCCTATCATTGTGGTCTTTGTCTCCAGAAGGCGCCTGCCTCCAAGACGTTCACTCTACACACTTCTGCCAAGGTCCTCATCCTTGTATTGAAGAGATTCTCCGATGTCACAGGCAACAAACTTGCCAAGAACGTGCAATACCCTGAGTGCCTTGACATGCAGCCATACATGTCTCAGCAGAACACAGGACCTCTTGTCTATGTCCTCTATGCTGTGCTGGTCCATGCTGGGTGGAGTTGTCACAACGGACATTACCTCTCTTATGTCAAAGCTCCAGGAGGCCAGTGGTATAAAATGGATGACGCCGAGGTCACTGCCTGTAGCATCGCTTCTGTCCTGAGTCAACAGGCCTATGTCCTCTTTTACATCCAGAAGAGTCAACTGGAAAGATGCAGTGAGAGTGTGTCAATAGGCAGGGAACCAGGAGCCCTTGGTGCTGAACACAAAGGCAGGCGAGCAACGCAAGGGGAGCTCCAGAGAGAACCCTGCCTCCAGGTACCCGACTTGGAGGAGCACTTGGTGGAAAGAGCCACTCAGGAAAGCACCTTAGACCACTGGAAGTTCCTCCAAGAGCAAAACAAAACCAAGCCTGACTTCAACGTCAGAAAAGTCGAATGTACCCTGCCTCCCAACGTGCTTGTGATTCATCCATCAAAATACAAGAGTGGGATGAACAACCGTCATCCTGAACAGCAAAGCTCCCTGCTGAACCTCTCTTCAAGGAACCTGGCACCTCAGGAGTCCATGAACACTGGCACACTCACTTCTCTGCAAGGGAGGACCAGGAGATCCAAAGGGAGGAACAAACACAGCAAGAGGGCTCTGTTTGTGTGCCAGTGATCTCAGGAAAAGTCTCCATGCAAACGCAGGAGTGCATGCGCACACACACTGACACACACACACACATACACGTACACACACACACACACCCACGAGGGGGTTCGTGCGCGCACACACACACACCATCACATACGCAGTCAATCCGACATAAAGTAATGAGGAGCCCAGGTGTCTGCCTACACAAGAGGGAAAACTGGATAGTGATGGCTGCGTTTCAGGATGAGCCCAGACATGGGAAACATCGAGTTTTGCAGTCGTGAGTCTTCTGAACCTGTGGAGGGATTGTCTGTGTGTTTGTGTTCACGGTAGATGTCATTCAGTGTGAATTTCTGAATATGACATATTGCGGTGTAGGGTTGCGCGTGAGGTTATTGCAGGGGACGGGGTTGACTATTTTCTCTTGGGGTGTGTTTCATTCGTCAGTTGTTGGTGAGCACCAGAAGTTGAAATTTTGCGAACGTGGGACTTGTGTGGATCCTTCTCGCTACCTTGAGTAGCGGAAACTGGAACGCATTTGAAGAGAGGAAGGGTGTTCTTCTTTTGAACCTGCCTCGCCGTTTTTACATTACTTGTTGAATGGACGTCAGGCGCCCTAGGACTTGTGCCCTTGGTGGAACCCACAGAATGCTGGAGACAGACAGACAGACACACTTGCCTATTGAATGGTGTCCATTTCCAATGAATTGAAGCAGAAAATCATCCCACTGGTATGTGAGTCATTTGGAAGTAAGTCGTATTGATAATAAAGGAAATCAAACACAGGAGCGTGTGTGTATTCAACTACAATAAAATCAGCAAGCACTGAAATCAATCGCATTTGGTGTGCATCAAAATGGCGTCTGGGAGACTCCGGGTCAATCGTCCAGCTGCGAAAGGTGCATCTCTGAAGCACAGTCCCTGACCTGCAGTGAGACTTGTTCATCCGAGGTGGTGTTGCAGTGGAAATGATTGTGGGAAATGGCCCCTTCCTTTTGTGTATTCGCTGATTGGATTTCAGGCTCCGTTTCTCGTTCGGTACAGCGATCCAAGTTGACCAACCCGAGAGGAAAGATGTCCAGGGCATAACTCAGGGCTCCATACAACCACAGAATCTTGGGTGCAACCCTGCTCAAGCACACAAATGCGCGTATTAACAGTGTCTCTGTGTGACGTGTGTGCAAAGTACAGTGTGATGAGCATGACTGGCAGACAGGTGATCCATTGGGCTCACCTGAAAATCAGTCATGAGCATGAAAGAACACCGACGCCCAGGTCCCCGCTTCAGACATAACACCCACCAGCGTCTTGTGTGAAGCCACGGCATCTGGACTGCTCATGCTTCTGGGGATCATTCTCCTGAAAATGGTGGCTCCTTTCTCCCTGTGGAGCAACTCTCTACGCAGCGCTTCTTTCCTCCCCCAGGACTCATTTCATCGGGCCCGGGAAGCCTTCTGATTCAACACACCTGACCCATGAAAAGAAAAGGGAAAGAAAGGAGGCCAAAGGTCACACTCTCCTCATTCCACCATCCTCCCTGAAATCATCCTGATTTCATGGGCCCTGAGACCGGGGATGCTTCTGTACACCTCGAGGCCTTGGCGCCTGGCCCAAATTCTATTCTCTTTCTCATTATCTGAAAAATTTTAAGAAAATCCCTAGAGCCAGGATCTTTATTCCTAGTAAGCCGAAAGTCCCAAAGAAACACCCAAATTCTGTCCCTCTTAGTTTGGGAAACAAGTCTACCTTCATCAGCATGACATTTTCCACCAAATGTGGTAACTGCAAGTCCACCACACAATGCTTAACTGGAATTGGAAGCAACATCTCAGACGATGAAAAATGCATGCAAGTATCCCTAAGACAAATGGTTTATTTTTCCCTTTCTTACTAAAACAACTGCCAGTATTAACAATGGTATGCAAATCTCTTTTAGACGCCCTGCTTTTAAATCTCTATGTTTCTTCCTGAGACAGGGACTCATTCCCATCACCCAGGCATTTACAGTGTTTAATTCTGGTTATATGCTATTCTCAAATTTACAACTATTTATTTCATCTCTCTCAAATGTTGATCTATTATCACATACGTATTAAAATATTATCTCCCATGCTGCGTGATATGTTGTTTTTATATTCATCCTTTCTTAAATGAACCAAAGGTTTTAGTTGGATTAGATTGTGATTAGTCAAGTTTTCTGATTTCATGATTTCTTAAATTGCGGTCATACGACCTCAATCACTGGAAATAGAATGTCATGAGTATTTCTCCTTACTTGCAATCATAAATTCGGGGAATGTCATCAATTGGTATGTCGGTGATTGCATGATTTCCTGAAAGTCTTTCACAGTCTAATTTGGGCACTAAGTATTTCGTCTAGGTTCAGTGCATGTTTCCAACCCTTGATGCTTTATGATTTGGGTATACAGCTTCCACAAGAGCATTTCCTGCAAAGACATGTCTTGGTCCCCACTGGTAAGTCATTTCACTCGAACACAGAATCAATAGGCTGAACATGGAAAGGTTACTGCTAGAATACTTATTAGACTGCATGGATCTATTCTTTGACATTAAGGAAACAAATACACTGTGTTATTAACTGTACTTCATTGATGATTCTCAAGTCAGAAAGTACAGGTCTGACTTCCTGTCCTTCAATGCCTGAAAGGATGGTCGTATCTGCCAAAAGCACATAGTTAGAAGCACATCGCAGCTCAAACACACACACACACCCAGAAATATAAACAAACACAAAGAAACACTCACATGGGCATGATTCTGCATGTTTTAAGTAAACTAACGCATTTTAAGTAAACTACCACTTAAGTTTACTGTTTTAAGTAAACACCACTGTTTTAAGTAAACTAACGCATTCCCCAGGAGTTTTAAGTGAACTCCCTGGGGAATACAAGGGGACACACCCGATGATTCATTCTTTAACCGAGTGCTGATATTGGATTGGTGGACCGTGTACCTGATGGGTGGGTGGGGTGTTCGAGGTAGGCGGGGTTGAGTTATATAAGGGCTGATGCGGCCAGATGGCGTGTCATTTGAAGACTCTCTCGGAAGAGATAGCATCTTTCTGCAACGTGCGGTCCCAGCAGAGAAAGCTTGTGATCCTTGCTCCTGGCGACATGGAGGCCGATTCACTCCACTTGGGAGGTGAGTGGCAGTTCAACCACTTTTCAAAACTCACATCTTCTCGGCCAGATGCAGCTTTTGCTGAAATCCAGCGGACTTCTCTACCTGAGAAGTCACCACTGTCATCTGAGACCCATGTCGACCTCTGTGATGGTTTGGCTCCTGTGGCAAGACAGCCTGCCCCTGGGGAGAAGCTTCCTCTCAGTAGCAGGAGACCTGCTGCGGTGGGGGCTGGGCTCCAGAATATGGGAAATACTTGCTATGTGAATGCTTCCCTGCAGTGCCTGACATACACACCACCCCTTGCCAACTACATGCTGTCCCGGGAGCACTCTCAACTTTGTCATCATCACAAGTGCTGCATGCTGTGTACGATGGAAGCTCACATCACACGGGCCCTCCACCGTCCTGGCCACGTCATCCAGCCCTCACAGGCATTGGTTGCTGGCTTCCATCGAGGCAAGCAGGAAGATGCCCATGAATTTCTGATGTTCATTGTGGATGCCATGAAAAAGGCATGCCTTCCCGGGCACAAGCAGGTAGATCATGACTCTGAGGACACCACCCTCATCCACCAGATATTTGGAGGCTGCTGGAGATCTCAAATCAAGTGTCTCCACTGCCAGGGCGTTTCAGACACCTTTGACCCTTACCTGGACATTGCCCTGGATATCCAGGCAGCTCAGAGTGTGAAGCAAGCTTTGGAACAGGTGGTGAAGCCCGAAGAACTCAATGGAGAGAATGCCTATCATTGTGGTCTTTGTCTCCAGAAGGCGCCTGCCTCCAAGACGTTCACTCTACACACTTCTGCCAAGGTCCTCATCCTTGTATTGAAGAGATTCTCCGATGTCACAGGCAACAAACTTGCCAAGAACGTGCAATACCCTGAGTGCCTTGACATGCAGCCATACATGTCTCAGCAGAACACAGGACCTCTTGTCTATGTCCTCTATGCTGTGCTGGTCCATGCTGGGTGGAGTTGTCACAACGGACATTACCTCTCTTATGTCAAAGCTCCAGGAGGCCAGTGGTATAAAATGGATGACGCCGAGGTCACTGCCTGTAGCATCGCTTCTGTCCTGAGTCAACAGGCCTATGTCCTCTTTTACATCCAGAAGAGTCAACTGGAAAGATGCAGTGAGAGTGTGTCAATAGGCAGGGAACCAGGAGCCCTTGGTGCTGAACACAAAGGCAGGCGAGCAACGCAAGGGGAGCTCCAGAGAGAACCCTGCCTCCAGGTACCCGACTTGGAGGAGCACTTGGTGGAAAGAGCCACTCAGGAAAGCACCTTAGACCACTGGAAGTTCCTCCAAGAGCAAAACAAAACCAAGCCTGACTTCAACGTCAGAAAAGTCGAATGTACCCTGCCTCCCAACGTGCTTGTGATTCATCCATCAAAATACAAGAGTGGGATGAACAACCGTCATCCTGAACAGCAAAGCTCCCTGCTGAACCTCTCTTCAAGGAACCTGGCACCTCAGGAGTCCATGAACACTGGCACACTCACTTCTCTGCAAGGGAGGACCAGGAGATCCAAAGGGAGGAACAAACACAGCAAGAGGGCTCTGTTTGTGTGCCAGTGATCTCAGGAAAAGTCTCCATGCAAACGCAGGAGTGCATGCGCACACACACTGACACACACACACACATACACGTACACACACACACACACCCACGAGGGGGTTCGTGCGCGCACACACACACACCATCACATACGCAGTCAATCCGACATAAAGTAATGAGGAGCCCAGGTGTCTGCCTACACAAGAGGGAAAACTGGATAGTGATGGCTGCGTTTCAGGATGAGCCCAGACATGGGAAACATCGAGTTTTGCAGTCGTGAGTCTTCTGAACCTGTGGAGGGATTGTCTGTGTGTTTGTGTTCACGGTAGATGTCATTCAGTGTGAATTTCTGAATATGACATATTGCGGTGTAGGGTTGCGCGTGAGGTTATTGCAGGGGACGGGGTTGACTATTTTCTCTTGGGGTGTGTTTCATTCGTCAGTTGTTGGTGAGCACCAGAAGTTGAAATTTTGCGAACGTGGGACTTGTGTGGATCCTTCTCGCTACCTTGAGTAGCGGAAACTGGAACGCATTTGAAGAGAGGAAGGGTGTTCTTCTTTTGAACCTGCCTCGCCGTTTTTACATTACTTGTTGAATGGACGTCAGGCGCCCTAGGACTTGTGCCCTTGGTGGAACCCACAGAATGCTGGAGACAGACAGACAGACACACTTGCCTATTGAATGGTGTCCATTTCCAATGAATTGAAGCAGAAAATCATCCCACTGGTATGTGAGTCATTTGGAAGTAAGTCGTATTGATAATAAAGGAAATCAAACACAGGAGCGTGTGTGTATTCAACTACAATAAAATCAGCAAGCACTGAAATAAATCGCATTTGGTGTGCATCAAAATGGCGTCTGGGAGACTCCGGGTCAATCGTCCAGCTGCGAAAGGTGCATCTCTGAAGCACAGTCCCTGACCTGCAGTGAGACTTGTTCATCCGAGGTGGTGTTGCAGTGGAAATGATTGTGGGAAATGGCCCCTTCCTTTTGTGTATTCGCTGATTGGATTTCAGGCTCCGTTTCTCGTTCGGTACAGCGATCCAAGTTGACCAACCCGAGAGGAAAGATGTCCAGGGCATAACTCAGGGCTCCATACAACCACAGAATCTTGGGTGCAACCCTGCTCAAGCACACAAATGCGCGTATTAACAGTGTCTCTGTGTGACGTGTGTGCAAAGTACAGTGTGATGAGCATGACTGGCAGACAGGTGATCCATTGGGCTCACCTGAAAATCAGTCATGAGCATGGAAGAACACCGACGCCCAGGTCCCCGCTTCAGACATAACACCCACCAGCGTCTTGTGTGAAGCCACGGCATCTGGACTGCTCATGCTTCTGGGGATCATTCTCCTGAAAATGGTGGCTCCTTTCTCCCTGTGGAGCAACTCTCTACGCAGCGCTTCTTTCCTCCCCCAGGACTCATTTCATCGGGCCCGGGAAGCCTTCTGATTCAACACACCTGACCCATGAAAAGAAAAGGGAAAGAAAGGAGGCCAAAGGTCACACTCTCCTCATTCCACCATCCTCCCTGAAATCATCCTGATTTCATGGGCCCTGAGACCGGGGATGCTTCTGTACACCTCGAGGCCTTGGCGCCTGGCCCAAATTCTATTCTCTTTCTCATTATCTGAAAAATTTTAAGAAAATCCCTAGAGCCAGGATCTTTATTCCTAGTAAGCCGAAAGTCCCAAAGAAACACCCAAATTCTGTCCCTCTTAGTTTGGGAAACAAGTCTACCTTCATCAGCATGACATTTTCCACCAAATGTGGTAACTGCAAGTCCACCACACAATGCTTAACTGGAATTGGAAGCAACATCTCAGACGATGAAAAATACATGCAAGAATCCCTAAGACAAATGGTTGATTTTTCCCTTTCTTACTAAAACAACTGCCAGTATTAACAATGGTATGCAAATCTCTTTTAGACGCCCTGCTTTTAAATCTCTATGTTTCTTCCTGAGACAGGGACTCATTCCCATCACCCAGGCATTTACAGTGTTTAATTCTGGTTATATGCTATTCTCAAATTTACAACTATTTATTTCATCTCTCTCAAATGTTGATCTATTATCACATACGTATGAAAATATTATCTCCCATGCTGCGTGATATGTTGTTTTTATATTCATCCTTTCTTAAATGAACCCAAGGTTTTAGTTGGATTAGATTGTGATTAGTCAAGTTTTCTGATTTCATGATTTCTTAAATTGCGGTCATACGACCTCAATCACTGGAAATAGAATGTCATGAGTATTTCTCCTTACTTGCAATCATAAATTCGGGGAATGTCATCAATTGGTATGTCGGTGATTGCATGATTTCCTGAAAGTCTTTCACAGTCTAATTTGGGCACTAAATATTTCGTCTAGGTTCAGTGCATGTTTCCAACCCTTGATGCTTTATGATTTGGGTATACAGCTTCCACAAGAGCATTTCCTGCAAAGACATGTCTTGGTCCCCACTGGTAAGTCATTTCACTCGAACACAGAATCAATAGGCTGAACATGGAAAGGTTACTGCTAGAATACTTATTAGACTGCATGGATCTATTCTTTGACATTAAGGAAACAAATACACTGTGTTATTAACTGTACTTCATTGATGATTCTCAAGTCAGAAAGTACAGGTCTGACTTCCTGTCCTTCAATGCCTGAAAGGATGGTCGTATCTGCCAAAAGCACATAGTTAGAAGCACATCGCAGCTCAAACACACACACACACCCAGAAATATAAACAAACACAAAGAAACACTCACATGGGCATGATTCTGCATGTTTTAAGTAAACTAACGCATTTTAAGTAAACTACCACTTAAGTTTACTGTTTTAAGTAAACACCACTGTTTTAAGTAAACTAACGCATTCCCCAGGAGTTTTAAGTGAACTCCCTGGGGAATACAAGGGGACACACCCTATGATTCATTCTTTAACCGAGTGCTGATATTGGATTGGTGGACCGTGTACCTGATGGGTGGGTGGGGTGTTCGAGGTAGGCGGGGTTGAGTTATATAAGGGCTGATGCGGCCAGATGGCGTGTCATTTGATGACTCTCTCGGAAGAGATAGCATCTTTCTGCAACGTGCGGTCCCAGCAGAGAAAGCTTGTGATCCTTGCTCCTGGCGACATGGAGGCCGATTCACTCCACTTGGGAGGTGAGTGGCAGTTCAACCACTTTTCAAAACTCACATCTCCTCGGCCAGATGCAGCTTTTGCTGAAATCCAGCGGACTTCTCTACCTGAGAAGTCACCACTGTCATCTGAGACCCATGTCGACCTCTGTGATGGTTTGGCTCCTGTGGCAAGACAGCCTGCCCCTGGGGAGAAGCTTCCTCTCAGTAGCAGGAGACCTGCTGCGGTGGGGGCTGGGCTCCAGAATATGGGAAATACTTGCTATGTGAATGCTTCCCTGCAGTGCCTGACATACACACCACCCCTTGCCAACTACATGCTGTCCCGGGAGCACTCTCAACTTTGTCATCATCACAAGTGCTGCATGCTGTGTACGATGGAAGCTCACATCACACGGGCCCTCCACCGTCCTGGCCACGTCATCCAGCCCTCACAGGCATTGGTTGCTGGCTTCCATCGAGGCAAGCAGGAAGATGCCCATGAATTTCTGATGTTCATTGTGGATGCCATGAAAAAGGCATGCCTTCCCGGGCACAAGCAGGTAGATCATGACTCTGAGGACACCACCCTCATCCACCAGATATTTGGAGGCTGCTGGAGATCTCAAATCAAGTGTCTCCACTGCCAGGGCGTTTCGGACACCTTTGACCCTTACCTGGACATTGCCCTGGATATCCAGGCAGCTCAGAGTGTGAAGCAAGCTTTGGAACAGGTGGTGAAGCCCGAAGAACTCAATGGAGAGAATGCCTATCATTGTGGTCTTTGTCTCCAGAAGGCGCCTGCCTCCAAGACGTTCACTCTACACACTTCTGCCAAGGTCCTCATCCTTGTATTGAAGAGATTCTCCGATGTCACAGGCAACAAACTTGCCAAGAACGTGCAATACCCTGAGTGCCTTGACATGCAGCCATACATGTCTCAGCAGAACACAGGACCTCTTGTCTATGTCCTCTATGCTGTGCTGGTCCATGCTGGGTGGAGTTGTCACAACGGACATTACCTCTCTTATGTCAAAGCTCCAGGAGGCCAGTGGTATAAAATGGATGACGCCGAGGTCACTGCCTGTAGCATCGCTTCTGTCCTGAGTCAACAGGCCTATGTCCTCTTTTACATCCAGAAGAGTCAACTGGAAAGATGCAGTGAGAGTGTGTCAATAGGCAGGGAACCAGGAGCCCTTGGTGCTGAACACAAAGGCAGGCGAGCAACGCAAGGGGAGCTCCAGAGAGAACCCTGCCTCCAGGTACCCGACTTGGAGGAGCACTTGGTGGAAAGAGCCACTCAGGAAAGCACCTTAGACCACTGGAAGTTCCTCCAAGAGCAAAACAAAACCAAGCCTGACTTCAACGTCAGAAAAGTCGAATGTACCCTGCCTCCCAACGTGCTTGTGATTCATCCATCAAAATACAAGAGTGGGATGAACAACCGTCATCCTGAACAGCAAAGCTCCCTGCTGAACCTCTCTTCAAGGAACCTGGCACCTCAGGAGTCCATGAACACTGGCACACTCACTTCTCTGCAAGGGAGGACCAGGAGATCCAAAGGGAGGAACAAACACAGCAAGAGGGCTCTGTTTGTGTGCCAGTGATCTCAGGAAAAGTCTCCATGCAAACGCAGGAGTGCATGCGCACACACACTGACACACACACACACATACACGTACACACACACACACACCCACGAGGGGGTTCGCGCGCGCACACACACACACCATCACATACGCAGTCAATCCGACATAAAGTAATGAGGAGCCCAGGTGTCTGCCTACACAAGAGGGAAAACTGGATAGTGATGGCTGCGTTTCAGGATGAGCCCAGACATGGGAAACATCGAGTTTTGCAGTCGTGAGTCTTCTGAACCTGTGGAGGGATTGTCTGTGTGTTTGTGTTCACGGTAGATGTCATTCAGTGTGAATTTCTGAATATGACATATTGCGGTGTAGGGTTGCGCGTGAGGTTATTGCAGGGGACGGGGTTGACTATTTTCTCTTGGGGTGTGTTTCATTCGTCAGTTGTTGGTGAGCACCAGAAGTTGAAATTTTGCGAACGTGGGACTTGTGTGGATCCTTCTCGCTACCTTGAGTAGCGGAAACTGGAACGCATTTGAAGAGAGGAAGGGTGTTCTTCTTTTGAACCTGCCTCGCCGTTTTTACATTACTTGTTGAATGGACGTCAGGCGCCCTAGGACTTGTGCCCTTGGTGGAACCCACAGAATGCTGGAGACAGACAGACAGACACACTTGCCTATTGAATGGTGTCCATTTCCAATGAATTGAAGCAGAAAATCATCCCACTGCTATGTGAGTCATTTGGAAGTAAGTCGTATTGATAATAAAGGAAATCAAACACAGGAGCGTGTGTGTATTCAACTACAATAAAATCAGCAAGCACTGAAATCAATCGCATTTGGTGTGCATCAAAATGGCGTCTGGGAGACTCCGGGTCAATCGTCCAGCTGCGAAAGGTGCATCTCTGAAGCACAGTCCCTGACCTGCAGTGAGACTTGTTCATCCGAGGTGGTGTTGCAGTGGAAATGATTGTGGGAAATGGCCCCTTCCTTTTGTGTATTCGCTGATTGGATTTCAGGCTCCGTTTCTCGTTCGGTACAGCGATCCAAGTTGACCAACCCGAGAGGAAAGATGTCCAGGGCATAACTCAGGGCTCCATACAACCACAGAATCTTGGGTGCAACCCTGCTCAAGCACACAAATGCGCGTATTAACAGTGTCTCTGTGTGACGTGTGTGCAAAGTACAGTGTGATGAGCATGACTGGCAGACAGGTGATCCATTGGGCTCACCTGAAAATCAGTCATGAGCATGGAAGAACACCGACGCCCAGGTCCCCGTTTCAGACATAACACCCACCAGCGTCTTGTGTGAAGCCACGGCATCTGGACTGCTCATGCTTCTGGGGATCATTCTCCTGAAAATGGTGGCTCCTTTCTCCCTGTGGAGCAACTCTCTACGCAGCGCTTCTTTCCTCCCCCAGGACTCATTTCATCGGGCCCGGGAAGCCTTCTGATTCAACACACCTGACCCATGAAAAGAAAAGGGAAAGAAAGGAGGCCAAAGGTCACACTCTCCTCATTCCACCATCCTCCCTGAAATCATCCTGATTTCATGGGCCCTGAGACCGGGGATGCTTCTGTACACCTCGAGGCCTTGGCGCCTGGCCCAAATTCTATTCTCTTTCTCATTATCTGAAAAATTTTAAGAAAATCCCTAGAGCCAGGATCTTTATTCCTAGTAAGCCGAAAGTCCCAAAGAAACACCCAAATTCTGTCCCTCTTAGTTTGGGAAACAAGTCTACCTTCATCAGCATGACATTTTCCACCAAATGTGGTAACTGCAAGTCCACCACACAATGCTTAACGGGAATTGGAAGCAACATCTCAGACGATGAAAAATACATGCAAGAATCCCTAAGACAAATGGTTGATTTTTCCCTTTCTTACTAAAACAACTGCCAGTATTAACAATGGTATGCAAATCTCTTTTAGACGCCCTGCTTTTAAATCTCTATGTTTCTTCCTGAGACAGGGACTCATTCCCATCACCCAGGCATTTACAGTGTTTAATTCTGGTTATATGCTATTCTCAAATTTACAACTATTTATTTCATCTCTCTCAAATGTTGATCTATTATCACATACGTATGAAAATATTATCTCCCATGCTGCGTGATATGTTGTTTTTATATTCATCCTTTCTTAAATGAACCCAAGGTTTTAGTTGGATTAGATTGTGATTAGTCAAGTTTTCTGATTTCATGATTTCTTAAATTGCGGTCATACGACCTCAATCACTGGAAATAGAATGTCATGAGTATTTCTCCTTACTTGCAATCATAAATTCGGGGAATGTCATCAATTGGTATGTCGGTGATTGCATGATTTCCTGAAAGTCTTTCACAGTCTAATTTGGGCACTAAGTATTTTGTCTAGGTTCAGTGCATGTTTCCAACCCTTGATGCTTTATGATTTGGGTATACAGCTTCCACAAGAGCATTTCCTGCAAAGACATGTCTTGGTCCCCACTGGTAAGTCATTTCACTCGAACACAGAATCAATAGGCTGAACATGGAAAGGTTACTGCTAGAATACTTATTAGACTGCATGGATCTATTCTTTGACATTAAGGAAACAAATACACTGTGTTATTAACTGTACTTCATTGATGATTCTCAAGTCAGAAAGTACAGGTCTGACTTCCTGTCCTTCAATGCCTGAAAGGATGGTCGTATCTGCCAAAAGCACATAGTTAGAAGCACATCGCAGCTCAAACACACACACACACCCAGAAATATAAACAAACACAAAGAAACACTCACATGGGCATGATTCTGCATGTTTTAAGTAAACTAACGCATTTTAAGTAAACTACCACTTAAGTTTACTGTTTTAAGTAAACACCACTGTTTTAAGTAAACTAACGCATTCCCCAGGAGTTTTAAGTGAACTCCCTGGGGAATACAAGGGGACACACCCTATGATTCATTCTTTAACCGAGTGCTGATATTGGATTGGTGGACCGTGTACCTGATGGGTGGGTGGGGTGTTCGAGGTAGGCGGGGTTGAGTTATATAAGGGCTGATGCGGCCAGATGGCGTGTCATTTGAAGACTCTCTCGGAAGAGATAGCATCTTTCTGCAACGTGCGGTCCCAGCAGAGAAAGCTTGTGATCCTTGCTCCTGGCGACATGGAGGCCGATTCACTCCACTTGGGAGGTGAGTGGCAGTTCAACCACTTTTCAAAACTCACATCTTCTCGGCCAGATGCAGCTTTTGCTGAAATCCAGCGGACTTCTCTACCTGAGAAGTCACCACTGTCATCTGAGACCCATGTCGACCTCTGTGATGGTTTGGCTCCTGTGGCAAGACAGCCTGCCCCTGGGGAGAAGCTTCCTCTCAGTAGCAGGAGACCTGCTGCGGTGGGGGCTGGGCTCCAGAATATGGGAAATACTTGCTATGTGAATGCTTCCCTGCAGTGCCTGACATACACACCACCCCTTGCCAACTACATGCTGTCCCGGGAGCACTCTCAACTTTGTCATCATCACAAGTGCTGCATGCTGTGTACGATGGAAGCTCACATCACACGGGCCCTCCACCGTCCTGGCCACGTCATCCAGCCCTCACAGGCATTGGTTGCTGGCTTCCATCGAGGCAAGCAGGAAGATGCCCATGAATTTCTGATGTTCATTGTGGATGCCATGAAAAAGGCATGCCTTCCCGGGCACAAGCAGGTAGATCATGACTCTGAGGACACCACCCTCATCCACCAGATATTTGGAGGCTGCTGGAGATCTCAAATCAAGTGTCTCCACTGCCAGGGCGTTTCGGACACCTTTGACCCTTACCTGGACATTGCCCTGGATATCCAGGCAGCTCAGAGTGTGAAGCAAGCTTTGGAACAGGTGGTGAAGCCCGAAGAACTCAATGGAGAGAATGCCTATCATTGTGGTCTTTGTCTCCAGAAGGCGCCTGCCTCCAAGACGTTCACTCTACACACTTCTGCCAAGGTCCTCATCCTTGTATTGAAGAGATTCTCCGATGTCACAGGCAACAAACTTGCCAAGAACGTGCAATACCCTGAGTGCCTTGACATGCAGCCATACATGTCTCAGCAGAACACAGGACCTCTTGTCTATGTCCTCTATGCTGTGCTGGTCCATGCTGGGTGGAGTTGTCACAACGGACATTACCTCTCTTATGTCAAAGCTCCAGGAGGCCAGTGGTATAAAATGGATGACGCCGAGGTCACTGCCTGTAGCATCGCTTCTGTCCTGAGTCAACAGGCCTATGTCCTCTTTTACATCCAGAAGAGTCAACTGGAAAGATGCAGTGAGAGTGTGTCAATAGGCAGGGAACCAGGAGCCCTTGGTGCTGAACACAAAGGCAGGCGAGCAACGCAAGGGGAGCTCCAGAGAGAACCCTGCCTCCAGGTACCCGACTTGGAGGAGCACTTGGTGGAAAGAGCCACTCAGGAAAGCACCTTAGACCACTGGAAGTTCCTCCAAGAGCAAAACAAAACCAAGCCTGACTTCAACGTCAGAAAAGTCGAATGTACCCTGCCTCCCAACGTGCTTGTGATTCATCCATCAAAATACAAGAGTGGGATGAACAACCGTCATCCTGAACAGCAAAGCTCCCTGCTGAACCTCTCTTCAAGGAACCTGGCACCTCAGGAGTCCATGAACACTGGCACACTCACTTCTCTGCAAGGGAGGACCAGGAGATCCAAAGGGAGGAACAAACACAGCAAGAGGGCTCTGTTTGTGTGCCAGTGATCTCAGGAAAAGTCTCCATGCAAACGCAGGAGTGCATGCGCACACACACTGACACACACACACACATACACGTACACACACACACACACCCACGAGGGGGTTCGCGCGCGCACACACACACACCATCACATACGCAGTCAATCCGACATAAAGTAATGAGGAGCCCAGGTGTCTGCCTACACAAGAGGGAAAACTGGATAGTGATGGCTGCGTTTCAGGATGAGCCCAGACATGGGAAACATCGAGTTTTGCAGTCGTGAGTCTTCTGAACCTGTGGAGGGATTGTCTGTGTGTTTGTGTTCACGGTAGATGTCATTCAGTGTGAATTTCTGAATATGACATATTGCGGTGTAGGGTTGCGCGTGAGGTTATTGCAGGGGACGGGGTTGACTATTTTCTCTTGGGGTGTGTTTCATTCGTCAGTTGTTGGTGAGCACCAGAAGTTGAAATTTTGCGAACGTGGGACTTGTGTGGATCCTTCTCGCTACCTTGAGTAGCGGAAACTGGAACGCATTTGAAGAGAGGAAGGGTGTTCTTCTTTTGAACCTGCCTCGCCGTTTTTACATTACTTGTTGAATGGACGTCAGGCGCCCTAGGACTTGTGCCCTTGGTGGAACCCACAGAATGCTGGAGACAGACAGACAGACACACTTGCCTATTGAATGGTGTCCATTTCCAATGAATTGAAGCAGAAAATCATCCCACTGCTATGTGAGTCATTTGGAAGTAAGTCGTATTGATAATAAAGGAAATCAAACACAGGAGCGTGTGTGTATTCAACTACAATAAAATCAGCAAGCACTGAAATCAATCGCATTTGGTGTGCATCAAAATGGCGTCTGGGAGACTCCGGGTCAATCGTCCAGCTGCGAAAGGTGCATCTCTGAAGCACAGTCCCTGACCTGCAGTGAGACTTGTTCATCCGAGGTGGTGTTGCAGTGGAAATGATTGTGGGAAATGGCCCCTTCCTTTTGTGTATTCGCTGATTGGATTTCAGGCTCCGTTTCTCGTTCGGTACAGCGATCCAAGTTGACCAACCCGAGAGGAAAGATGTCCAGGGCATAACTCAGGGCTCCATACAACCACAGAATCTTGGGTGCAACCCTGCTCAAGCACACAAATGCGCGTATTAACAGTGTCTCTGTGTGACGTGTGTGCAAAGTACAGTGTGATGAGCATGACTGGCAGACAGGTGATCCATTGGGCTCACCTGAAAATCAGTCATGAGCATGGAAGAACACCGACGCCCAGGTCCCCGCTTCAGACATAACACCCACCAGCGTCTTGTGTGAAGCCACGGCATCTGGACTGCTCATGCTTCTGGGGATCATTCTCCTGAAAATGGTGGCTCCTTTCTCCCTGTGGAGCAACTCTCTACGCAGCGCTTCTTTCCTCCCCCAGGACTCATTTCATCGGGCCCGGGAAGCCTTCTGATTCAACACACCTGACCCATGAAAAGAAAAGGGAAAGAAAGGAGGCCAAAGGTCACACTCTCCTCATTCCACCATCCTCCCTGAAATCATCCTGATTTCATGGGCCCTGAGACCGGGGATGCTTCTGTACACCTCGAGGCCTTGGCGCCTGGCCCAAATTCTATTCTCTTTCTCATTATCTGAAAAATTTTAAGAAAATCCCTAGAGCCAGGATCTTTATTCCTAGTAAGCCGAAAGTCCCAAAGAAACACCCAAATTCTGTCCCTCTTAGTTTGGGAAACAAGTCTACCTTCATCAGCATGACATTTTCCACCAAATGTGGTAACTGCAAGTCCACCACACAATGCTTAACGGGAATTGGAAGCAACATCTCAGACGATGAAAAATACATGCAAGAATCCCTAAGACAAATGGTTGATTTTTCCCTTTCTTACTAAAACAACTGCCAGTATTAACAATGGTATGCAAATCTCTTTTAGACGCCCTGCTTTTAAATCTCTATGTTTCTTCCTGAGACAGGGACTCATTCCCATCACCCAGGCATTTACAGTGTTTAATTCTGGTTATATGCTATTCTCAAATTTACAACTATTTATTTCATCTCTCTCAAATGTTGATCTATTATCACATACGTATTAAAATATTATCTCCCATGCTGCGTGATATGTTGTTTTTATATTCATCCTTTCTTAAATGAACCAAAGGTTTTAGTTGGATTAGATTGTGATTAGTCAAGTTTTCTGATTTCATGATTTCTTAAATTGCGGTCATACGACCTCAATCACTGGAAATAGAATGTCATGAGTATTTCTCCTTACTTGCAATCATAAATTCGGGGAATGTCATCAATTGGTATGTCGGTGATTGCATGATTTCCTGAAAGTCTTTCACAGTCTAATTTGGGCACTAAGTATTTCGTCTAGGTTCAGTGCATGTTTCCAACCCTTGATGCTTTATGATTTGGGTATACAGCTTCCACAAGAGCATTTCCTGCAAAGACATGTCTTGGTCCCCACTGGTAAGTCATTTCACTCGAACACAGAATCAATAGGCTGAACATGGAAAGGTTACTGCTAGAATACTTATTAGACTGCATGGATCTATTCTTTGACATTAAGGAAACAAATACACTGTGTTATTAACTGTACTTCATTGATGATTCTCAAGTCAGAAAGTACAGGTCTGACTTCCTGTCCTTCAATGCCTGAAAGGATGGTCGTATCTGCCAAAAGCACATAGTTAGAAGCACATCGCAGCTCAAACACACACACACACCCAGAAATATAAACAAACACAAAGAAACACTCACATGGGCATGATTCTGCATGTTTTAAGTAAACTAACGCATTTTAAGTAAACTACCACTTAAGTTTACTGTTTTAAGTAAACACCACTGTTTTAAGTAAACTAACGCATTCCCCAGGAGTTTTAAGTGAACTCCCTGGGGAATACAAGGGGACACACCCTATGATTCATTCTTTAACCGAGTGCTGATATTGGATTGGTGGACCGTGTACCTGATGGGTGGGTGGGGTGTTCGAGGTAGGCGGGGTTGAGTTATATAAGGGCTGATGCGGCCAGATGGCGTGTCATTTGAAGACTCTCTCGGAAGAGATAGCATCTTTCTGCAACGTGCGGTCCCAGCAGAGAAAGCTTGTGATCCTTGCTCCTGGCGACATGGAGGCCGATTCACTCCACTTGGGAGGTGAGTGGCAGTTCAACCACTTTTCAAAACTCACATCTCCTCGGCCAGATGCAGCTTTTGCTGAAATCCAGCGGACTTCTCTACCTGAGAAGTCACCACTGTCATCTGAGACCCATGTCGACCTCTGTGATGGTTTGGCTCCTGTGGCAAGACAGCCTGCCCCTGGGGAGAAGCTTCCTCTCAGTAGCAGGAGACCTGCTGCGGTGGGGGCTGGGCTCCAGAATATGGGAAATACTTGCTATGTGAATGCTTCCCTGCAGTGCCTGACATACACACCACCCCTTGCCAACTACATGCTGTCCCGGGAGCACTCTCAACTTTGTCATCATCACAAGTGCTGCATGCTGTGTACGATGGAAGCTCACATCACACGGGCCCTCCACCGTCCTGGCCACGTCATCCAGCCCTCACAGGCATTGGTTGCTGGCTTCCATCGAGGCAAGCAGGAAGATGCCCATGAATTTCTGATGTTCATTGTGGATGCCATGAAAAAGGCATGCCTTCCCAGGCACAAGCAGGTAGATCATGACTCTGAGGACACCACCCTCATCCACCAGATATTTGGAGGCTGCTGGAGATCTCAAATCAAGTGTCTCCACTGCCAGGGCGTTTCGGACACCTTTGACCCTTACCTGGACATTGCCCTGGATATCCAGGCAGCTCAGAGTGTGAAGCAAGCTTTGGAACAGGTGGTGAAGCCCGAAGAACTCAATGGAGAGAATGCCTATCATTGTGGTCTTTGTCTCCAGAAGGCGCCTGCCTCCAAGACGTTCACTCTACACACTTCTGCCAAGGTCCTCATCCTTGTATTGAAGAGATTCTCCGATGTCACAGGCAACAAACTTGCCAAGAACGTGCAATACCCTGAGTGCCTTGACATGCAGCCATACATGTCTCAGCAGAACACAGGACCTCTTGTCTATGTCCTCTATGCTGTGCTGGTCCATGCTGGGTGGAGTTGTCACAACGGACATTACCTCTCTTATGTCAAAGCTCCAGGAGGCCAGTGGTATAAAATGGATGACGCCGAGGTCACTGCCTGTAGCATCGCTTCTGTCCTGAGTCAACAGGCCTATGTCCTCTTTTACATCCAGAAGAGTCAACTGGAAAGATCCAGTGAGAGTGTGTCAATAGGCAGGGAACCAGGAGCCCTTGGTGCTGAACACAAAGGCAGGCGAGCAACGCAAGGGGAGCTCCAGAGAGAACCCTGCCTCCAGGTACCCGACTTGGAGGAGCACTTGGTGGAAAGAGCCACTCAGGAAAGCACCTTAGACCACTGGAAGTTCCTCCAAGAGCAAAACAAAACCAAGCCTGACTTCAACGTCAGAAAAGTCGAATGTACCCTGCCTCCCAACGTGCTTGTGATTCATCCATCAAAATACAAGAGTGGGATGAACAACCGTCATCCTGAACAGCAAAGCTCCCTGCTGAACCTCTCTTCAAGGAACCTGGCACCTCAGGAGTCCATGAACACTGGCACACTCACTTCTCTGCAAGGGAGGACCAGGAGATCCAAAGGGAGGAACAAACACAGCAAGAGGGCTCTGTTTGTGTGCCAGTGATCTCAGGAAAAGTCTCCATGCAAACGCAGGAGTGCATGCGCACACACACTGACACACACACACACATACACGTACACACACACACACACCCACGAGGGGGTTCGCGCGCGCACACACACACACCATCACATACGCAGTCAATCCGACATAAAGTAATGAGGAGCCCAGGTGTCTGCCTACACAAGAGGGAAAACTGGATAGTGATGGCTGCGTTTCAGGATGAGCCCAGACATGGGAAACATCGAGTTTTGCAGTCGTGAGTCTTCTGAACCTGTGGAGGGATTGTCTGTGTGTTTGTGTTCACGGTAGATGTCATTCAGTGTGAATTTCTGAATATGACATATTGCGGTGTAGGGTTGCGCGTGAGGTTATTGCAGGGGACGGGGTTGACTATTTTCTCTTGGGGTGTGTTTCATTCGTCAGTTGTTGGTGAGCACCAGAAGTTGAAATTTTGCGAACGTGGGACTTGTGTGGATCCTTCTCGCTACCTTGAGTAGCGGAAACTGGAACGCATTTGAAGAGAGGAAGGGTGTTCTTCTTTTGAACCTGCCTCGCCGTTTTTACATTACTTGTTGAATGGACGTCAGGCGCCCTAGGACTTGTGCCCTTGGTGGAACCCACAGAATGCTGGAGACAGACAGACAGACACACTTGCCTATTGAATGGTGTCCATTTCCAATGAATTGAAGCACAAAATCATCCCACTGCTATGTGAGTCATTTGGAAGTAAGTCGTATTGATAATAAAGGAAATCAAACACAGGAGCGTGTGTGTATTCAACTACAATAAAATCAGCAAGCACTGAAATCAATCGCATTTGGTGTGCATCAAAATGGCGTCTGGGAGACTCCGGGTCAATCGTCCAGCTGCGAAAGGTGCATCTCTGAAGCACAGTCCCTGACCTGCAGTGAGACTTGTTCATCCGAGGTGGTGTTGCAGTGGAAATGATTGTGGGAAATGGCCCCTTCCTTTTGTGTATTCGCTGATTGGATTTCAGGCTCCGTTTCTCGTTCGGTACAGCGATCCAAGTTGACCAACCCGAGAGGAAAGATGTCCAGGGCATAACTCAGGGCTCCATACAACCACAGAATCTTGGGTGCAACCCTGCTCAAGCACACAAATGCGCGTATTAACAGTGTCTCTGTGTGACGTGTGTGCAAAGTACAGTGTGATGAGCATGACTGGCAGACAGGTGATCCATTGGGCTCACCTGAAAATCAGTCATGAGCATGGAAGAACACCGACGCCCAGGTCCCCGCTTCAGACATAACACCCACCAGCGTCTTGTGTGAAGCCACGGCATCTGGACTGCTCATGCTTCTGGGGATCATTCTCCTGAAAATGGTGGCTCCTTTCTCCCTGTGGAGCAACTCTCTACGCAGCGCTTCTTTCCTCCCCCAGGACTCATTTCATCGGGCCCGGGAAGCCTTCTGATTCAACACACCTGACCCATGAAAAGAAAAGGGAAAGAAAGGAGGCCAAAGGTCACACTCTCCTCATTCCACCATCCTCCCTGAAATCATCCTGATTTCATGGGCCCTGAGACCGGGGATGCTTCTGTACACCTCGAGGCCTTGGCGCCTGGCCCAAATTCTATTCTCTTTCTCATTATCTGAAAAATTTTAAGAAAATCCCTAGAGCCAGGATCTTTATTCCTAGTAAGCCGAAAGTCCCAAAGAAACACCCAAATTCTGTCCCTCTTAGTTTGGGAAACAAGTCTACCTTCATCAGCATGACATTTTCCACCAAATGTGGTAACTGCAAGTCCACCACACAATGCTTAACGGGAATTGGAAGCAACATCTCAGACGATGAAAAATACATGCAAGAATCCCTAAGACAAATGGTTGATTTTTCCCTTTCTTACTAAAACAACTGCCAGTATTAACAATGGTATGCAAATCTCTTTTAGACGCCCTGCTTTTAAATCTCTATGTTTCTTCCTGAGACAGGGACTCATTCCCATCACCCAGGCATTTACAGTGTTTAATTCTGGTTATATGCTATTCTCAAATTTACAACTATTTATTTCATCTCTCTCAAATGTTGATCTATTATCACATACGTATGAAAATATTATCTCCCATGCTGCGTGATATGTTGTTTTTATATTCATCCTTTCTTAAATGAACCCAAGGTTTTAGTTGGATTAGATTGTGATTAGTCAAGTTTTCTGATTTCATGATTTCTTAAATTGCGGTCATACGACCTCAATCACTGGAAATAGAATGTCATGAGTATTTCTCCTTACTTGCAATCATAAATTCGGGGAATGTCATCAATTGGTATGTCGGTGATTGCATGATTTCCTGAAAGTCTTTCACAGTCTAATTTGGGCACTAAGTATTTCGTCTAGGTTCAGTGCATGTTTCCAACCCTTGATGCTTTATGATTTGGGTATACAGCTTCCACAAGAGCATTTCCTGCAAAGACATGTCTTGGTCCCCACTGGTAAGTCATTTCACTCGAACACAGAATCAATAGGCTGAACATGGAAAGGTTACTGCTAGAATACTTATTAGACTGCATGGATCTATTCTTTGACATTAAGGAAACAAATACACTGTGTTATTAACTGTACTTCATTGATGATTCTCAAGTCAGAAAGTACAGGTCTGACTTCCTGTCCTTCAATGCCTGAAAGGATGGTCGTATCTGCCAAAAGCACATAGTTAGAAGCACATCGCAGCTCAAACACACACACACACCCAGAAATATAAACAAACACAAAGAAACACTCACATGGGCATGATTCTGCATGTTTTAAGTAAACTAACGCATTTTAAGTAAACTACCACTTAAGTTTACTGTTTTAAGTAAACACCACTGTTTTAAGTAAACTAACGCATTCCCCAGGAGTTTTAAGTGAACTCCCTGGGGAATACAAGGGGACACACCCTATGATTCATTCTTTAACCGAGTGCTGATATTGGATTGGTGGACCGCGTACCTGATGGGTGGGTGGGGTGTTCGAGGTAGGCGGGGTTGAGTTATATAAGGGCTGATGCGGCCAGATGGCGTGTCATTTGAAGACTCTCTCGGAAGAGATAGCATCTTTCTGCAACGTGCGGTCCCAGCAGAGAAAGCTTGTGATCCTTGCTCCTGGCGACATGGAGGCCGATTCACTCCACTTGGGAGGTGAGTGGCAGTTCAACCACTTTTCAAAACTCACATCTCCTCGGCCAGATGCAGCTTTTGCTGAAATCCAGCGGACTTCTCTACCTGAGAAGTCACCACTGTCATCTGAGACCCATGTCGACCTCTGTGATGGTTTGGCTCCTGTGGCAAGACAGCCTGCCCCTGGGGAGAAGCTTCCTCTCAGTAGCAGGAGACCTGCTGCGGTGGGGGCTGGGCTCCAGAATATGGGAAATACTTGCTATGTGAATGCTTCCCTGCAGTGCCTGACATACACACCACCCCTTGCCAACTACATGCTGTCCCGGGAGCACTCTCAACTTTGTCATCATCACAAGTGCTGCATGCTGTGTACGATGGAAGCTCACATCACACGGGCCCTCCACCGTCCTGGCCACGTCATCCAGCCCTCACAGGCATTGGTTGCTGGCTTCCATCGAGGCAAGCAGGAAGATGCCCATGAATTTCTGATGTTCATTGTGGATGCCATGAAAAAGGCATGCCTTCCCGGGCACAAGCAGGTAGATCATGACTCTGAGGACACCACCCTCATCCACCAGATATTTGGAGGCTGCTGGAGATCTCAAATCAAGTGTCTCCACTGCCAGGGCGTTTCGGACACCTTTGACCCTTACCTGGACATTGCCCTGGATATCCAGGCAGCTCAGAGTGTGAAGCAAGCTTTGGAACAGGTGGTGAAGCCCGAAGAACTCAATGGAGAGAATGCCTATCATTGTGGTCTTTGTCTCCAGAAGGCGCCTGCCTCCAAGACGTTCACTCTACACACTTCTGCCAAGGTCCTCATCCTTGTATTGAAGAGATTCTCCGATGTCACAGGCAACAAACTTGCCAAGAACGTGCAATACCCTGAGTGCCTTGACATGCAGCCATACATGTCTCAGCAGAACACAGGACCTCTTGTCTATGTCCTCTATGCTGTGCTGGTCCATGCTGGGTGGAGTTGTCACAACGGACATTACCTCTCTTATGTCAAAGCTCCAGGAGGCCAGTGGCATAAAATGGATGACGCCGAGGTCACTGCCTGTAGCATCGCTTCTGTCCTGAGTCAACAGACCTATGTCCTCTTTTACATCCAGAAGAGTCAACTGGAAAGATGCAGTGAGAGTGTGTCAATAGGCAGGGAACCAGGAGCCCTTGGTGCTGAACACAAAGGCAGGCGAGCAACGCAAGGGGAGCTCCAGAGAGAACCCTGCCTCCAGGTACCCGACTTGGAGGAGCACTTGGTGGAAAGAGCCACTCAGGAAAGCACCTTAGACCACTGGAAGTTCCTCCAAGAGCAAAACAAAACCAAGCCTGACTTCAACGTCAGAAAAGTCGAATGTACCCTGCCTCCCAACGTGCTTGTGATTCATCCATCAAAATACAAGAGTGGGATGAACAACCGTCATCCTGAACAGCAAAGCTCCCTGCTGAACCTCTCTTCAAGGAACCTGGCACCTCAGGAGTCCATGAACACTGGCACACTCACTTCTCTGCAAGGGAGGACCAGGAGATCCAAAGGGAGGAACAAACACAGCAAGAGGGCTCTGTTTGTGTGCCAGTGATCTCAGGAAAAGTCTCCATGCAAACGCAGGAGTGCATGCGCACACACACTGACACACACACACACATACACGTACACACACACACACACCCACGAGGGGGTTCGCGCGCGCACACACACACACCATCACATACGCAGTCAATCCGACATAAAGTAATGAGGAGCCCAGGTGTCTGCCTACACAAGAGGGAAAACTGGATAGTGATGGCTGCGTTTCAGGATGAGCCCAGACATGGGAAACATCGAGTTTTGCAGTCGTGAGTCTTCTGAACCTGTGGAGGGATTGTCTGTGTGTTTGTGTTCACGGTAGATGTCATTCAGTGTGAATTTCTGAATATGACATATTGCGGTGTAGGGTTGCGCGTGAGGTTATTGCAGGGGACGGGGTTGACTATTTTCTCTTGGGGTGTGTTTCATTCGTCAGTTGTTGGTGAGCACCAGAAGTTGAAATTTTGCGAACGTGGGACTTGTGTGGATCCTTCTCGCTACCTTGAGTAGCGGAAACTGGAACGCATTTGAAGAGAGGAAGGGTGTTCTTCTTTTGAACCTGCCTCGCCGTTTTTACATTACTTGTTGAATGGACGTCAGGCGCCCTAGGACTTGTGCCCTTGGTGGAACCCACAGAATGCTGGAGACAGACAGACAGACACACTTGCCTATTGAATGGTGTCCATTTCCAATGAATTGAAGCAGAAAATCATCCCACTGGTATGTGAGTCATTTGGAAGTAAGTCGTATTGATAATAAAGGAAATCAAACACAGGAGCGTGTGTGTATTCAACTACAATAAAATCAGCAAGCACTGAAATCAATCGCATTTGGTGTGCATCAAAATGGCGTCTGGGAGACTCCGGGTCAATCGTCCAGCTGCGAAAGGTGCATCTCTGAAGCACAGTCCCTGACCTGCAGTGAGACTTGTTCATCCGAGGTGGTGTTGCAGTGGAAATGATTGTGGGAAATGGCCCCTTCCTTTTGTGTATTCGCTGATTGGATTTCAGGCTCCGTTTCTCGTTCGGTACAGCGATCCAAGTTGACCAACCCGAGAGGAAAGATGTCCAGGGCATAACTCAGGGCTCCATACAACCACAGAATCTTGGGTGCAACCCTGCTCAAGCACACAAATGCGCGTATTAACAGTGTCTCTGTGTGACGTGTGTGCAAAGTACAGTGTGATGAGCATGACTGGCAGACAGGTGATCCATTGGGCTCACCTGAAAATCAGTCATGAGCATGAAAGAACACCGACGCCCAGGTCCCCGCTTCAGACATAACACCCACCAGCGTCTTGTGTGAAGCCACGGCATCTGGACTGCTCATGCTTCTGGGGATCATTCTCCTGAAAATGGTGGCTCCTTTCTCCCTGTGGAGCAACTCTCTACGCAGCGCTTCTTTCCTCCCCCAGGACTCATTTCATCGGGCCCGGGAAGCCTTCTGATTCAACACACCTGACCCATGAAAAGAAAAGGGAAAGAAAGGAGGCCAAAGGTCACACTCTCCTCATTCCACCATCCTCCCTGAAATCATCCTGATTTCATGGGCCCTGAGACCGGGGATGCTTCTGTACACCTCGAGGCCTTGGCGCCTGGCCCAAATTCTATTCTCTTTCTCATTATCTGAAAAATTTTAAGAAAATCCCTAGAGCCAGGATCTTTATTCCTAGTAAGCCGAAAGTCCCAAAGAAACACCCAAATTCTGTCCCTCTTAGTTTGGGAAACAAGTCTACCTTCATCAGCATGACATTTTCCACCAAATGTGGTAACTGCAAGTCCACCACACAATGCTTAACTGGAATTGGAAGCAACATCTCAGACGATGAAAAATACATGCAAGAATCCCTAAGACAAATGGTTGATTTTTCCCTTTCTTACTAAAACAACTGCCAGTATTAACAATGGTATGCAAATCTCTTTTAGACGCCCTGCTTTTAAATCTCTATGTTTCTTCCTGAGACAGGGACTCATTCCCATCACCCAGGCATTTACAGTGTTTAATTCTGGTTATATGCTATTCTCAAATTTACAACTATTTATTTCATCTCTCTCAAATGTTGATCTATTATCACATACGTATGAAAATATTATCTCCCATGCTGCGTGATATGTTGTTTTTATATTCATCCTTTCTTAAATGAACCCAAGGTTTTAGTTGGATTAGATTGTGATTAGTCAAGTTTTCTGATTTCATGATTTCTTAAATTGCGGTCATACGACCTCAATCACTGGAAATAGAATGTCATGAGTATTTCTCCTTACTTGCAATCATAAATTCGGGGAATGTCATCAATTGGTATGTCGGTGATTGCATGATTTCCTGAAAGTCTTTCACAGTCTAATTTGGGCACTAAGTATTTCGTCTAGGTTCAGTGCATGTTTCCAACCCTTGATGCTTTATGATTTGGGTATACAGCTTCCACAAGAGCATTTCCTGCAAAGACATGTCTTGGTCCCCACTGGTAAGTCATTTCACTCGAACACAGAATCAATAGGCTGAACATGGAAAGGTTACTGCTAGAATACTTATTAGACTGCATGGATCTATTCTTTGACATTAAGGAAACAAATACACTGTGTTATTAACTGTACTTCATTGATGATTCTCAAGTCAGAAAGTACAGGTCTGACTTCCTGTCCTTCAATGCCTGAAAGGATGGTCGTATCTGCCAAAAGCACATAGTTAGAAGCACATCGCAGCTCAAACACACACACACACCCAGAAATATAAACAAACACAAAGAAACACTCACATGGGCATGATTCTGCATGTTTTAAGTAAACTAACGCATTTTAAGTAAACTACCACTTAAGTTTACTGTTTTAAGTAAACACCACTGTTTTAAGTAAACTAACGCATTCCCCAGGAGTTTTAAGTGAACTCCCTGGGGAATACAAGGGGACACACCCTATGATTCATTCTTTAACCGAGTGCTGATATTGGATTGGTGGACCGCGTACCTGATGGGTGGGTGGGGTGTTCGAGGTAGGCGGGGTTGAGTTATATAAGGGCTGATGCGGCCAGATGGCGTGTCATTTGAAGACTCTCTCGGAAGAGATAGCATCTTTCTGCAACGTGCGGTCCCAGCAGAGAAAGCTTGTGATCCTTGCTCCTGGCGACATGGAGGCCGATTCACTCCACTTGGGAGGTGAGTGGCAGTTCAACCACTTTTCAAAACTCACATCTCCTCGGCCAGATGCAGCTTTTGCTGAAATCCAGCGGACTTCTCTACCTGAGAAGTCACCACTGTCATCTGAGACCCATGTCGACCTCTGTGATGGTTTGGCTCCTGTGGCAAGACAGCCTGCCCCTGGGGAGAAGCTTCCTCTCAGTAGCAGGAGACCTGCTGCGGTGGGGGCTGGGCTCCAGAATATGGGAAATACTTGCTATGTGAATGCTTCCCTGCAGTGCCTGACATACACACCACCCCTTGCCAACTACATGCTGTCCCGGGAGCACTCTCAACTTTGTCATCATCACAAGTGCTGCATGCTGTGTACGATGGAAGCTCACATCACACGGGCCCTCCACCGTCCTGGCCACGTCATCCAGCCCTCACAGGCATTGGTTGCTGGCTTCCATCGAGGCAAGCAGGAAGATGCCCATGAATTTCTGATGTTCATTGTGGATGCCATGAAAAAGGCATGCCTTCCCGGGCACAAGCAGGTAGATCATGACTCTGAGGACACCACCCTCATCCACCAGATATTTGGAGGCTGCTGGAGATCTCAAATCAAGTGTCTCCACTGCCAGGGCGTTTCGGACACCTTTGACCCTTACCTGGACATTGCCCTGGATATCCAGGCAGCTCAGAGTGTGAAGCAAGCTTTGGAACAGGTGGTGAAGCCCGAAGAACTCAATGGAGAGAATGCCTATCATTGTGGTCTTTGTCTCCAGAAGGCGCCTGCCTCCAAGACGTTCACTCTACACACTTCTGCCAAGGTCCTCATCCTTGTATTGAAGAGATTCTCCGATGTCACAGGCAACAAACTTGCCAAGAACGTGCAATACCCTGAGTGCCTTGACATGCAGCCATACATGTCTCAGCAGAACACAGGACCTCTTGTCTATGTCCTCTATGCTGTGCTGGTCCATGCTGGGTGGAGTTGTCACAACGGACATTACCTCTCTTATGTCAAAGCTCCAGGAGGCCAGTGGTATAAAATGGATGACGCCGAGGTCACTGCCTGTAGCATCGCTTCTGTCCTGAGTCAACAGGCCTATGTCCTCTTTTACATCCAGAAGAGTCAACTGGAAAGATGCAGTGAGAGTGTGTCAATAGGCAGGGAACCAGGAGCCCTTGGTGCTGAACACAAAGGCAGGCGAGCAACGCAAGGGGAGCTCCAGAGAGAACCCTGCCTCCAGGTACCCGACTTGGAGGAGCACTTGGTGGAAAGAGCCACTCAGGAAAGCACCTTAGACCACTGGAAGTTCCTCCAAGAGCAAAACAAAACCAAGCCTGACTTCAACGTCAGAAAAGTCGAATGTACCCTGCCTCCCAACGTGCTTGTGATTCATCCATCAAAATACAAGAGTGGGATGAACAACCGTCATCCTGAACAGCAAAGCTCCCTGCTGAACCTCTCTTCAAGGAACCTGGCACCTCAGGAGTCCATGAACACTGGCACACTCACTTCTCTGCAAGGGAGGACCAGGAGATCCAAAGGGAGGAACAAACACAGCAAGAGGGCTCTGTTTGTGTGCCAGTGATCTCAGGAAAAGTCTCCATGCAAACGCAGGAGTGCATGCGCACACACACTGACACACACACACACATACACGTACACACACACACACACCCACGAGGGGGTTCGCGCGCGCACACACACACACCATCACATACGCAGTCAATCCGACATAAAGTAATGAGGAGCCCAGGTGTCTGCCTACACAAGAGGGAAAACTGGATAGTGATGGCTGCGTTTCAGGATGAGCCCAGACATGGGAAACATCGAGTTTTGCAGTCGTGAGTCTTCTGAACCTGTGGAGGGATTGTCTGTGTGTTTGTGTTCACGGTAGATGTCATTCAGTGTGAATTTCTGAATATGACATATTGCGGTGTAGGGTTGCGCGTGAGGTTATTGCAGGGGACGGGGTTGACTATTTTCTCTTGGGGTGTGTTTCATTCGTCAGTTGTTGGTGAGCACCAGAAGTTGAAATTTTGCGAACGTGGGACTTGTGTGGATCCTTCTCGCTACCTTGAGTAGCGGAAACTGGAACGCATTTGAAGAGAGGAAGGGTGTTCTTCTTTTGAACCTGCCTCGCCGTTTTTACATTACTTGTTGAATGGACGTCAGGCGCCCTAGGACTTGTGCCCTTGGTGGAACCCACAGAATGCTGGAGACAGACAGACAGACACACTTGCCTATTGAATGGTGTCCATTTCCAATGAATTGAAGCAGAAAATCATCCCACTGGTATGTGAGTCATTTGGAAGTAAGTCGTATTGATAATAAAGGAAATCAAACACAGGAGCGTGTGTGTATTCAACTACAATAAAATCAGCAAGCACTGAAATAAATCGCATTTGGTGTGCATCAAAATGGCGTCTGGGAGACTCCGGGTCAATCGTCCAGCTGCGAAAGGTGCATCTCTGAAGCACAGTCCCTGACCTGCAGTGAGACTTGTTCATCCGAGGTGGTGTTGCAGTGGAAATGATTGTGGGAAATGGCCCCTTCCTTTTGTGTATTCGCTGATTGGATTTCAGGCTCCGTTTCTCGTTCGGTACAGCGATCCAAGTTGACCAACCCGAGAGGAAAGATGTCCAGGGCATAACTCAGGGCTCCATACAACCACAGAATCTTGGGTGCAACCCTGCTCAAGCACACAAATGCGCGTATTAACAGTGTCTCTGTGTGACGTGTGTGCAAAGTACAGTGTGATGAGCATGACTGGCAGACAGGTGATCCATTGGGCTCACCTGAAAATCAGTCATGAGCATGGAAGAACACCGACGCCCAGGTCCCCGCTTCAGACATAACACCCACCAGCGTCTTGTGTGAAGCCACGGCATCTGGACTGCTCATGCTTCTGGGGATCATTCTCCTGAAAATGGTGGCTCCTTTCTCCCTGTGGAGCAACTCTCTACGCAGCGCTTCTTTCCTCCCCCAGGACTCATTTCATCGGGCCCGGGAAGCCTTCTGATTCAACACACCTGACCCATGAAAAGAAAAGGGAAAGAAAGGAGGCCAAAGGTCACACTCTCCTCATTCCACCATCCTCCCTGAAATCATCCTGATTTCATGGGCCCTGAGACCGGGGATGCTTCTGTACACCTCGAGGCCTTGGCGCCTGGCCCAAATTCTATTCTCTTTCTCATTATCTGAAAAATTTTAAGAAAATCCCTAGAGCCAGGATCTTTATTCCTAGTAAGCCGAAAGTCCCAAAGAAACACCCAAATTCTGTCCCTCTTAGTTTGGGAAACAAGTCTACCTTCATCAGCATGACATTTTCCACCAAATGTGGTAACTGCAAGTCCACCACACAATGCTTAACTGGAATTGGAAGCAACATCTCAGACGATGAAAAATACATGCAAGAATCCCTAAGACAAATGGTTTATTTTTCCCTTTCTTACTAAAACAACTGCCAGTATTAACAATGGTATGCAAATCTCTTTTAGACGCCCTGCTTTTAAATCTCTATGTTTCTTCCTGAGACAGGGACTCATTCCCATCACCCAGGCATTTACAGTGTTTAATTCTGGTTATATGCTATTCTCAAATTTACAACTATTTATTTCATCTCTCTCAAATGTTGATCTATTATCACATACGTATGAAAATATTATCTCCCATGCTGCGTGATATGTTGTTTTTATATTCATCCTTTCTTAAATGAACCAAAGGTTTTAGTTGGATTAGATTGTGATTAGTCAAGTTTTCTGATTTCATGATTTCTTAAATTGCGGTCATACGACCTCAATCACTGGAAATAGAATGTCATGAGTATTTCTCCTTACTTGCAATCATAAATTCGGGGAATGTCATCAATTGGTATGTCGGTGATTGCATGATTTCCTGAAAGTCTTTCACAGTCTAATTTGGGCACTAAGTATTTCGTCTAGGTTCAGTGCATGTTTCCAACCCTTGATGCTTTATGATTTGGGTATACAGCTTCCACAAGAGCATTTCCTGCAAAGACATGTCTTGGTCCCCACTGGTAAGTCATTTCACTCGAACACAGAATCAATAGGCTGAACATGGAAAGGTTACTGCTAGAATACTTATTAGACTGCATGGATCTATTCTTTGACATTAAGGAAACAAATACACTGTGTTATTAACTGTACTTCATTGATGATTCTCAAGTCAGAAAGTACAGGTCTGACTTCCTGTCCTTCAATGCCTTAAAGGATGGTCGTATCTGCCAAAAGCACATAGTTAGAAGCACATCGCAGCTCAAACACACACACACACCCAGAAATATAAACAAACACAAAGAAACACTCACATGGGCATGATTCTGCATGTTTTAAGTAAACTAACGCATTTTAAGTAAACTACCACTTAAGTTTACTGTTTTAAGTAAACACCACTGTTTTAAGTAAACTAACGCATTCCCCAGGAGTTTTAAGTGAACTCCCTGGGGAATACAAGGGGACACACCCTATGATTCATTCTTTAACCGAGTGCTGATATTGGATTGGTGGACCGCGTACCTGATGGGTGGGTGGGGTGTTCGAGGTAGGCGGGGTTGAGTTATATAAGGGCTGATGCGGCCAGATGGCGTGTCATTTGAAGACTCTCTCGGAAGAGATAGCATCTTTCTGCAACGTGCGGTCCCAGCAGAGAAAGCTTGTGATCCTTGCTCCTGGCGACATGGAGGCCGATTCACTCCACTTGGGAGGTGAGTGGCAGTTCAACCACTTTTCAAAACTCACATCTCCTCGGCCAGATGCAGCTTTTGCTGAAATCCAGCGGACTTCTCTACCTGAGAAGTCACCACTGTCATCTGAGACCCATGTCGACCTCTGTGATGGTTTGGCTCCTGTGGCAAGACAGCCTGCCCCTGGGGAGAAGCTTCCTCTCAGTAGCAGGAGACCTGCTGCGGTGGGGGCTGGGCTCCAGAATATGGGAAATACTTGCTATGTGAATGCTTCCCTGCAGTGCCTGACATACACACCACCCCTTGCCAACTACATGCTGTCCCGGGAGCACTCTCAACTTTGTCATCATCACAAGTGCTGCATGCTGTGTACGATGGAAGCTCACATCACACGGGCCCTCCACCGTCCTGGCCACGTCATCCAGCCCTCACAGGCATTGGTTGCTGGCTTCCATCGAGGCAAGCAGGAAGATGCCCATGAATTTCTGATGTTCATTGTGGATGCCATGAAAAAGGCATGCCTTCCCGGGCACAAGCAGGTAGATCATGACTCTGAGGACACCACCCTCATCCACCAGATATTTGGAGGCTGCTGGAGATCTCAAATCAAGTGTCTCCACTGCCAGGGCGTTTCGGACACCTTTGACCCTTACCTGGACATTGCCCTGGATATCCAGGCAGCTCAGAGTGTGAAGCAAGCTTTGGAACAGGTGGTGAAGCCCGAAGAACTCAATGGAGAGAATGCCTATCATTGTGGTCTTTGTCTCCAGAAGGCGCCTGCCTCCAAGACGTTCACTCTACACACTTCTGCCAAGGTCCTCATCCTTGTATTGAAGAGATTCTCCGATGTCACAGGCAACAAACTTGCCAAGAACGTGCAATACCCTGAGTGCCTTGACATGCAGCCATACATGTCTCAGCAGAACACAGGACCTCTTGTCTATGTCCTCTATGCTGTGCTGGTCCATGCTGGGTGGAGTTGTCACAACGGACATTACCTCTCTTATGTCAAAGCTCCAGGAGGCCAGTGGTATAAAATGGATGACGCCGAGGTCACTGCCTGTAGCATCGCTTCTGTCCTGAGTCAACAGGCCTATGTCCTCTTTTACATCCAGAAGAGTCAACTGGAAAGATGCAGTGAGAGTGTGTCAATAGGCAGGGAACCAGGAGCCCTTGGTGCTGAACACAAAGGCAGGCGAGCAACGCAAGGGGAGCTCCAGAGAGAACCCTGCCTCCAGGTACCCGACTTGGAGGAGCACTTGGTGGAAAGAGCCACTCAGGAAAGCACCTTAGACCACTGGAAGTTCCTCCAAGAGCAAAACAAAACCAAGCCTGACTTCAACGTCAGAAAAGTCGAATGTACCCTGCCTCCCAACGTGCTTGTGATTCATCCATCAAAATACAAGAGTGGGATGAACAACCGTCATCCTGAACAGCAAAGCTCCCTGCTGAACCTCTCTTCAAGGAACCTGGCACCTCAGGAGTCCATGAACACTGGCACACTCACTTCTCTGCAAGGGAGGACCAGGAGATCCAAAGGGAGGAACAAACACAGCAAGAGGGCTCTGTTTGTGTGCCAGTGATCTCAGGAAAAGTCTCCATGCAAACGCAGGAGTGCATGCGCACACACACTGACACACACACACACATACACGTACACACACACACACACCCACGAGGGGGTTCGTGCGCGCACACACACACACCATCACATACGCAGTCAATCCGACATAAAGTAATGAGGAGCCCAGGTGTCTGCCTACACAAGAGGGAAAACTGGATAGTGATGGCTGCGTTTCAGGATGAGCCCAGACATGGGAAACATCGAGTTTTGCAGTCGTGAGTCTTCTGAACCTGTGGAGGGATTGTCTGTGTGTTTGTGTTCACGGTAGATGTCATTCAGTGTGAATTTCTGAATATGACATACTGCGGTGTAGGGTTGCGCGTGAGGTTATTGCAGGGGACGGGGTTGACTATTTTCTCTTGGGGTGTGTTTCATTCGTCAGTTGTTGGTGAGCACCAGAAGTTGAAATTTTGCGAACGTGAGACTTGTGTGGATCCTTCTCGCTACCTTGAGTAGCGGAAACTGGAACGCATTTGAAGAGAGGAAGGGTGTTCTTCTTTTGAACCTGCCTCGCCGTTTTTACATTACTTGTTGAATGGACGTCAGGCGCCCTAGGACTTGTGCCCTTGGTGGAACCCACAGAATGCTGGAGACAGACAGACAGACACACTTGCCTATTGAATGGTGTCCATTTCCAATGAATTGAAGCAGAAAATCATCCCACTGGTATGTGAGTCATTTGGAAGTAAGTCGTATTGATAATAAAGGAAATCAAACACAGGAGCGTGTGTGTATTCAACTACAATAAAATCAGCAAGCACTGAAATCAATCGCATTTGGTGTGCATCAAAATGGCGTCTGGGAGACTCCGGGTCAATCGTCCAGCTGCGAAAGGTGCATCTCTGAAGCACAGTCCCTGACCTGCAGTGAGACTTGTTCATCCGAGGTGGTGTTGCAGTGGAAATGATTGTGGGAAATGGCCCCTTCCTTTTGTGTATTCGCTGATTGGATTTCAGGCTCCGTTTCTCGTTCGGTACAGCGATCCAAGTTGACCAACCCGAGAGGAAAGATGTCCAGGGCATAACTCAGGGCTCCATACAACCACAGAATCTTGGGTGCAACCCTGCTCAAGCACACAAATGCGCGTATTAACAGTGTCTCTGTGTGACGTGTGTGCAAAGTACAGTGTGATGAGCATGACTGGCAGACAGGTGATCCATTGGGCTCACCTGAAAATCAGTCATGAGCATGGAAGAACACCGACGCCCAGGTCCCCGCTTCAGACATAACACCCACCAGCGTCTTGTGTGAAGCCACGGCATCTGGACTGCTCATGCTTCTGGGGATCATTCTCCTGAAAATGGTGGCTCCTTTCTCCCTGTGGAGCAACTCTCTACGCAGCGCTTCTTTCCTCCCCCAGGACTCATTTCATCGGGCCCGGGAAGCCTTCTGATTCAACACACCTGACCCATGAAAAGAAAAGGGAAAGAAAGGAGGCCAAAGGTCACACTCTCCTCATTCCACCATCCTCCCTGAAATCATCCTGATTTCATGGGCCCTGAGACCGGGGATGCTTCTGTACACCTCGAGGCCTTGGCGCCTGGCCCAAATTCTATTCTCTTTCTCATTATCTGAAAAATTTTAAGAAAATCCCTAGAGCCAGGATCTTTATTCCTAGTAAGCCGAAAGTCCCAAAGAAACACCCAAATTCTGTCCCTCTTAGTTTGGGAAACAAGTCTACCTTCATCAGCATGACATTTTCCACCAAATGTGGTAACTGCAAGTCCACCACACAATGCTTAACTGGAATTGGAAGCAACATCTCAGACGATGAAAAATACATGGAAGAATCCCTAAGACAAATGGTTGATTTTTCCCTTTCTTACTAAAACAACTGCCAGTATTAACAATGGTATGCAAATCTCTTTTAGACGCCCTGCTTTTAAATCTCTATGTTTCTTCCTGAGACAGGGACTCATTCCCATCACCCAGGCATTTACAGTGTTTAATTCTGGTTATATGCTATTCTCAAATTTACAACTATTTATTTCATCTCTCTCAAATGTTGATCTATTGTCACATACGTATTAAAATATTATCTCCCATGCTGCGTGATATGTTGTTTTTATATTCATCCTTTCTTAAATGAACCAAAGGTTTTAGTTGGATTAGATTGTGATTAGTCAAGTTTTCTGATTTCATGATTTCTTAAATTGCGGTCATACGACCTCAATCACTGGAAATAGAATGTCATGAGTATTTCTCCTTACTTGCAATCATAAATTCGGGGAATGTCATCAATTGGTATGTCGGTGATTGCATGATTTCCTGAAAGTCTTTCACAGTCTAATTTGGGCACTAAGTATTTCGTCTAGGTTCAGTGCATGTTTCCAACCCTTGATGCTTTATGATTTGGGTATACAGCTTCCACAAGAGCATTTCCTGCAAAGACATGTCTTGGTCCCCACTGGTAAGTCATTTCACTCGAACACAGAATCAATAGGCTGAACATGGAAAGGTTACTGCTAGAATACTTATTAGACTGCATGGATCTATTCTTTGACATTAAGGAAACAAATACACTGTGTTATTAACTGTACTTCATTGATGATTCTCAAGTCAGAAAGTACAGGTCTGACTTCCTGTCCTTCAATGCCTGAAAGGATGGTCGTATCTGCCAAAAGCACATAGTTAGAAGCACATCGCAGCTCAAACACACACACACACCCAGAAATATAAACAAACACAAAGAAACACTCACATGGGCATGATTCTGCATGTTTTAAGTAAACTAACGCATTTTAAGTAAACTACCACTTAAGTTTACTGTTTTAAGTAAACACCACTGTTTTAAGTAAACTAACGCATTCCCCAGGAGTTTTAAGTGAACTCCCTGGGGAATACAAGGGGACACACCCTATGATTCATTCTTTAACCGAGTGCTGATATTGGATTGGTGGACCGTGTACCTGATGGGTGGGTGGGGTGTTCGAGGTAGGCGGGGTTGAGTTATATAAGGGCTGATGCGGCCAGATGGCGTGTCATTTGAAGACTCTCTCGGAAGAGATAGCATCTTTCTGCAACGTGCGGTCCCAGCAGAGAAAGCTTGTGATCCTTGCTCCTGGCGACATGGAGGCCGATTCACTCCACTTGGGAGGTGAGTGGCAGTTCAACCACTTTTCAAAACTCACATCTCCTCGGCCAGATGCAGCTTTTGCTGAAATCCAGCGGACTTCTCTACCTGAGAAGTCACCACTGTCATCTGAGACCCATGTCGACCTCTGTGATGGTTTGGCTCCTGTGGCAAGACAGCCTGCCCCTGGGGAGAAGCTTCCTCTCAGTAGCAGGAGACCTGCTGCGGTGGGGGCTGGGCTCCAGAATATGGGAAATACTTGCTATGTGAATGCTTCCCTGCAGTGCCTGACATACACACCACCCCTTGCCAACTACATGCTGTCCCGGGAGCACTCTCAACTTTGTCATCATCACAAGTGCTGCATGCTGTGTACGATGGAAGCTCACATCACACGGGCCCTCCACCGTCCTGGCCACGTCATCCAGCCCTCACAGGCATTGGTTGCTGGCTTCCATCGAGGCAAGCAGGAAGATGCCCATGAATTTCTGATGTTCATTGTGGATGCCATGAAAAAGGCATGCCTTCCCGGGCACAAGCAGGTAGATCATGACTCTGAGGACACCACCCTCATCCACCAGATATTTGGAGGCTGCTGGAGATCTCAAATCAAGTGTCTCCACTGCCAGGGCGTTTCGGACACCTTTGACCCTTACCTGGACATTGCCCTGGATATCCAGGCAGCTCAGAGTGTGAAGCAAGCTTTGGAACAGGTGGTGAAGCCCGAAGAACTCAATGGAGAGAATGCCTATCATTGTGGTCTTTGTCTCCAGAAGGCGCCTGCCTCCAAGACGTTCACTCTACACACTTCTGCCAAGGTCCTCATCCTTGTATTGAAGAGATTCTCCGATGTCACAGGCAACAAACTTGCCAAGAACGTGCAATACCCTGAGTGCCTTGACATGCAGCCATACATGTCTCAGCAGAACACAGGACCTCTTGTCTATGTCCTCTATGCTGTGCTGGTCCATGCTGGGTGGAGTTGTCACAACGGACATTACCTCTCTTATGTCAAAGCTCCAGGAGGCCAGTGGTATAAAATGGATGACGCCGAGGTCACTGCCTGTAGCATCGCTTCTGTCCTGAGTCAACAGGCCTATGTCCTCTTTTACATCCAGAAGAGTCAACTGGAAAGATGCAGTGAGAGTGTGTCAATAGGCAGGGAACCAGGAGCCCTTGGTGCTGAACACAAAGGCAGGCGAGCAACGCAAGGGGAGCTCCAGAGAGAACCCTGCCTCCAGGTACCCGACTTGGAGGAGCACTTGGTGGAAAGAGCCACTCAGGAAAGCACCTTAGACCACTGGAAGTTCCTCCAAGAGCAAAACAAAACCAAGCCTGACTTCAACGTCAGAAAAGTCGAATGTACCCTGCCTCCCAACGTGCTTGTGATTCATCCATCAAAATACAAGAGTGGGATGAACAACCGTCATCCTGAACAGCAAAGCTCCCTGCTGAACCTCTCTTCAAGGAACCTGGCACCTCAGGAGTCCATGAACACTGGCACACTCACTTCTCTGCAAGGGAGGACCAGGAGATCCAAAGGGAGGAACAAACACAGCAAGAGGGCTCTGTTTGTGTGCCAGTGATCTCAGGAAAAGTCTCCATGCAAACGCAGGAGTGCATGAGCACACACACTGACACACACACACACATACACGTACACACACACACACACCCACGAGGGGGTTCGCGCGCGCACACACACACACCATCACATACGCAGTCAATCCGACATAAAGTAATGAGGAGCCCAGGTGTCTGCCTACACAAGAGGGAAAACTGGATAGTGATGGCTGCGTTTCAGGATGAGCCCAGACATGGGAAACATCGAGTTTTGCAGTCGTGAATCTTCTGAACCTGTGGAGGGATTGTCTGTGTGTTTGTGTTCACGGTAGATGTCATTCAGTGTGAATTTCTGAATATGACATACTGCGGTGTAGGGTTGCGCGTGAGGTTATTGCAGGGGACGGGGTTGACTATTTTCTCTTGGGGTGTGTTTCATTCGTCAGTTGTTGGTGAGCACCAGAAGTTGAAATTTTGCGAACGTGGGACTTGTGTGGATCCTTCTCGCTACCTTGAGTAGCGGAAACTGGAACGCATTTGAAGAGAGGAAGGGTGTTCTTCTTTTGAACCTGCCTCGCCGTTTTTACATTACTTGTTGAATGGACGTCAGGCGCCCTAGGACTTGTGCCCTTGGTGGAACCCACAGAATGCTGGAGACAGACAGACAGACACACTTGCCTATTGAATGGTGTCCATTTCCAATGAATTGAAGCAGAAAATCATCCCACTGGTATGTGAGTCATTTGGAAGTAAGTCGTATTGATAATAAAGGAAATCAAACACAGGAGCGTGTGTGTATTCAACTACAATAAAATCAGCAAGCACTGAAATCAATCGCATTTGGTGTGCATCAAAATGGCGTCTGGGAGACTCCGGGTCAATCGTCCAGCTGCGAAAGGTGCATCTCTGAAGCACAGTCCCTGACCTGCAGTGAGACTTGTTCATCCGAGGTGGTGTTGCAGTGGAAATGATTGTGGGAAATGGCCCCTTCCTTTTGTGTATTCGCTGATTGGATTTCAGGCTCCGTTTCTCGTTCGGTACAGCGATCCAAGTTGACCAACCCGAGAGGAAAGATGTCCAGGGCATAACTCAGGGCTCCATACAACCACAGAATCTTGGGTGCAACCCTGCTCAAGCACACAAATGCGCGTATTAACAGTGTCTCTGTGTGACGTGTGTGCAAAGTACAGTGTGATGAGCATGACTGGCAGACAGGTGATCCATTGGGCTCACCTGAAAATCAGTCATGAGCATGGAAGAACACCGACGCCCAGGTCCCCGCTTCAGACATAACACCCACCAGCGTCTTGTGTGAAGCCACGGCATCTGGACTGCTCATGCTTCTGGGGATCATTCTCCTGAAAATGGTGGCTCCTTTCTCCCTGTGGAGCAACTCTCTACGCAGCGCTTCTTTCCTCCCCCAGGACTCATTTCATCGGGCCCGGGAAGCCTTCTGATTCAACACACCTGACCCATGAAAAGAAAAGGGAAAGAAAGGAGGCCAAAGGTCACACTCTCCTCATTCCACCATCCTCCCTGAAATCATCCTGATTTCATGGGCCCTGAGACCGGGGATGCTTCTGTACACCTCGAGGCCTTGGCGCCTGGCCCAAATTCTATTCTCTTTCTCATTATCTGAAAAATTTTAAGAAAATCCCTAGAGCCAGGATCTTTATTCCTAGTAAGCCGAAAGTCCCAAAGAAACACCCAAATTCTGTCCCTCTTAGTTTGGGAAACAAGTCTACCTTCATCAGCATGACATTTTCCACCAAATGTGGTAACTGCAAGTCCACCACACAATGCTTAACTGGAATTGGAAGCAACATCTCAGACGATGAAAAATACATGCAAGAATCCCTAAGACAAATGGTTGATTTTTCCCTTTCTTACTAAAACAACTGCCAGTATTAACAATGGTATGCAAATCTCTTTTAGACGCCCTGCTTTTAAATCTCTATGTTTCTTCCTGAGACAGGGACTCATTCCCATCACCCAGGCATTTACAGTGTTTAATTCTGGTTATATGCTATTCTCAAATTTACAACTATTTATTTCATCTCTCTCAAATGTTGATCTATTATCACATACGTATTAAAATATTATCTCCCATGCTGCGTGATATGTTGTTTTTATATTCATCCTTTCTTAAATGAACCAAAGGTTTTAGTTGGATTAGATTGTGATTAGTCAAGTTTTCTGATTTCATGATTTCTTAAATTGCGGTCATACGACCTCAATCACTGGAAATAGAATGTCATGAGTATTTCTCTTTACTTGCAATCATAAATTCGGGGAATGTCATCAATTGGTATGTCGGTGATTGCATGATTTCCTGAAAGTCTTTCACAGTCTAATTTGGGCACTAAGTATTTCGTCTAGGTTCAGTGCATGTTTCCAACCCTTGATGCTTTATGATTTGGGTATACAGCTTCCACAAGAGCATTTCCTGCAAAGACATGTCTTGGTCCCCACTGGTAAGTCATTTCACTCGAACACAGAATCAATAGGCTGAACATGGAAAGGTTACTGCTAGAATACTTATTAGACTGCATGGATCTATTCTTTGACATTAAGGAAACAAATACACTGTGTTATTAACTGTACTTCATTGATGATTCTCAAGTCAGAAAGTACAGGTCTGACTTCCTGTCCTTCAATGCCTGAAAGGATGGTCGTATCTGCCAAAAGCACATAGTTAGAAGCACATCGCAGCTCAAACACACACACACACCCAGAAATATAAACAAACACAAAGAAACACTCACACGGGCATGATTCTGCATGTTTTAAGTAAACTAACGCATTTTAAGTAAACTACCACTTAAGTTTACTGTTTTAAGTAAACACCACTGTTTTAAGTAAACTAACGCATTCCCCAGGAGTTTTAAGTGAACTCCCTGGGGAATACAAGGGGACACACCCTATGATTCATTCTTTAACCGAGTGCTGATATTGGATTGGTGGACCGTGTACCTGATGGGTGGGTGGGGTGTTCGAGGTAGGCGGGGTTGAGTTATATAAGGGCTGATGCGGCCAGATGGCGTGTCATTTGAAGACTCTCTCGGAAGAGATAGCATCTTTCTGCAACGTGCGGTCCCAGCAGAGAAAGCTTGTGATCCTTGCTCCTGGCGACATGGAGGCCGATTCACTCCACTTGGGAGGTGAGTGGCAGTTCAACCACTTTTCAAAACTCACATCTCCTCGGCCAGATGCAGCTTTTGCTGAAATCCAGCGGACTTCTCTACCTGAGAAGTCACCACTGTCATCTGAGACCCATGTCGACCTCTGTGATGGTTTGGCTCCTGTGGCAAGACAGCCTGCCCCTGGGGAGAAGCTTCCTCTCAGTAGCAGGAGACCTGCTGCGGTGGGGGCTGGGCTCCAGAATATGGGAAATACTTGCTATGTGAATGCTTCCCTGCAGTGCCTGACATACACACCACCCCTTGCCAACTACATGCTGTCCCGGGAGCACTCTCAACTTTGTCATCATCACAAGTGCTGCATGCTGTGTACGATGGAAGCTCACATCACACGGGCCCTCCACCGTCCTGGCCACGTCATCCAGCCCTCACAGGCATTGGTTGCTGGCTTCCATCGAGGCAAGCAGGAAGATGCCCATGAATTTCTGATGTTCATTGTGGATGCCATGAAAAAGGCATGCCTTCCCGGGCACAAGCAGGTAGATCATGACTCTGAGGACACCACCCTCATCCACCAGATATTTGGAGGCTGCTGGAGATCTCAAATCAAGTGTCTCCACTGCCAGGGCGTTTCAGACACCGTTGACCCTTACCTGGACATTGCCCTGGATATCCAGGCAGCTCAGAGTGTGAAGCAAGCTTTGGAACAGGTGGTGAAGCCCGAAGAACTCAATGGAGAGAATGCCTATCATTGTGGTCTTTGTCTCCAGAAGGCGCCTGCCTCCAAGACGTTCACTCTACACACTTCTGCCAAGGTCCTCATCCTTGTATTGAAGAGATTCTCCGATGTCACAGGCAACAAACTTGCCAAGAACGTGCAATACCCTGAGTGCCTTGACATGCAGCCATACATGTCTCAGCAGAACACAGGACCTCTTGTCTATGTCCTCTATGCTGTGCTGGTCCATGCTGGGTGGAGTTGTCACAACGGACATTACCTCTCTTATGTCAAAGCTCCAGGAGGCCAGTGGTATAAAATGGATGACGCCGAGGTCACTGCCTGTAGCATCGCTTCTGTCCTGAGTCAACAGGCCTATGTCCTCTTTTACATCCAGAAGAGTCAACTGGAAAGATGCAGTGAGAGTGTGTCAATAGGCAGGGAACCAGGAGCCCTTGGTGCTGAACACAAAGGCAGGCGAGCAACGCAAGGGGAGCTCCAGAGAGAACCCTGCCTCCAGGTACCCGACTTGGAGGAGCACTTGGTGGAAAGAGCCACTCAGGAAAGCACCTTAGACCACTGGAAGTTCCTCCAAGAGCAAAACAAAACCAAGCCTGACTTCAACGTCAGAAAAGTCGAACGTACCCTGCCTCCCAACGTGCTTGTGATTCATCCATCAAAATACAAGAGTGGGATGAACAACCGTCATCCTGAACAGCAAAGCTCCCTGCTGAACCTCTCTTCAAGGAACCTGGCACCTCAGGAGTCCATGAACACTGGCACACTCACTTCTCTGCAAGGGAGGACCAGGAGATCCAAAGGGAGGAACAAACACAGCAAGAGGGCTCTGTTTGTGTGCCAGTGATCTCAGGAAAAGTCTCCATGCAAACGCAGGAGTGCATGCGCACACACACTGACACACACACACACATACACGTACACACACACACACACCCACGAGGGGGTTCGCGCGCGCACACACACACACCATCACATACGCAGTCAATCCGACATAAAGTAATGAGGAGCCCAGGTGTCTGCCTACACAAGAGGGAAAACTGGATAGTGATGGCTGCGTTTCAGGATGAGCCCAGACATGGGAAACATCGAGTTTTGCAGTCGTGAGTCTTCTGAACCTGTGGAGGGATTGTCTGTGTGTTTGTGTTCACGGTAGATGTCATTCAGTGTGAATTTCTGAATATGACATATTGCGGTGTAGGGTTGCGCGTGAGGTTATTGCAGGGGACGGGGTTGACTATTTTCTCTTGGGGTGTGTTTCATTCGTCAGTTGTTGGTGAGCACCAGAAGTTGAAATTTTGCGAACGTGGGACTTGTGTGGATCCTTCTCGCTACCTTGAGTAGCGGAAACTGGAACGCATTTGAAGAGAGGAAGGGTGTTCTTCTTTTGAACCTGCCTCGCCGTTTTTACATTACTTGTTGAATGGACGTCAGGCGCCCTAGGACTTGTGCCCTTGGTGGAACCCACAGAATGCTGGAGACAGACAGACAGACACACTTGCCTATTGAATGGTGTCCATTTCCAATGAATTGAAGCAGAAAATCATCCCACTGCTATGTGAGTCATTTGGAAGTAAGTCGTATTGATAATAAAGGAAATCAAACACAGGAGCGTGTGTGTATTCAACTACAATAAAATCAGCAAGCACTGAAATCAATCGCATTTGGTGTGCATCAAAATGGCGTCTGGGAGACTCCGGGTCAATCGTCCAGCTGCGAAAGGTGCATCTCTGAAGCACAGTCCCTGACCTGCAGTGAGACTTGTTCATCCGAGGTGGTGTTGCAGTGGAAATGATTGTGGGAAATGGCCCCTTCCTTTTGTGTATTCGCTGATTGGATTTCAGGCTCCGTTTCTCGTTCGGTACAGCGATCCAAGTTGACCAACCCGAGAGGAAAGATGTCCAGGGCATAACTCAGGGCTCCATACAACCACAGAATCTTGGGTGCAACCCTGCTCAAGCACACAAATGCGCGTATTAACAGTGTCTCTGTGTGACGTGTGTGCAAAGTACAGTGTGATGAGCATGACTGGCAGACAGGTGATCCATTGGGCTCACCTGAAAATCAGTCATGAGCATGGAAGAACACCGACGCCCAGGTCCCCGCTTCAGACATAACACCCACCAGCGTCTTGTGTGAAGCCACGGCATCTGGACTGCTCATGCTTCTGGGGATCATTCTCCTGAAAATGGTGGCTCCTTTCTCCCTGTGGAGCAACTCTCTACGCAGCGCTTCTTTCCTCCCCCAGGACTCATTTCATCGGGCCCGGGAAGCCTTCTGATTCAACACACCTGACCCATGAAAAGAAAAGGGAAAGAAAGGAGGCCAAAGGTCACACTCTCCTCATTCCACCATCCTCCCTGAAATCATCCTGATTTCATGGGTCCTGAGACCGGGGATGCTTCTGTACACCTCGAGGCCTTGGCGCCTGGCCCAAATTCTATTCTCTTTCTCATTATCTGAAAAATTTTAAGAAAATCCCTAGAGCCAGGATCTTTATTCCTAGTAAGCCGAAAGTCCCAAAGAAACACCCAAATTCTGTCCCTCTTAGTTTGGGAAACAAGTCTACCTTCATCAGCATGACATTTTCCACCAAATGTGGTAACTGCAAGTCCACCACACAATGCTTAACGGGAATTGGAAGCAACATCTCAGACGATGAAAAATACATGCAAGAATCCCTAAGACAAATGGTTGATTTTTCCCTTTCTTACTAAAACAACTGCCAGTATTAACAATGGTATGCAAATCTCTTTTAGACGCCCTGCTTTTAAATCTCTATGTTTCTTCCTGAGACAGGGACTCATTCCCATCACCCAGGCATTTACAGTGTTTAATTCTGGTTATATGCTATTCTCAAATTTACAACTATTTATTTCATCTCTCTCAAATGTTGATCTATTATCACATACGTATGAAAATATTATCTCCCATGCTGCGTGATATGTTGTTTTTATATTCATCCTTTCTTAAATGAACCAAAGGTTTTAGTTGGATTAGATTGTGATTAGTCAAGTTTTCTGATTTCATGATTTCTTAAATTGCGGTCATACGACCTCAATCACTGGAAATAGAATGTCATGAGTATTTCTCCTTACTTGCAATCATAAATTCGGGGAATGTCATCAATTGGTATGTCGGTGATTGCATGATTTCCTGAAAGTCTTTCACAGTCTAATTTGGGCACTAAGTATTTCGTCTAGGTTCAGTGCATGTTTCCAACCCTTGATGCTTTATGATTTGGGTATACAGCTTCCACAAGAGCATTTCCTGCAAAGACATGTCTTGGTCCCCACTGGTAAGTCATTTCACTCGAACACAGAATCAATAGGCTGAACATGGAAAGGTTACTGCTAGAATACTTATTAGACTGCATGGATCTATTCTTTGACATTAAGGAAACAAATACACTGTGTTATTAACTGTACTTCATTGATGATTCTCAAGTCAGAAAGTACAGGTCTGACTTCCTGTCCTTCAATGCCTGAAAGGATGGTCGTATCTGCCAAAAGCACATAGTTAGAAGCACATCGCAGCTCAAACACACACACACACCCAGAAATATAAACAAACACAAAGAAACACTCACATGGGCATGATTCTGCATGTTTTAAGTAAACTAACGCATTTTAAGTAAACTACCACTTAAGTTTACTGTTTTAAGTAAACACCACTGTTTTAAGTAAACTAACGCATTCCCCAGGAGTTTTAAGTGAACTCCCTGGGGAATACAAGGGGACACACCCGATGATTCATTCTTTAACCGAGTGCTGATATTGGATTGGTGGACCGTGTACCTGATGGGTGGGTGGGGTGTTCGAGGTAGGCGGGGTTGAGTTATATAAGGGCTGATGCGGCCAGATGGCGTGTCATTTGAAGACTCTCTCGGAAGAGATAGCATCTTTCTGCAACGTGCGGTCCCAGCAGAGAAAGCTTGTGATCCTTGCTCCTGGCGACATGGAGGCCGATTCACTCCACTTGGGAGGTGAGTGGCAGTTCAACCACTTTTCAAAACTCACATCTTCTCGGCCAGATGCAGCTTTTGCTGAAATCCAGCGGACTTCTCTACCTGAGAAGTCACCACTGTCATCTGAGACCCATGTCGACCTCTGTGATGGTTTGGCTCCTGTGGCAAGACAGCCTGCCCCTGGGGAGAAGCTTCCTCTCAGTAGCAGGAGACCTGCTGCGGTGGGGGCTGGGCTCCAGAATATGGGAAATACTTGCTATGTGAATGCTTCCCTGCAGTGCCTGACATACACACCACCCCTTGCCAACTACATGCTGTCCCGGGAGCACTCTCAACTTTGTCATCATCACAAGTGCTGCATGCTGTGTACGATGGAAGCTCACATCACACGGGCCCTCCACCGTCCTGGCCACGTCATCCAGCCCTCACAGGCATTGGTTGCTGGCTTCCATCGAGGCAAGCAGGAAGATGCCCATGAATTTCTGATGTTCATTGTGGATGCCATGAAAAAGGCATGCCTTCCCGGGCACAAGCAGGTAGATCATGACTCTGAGGACACCACCCTCATCCACCAGATATTTGGAGGCTGCTGGAGATCTCAAATCAAGTGTCTCCACTGCCAGGGCGTTTCGGACACCTTTGACCCTTACCTGGACATTGCCCTGGATATCCAGGCAGCTCAGAGTGTGAAGCAAGCTTTGGAACAGGTGGTGAAGCCCGAAGAACTCAATGGAGAGAATGCCTATCATTGTGGTCTTTGTCTCCAGAAGGCGCCTGCCTCCAAGACGTTCACTCTACACACTTCTGCCAAGGTCCTCATCCTTGTATTGAAGAGATTCTCCGATGTCACAGGCAACAAACTTGCCAAGAACGTGCAATACCCTGAGTGCCTTGACATGCAGCCATACATGTCTCAGCAGAACACAGGACCTCTTGTCTATGTCCTCTATGCTGTGCTGGTCCATGCTGGGTGGAGTTGTCACAACGGACATTACCTCTCTTATGTCAAAGCTCCAGGAGGCCAGTGGTATAAAATGGATGACGCCGAGGTCACTGCCTGTAGCATCGCTTCTGTCCTGAGTCAACAGGCCTATGTCCTCTTTTACATCCAGAAGAGTCAACTGGAAAGATGCAGTGAGAGTGTGTCAATAGGCAGGGAACCAGGAGCCCTTGGTGCTGAACACAAAGGCAGGCGAGCAACGCAAGGGGAGCTCCAGAGAGAACCCTGCCTCCAGGTACCCGACTTGGAGGAGCACTTGGTGGAAAGAGCCACTCAGGAAAGCACCTTAGACCACTGGAAGTTCCTCCAAGAGCAAAACAAAACCAAGCCTGACTTCAACGTCAGAAAAGTCGAATGTACCCTGCCTCCCAACGTGCTTGTGATTCATCCATCAAAATACAAGAGTGGGATGAACAACCGTCATCCTGAACAGCAAAGCTCCCTGCTGAACCTCTCTTCAAGGAACCTGGCACCTCAGGAGTCCATGAACACTGGCACACTCACTTCTCTGCAAGGGAGGACCAGGAGATCCAAAGGGAGGAACAAACACAGCAAGAGGGCTCTGTTTGTGTGCCAGTGATCTCAGGAAAAGTCTCCATGCAAACGCAGGAGTGCATGCGCACACACACTGACACACACACACACATACACGTACACACACACACACACCCACGAGGGGGTTCGTGCACGCACACACACACACCATCACATACGCAGTCAATCCGACATAAAGTAATGAGGAGCCCAGGTGTCTGCCTACACAAGAGGGAAAACTGGATAGTGATGGCTGCGTTTCAGGATGAGCCCAGACATGGGAAACATCGAGTTTTGCAGTCGTGAGTCTTCTGAACCTGTGGAGGGATTGTCTGTGTGTTTGTGTTCACGGTAGATGTCATTCAGTGTGAATTTCTGAATATGACATATTGCGGTGTAGGGTTGCGCGTGAGGTTATTGCAGGGGACGGGGTTGACTATTTTCTCTTGGGGTGTGTTTCATTCGTCAGTTGTTGGTGAGCACCAGAAGTTGAAATTTTGCGAACGTGGGACTTGTGTGGATCCTTCTCGCTACCTTGAGTAGCGGAAACTGGAACGCATTTGAAGAGAGGAAGGGTGTTCTTCTTTTGAACCTGCCTCGCCGTTTTTACATTACTTGTTGAATGGACGTCAGGCGCCCTAGGACTTGTGCCCTTGGTGGAACCCACAGAATGCTGGAGACAGACAGACAGACACACTTGCCTATTGAATGGTGTCCATTTCCAATGAATTGAAGCAGAAAATCATCCCACTGGTATGTGAGTCATTTGGAAGTAAGTCGTATTGATAATAAAGGAAATCAAACACAGGAGCGTGTGTGTATTCAACTACAATAAAATCAGCAAGCACTGAAATCAATCGCATTTGGTGTGCATCAAAATGGCGTCTGGGAGACTCCGGGTCAATCGTCCAGCTGCGAAAGGTGCATCTCTGAAGCACAGTCCCTGACCTGCAGTGAGACTTGTTCATCCGAGGTGGTGTTGCAGTGGAAATGATTGTGGGAAATGGCCCCTTCCTTTTGTGTATTCGCTGATTGGATTTCAGGCTCCGTTTCTCGTTCGGTACAGCGATCCAAGTTGACCAACCCGAGAGGAAAGATGTCCAGGGCATAACTCAGGGCTCCATACAACCACAGAATCTTGGGTGCAACCCTGCTCAAGCACACAAATGCGCGTATTAACAGTGTCTCTGTGTGACGTGTGTGCAAAGTACAGTGTGATGAGCATGACTGGCAGACAGGTGATCCATTGGGCTCACCTGAAAATCAGTCATGAGCATGGAAGAACACCGACGCCCAGGTCCCCGCTTCAGACATAACACCCACCAGCGTCTTGTGTGAAGCCACGGCATCTGGACTGCTCATGCTTCTGGGGATCATTCTCCTGAAAATGGTGGCTCCTTTCTCCCTGTGGAGCAACTCTCTACGCAGCGCTTCTTTCCTCCCCCAGGACTCATTTCATCGGGCCCGGGAAGCCTTCTGATTCAACACACCTGACCCATGAAAAGAAAAGGGAAAGAAAGGAGGCCAAAGGTCACACTCTCCTCATTCCACCATCCTCCCTGAAATCATCCTGATTTCATGGGCCCTGAGACCGGGGATGCTTCTGTACACCTCGAGGCCTTGGCGCCTGGCCCAAATTCTATTCTCTTTCTCATTATCTGAAAAATTTTAAGAAAATCCCTAGAGCCAGGATCTTTATTCCTAGTAAGCCGAAAGTCCCAAAGAAACACCCAAATTCTGTCCCTCTTAGTTTGGGAAACAAGTCTACCTTCATCAGCATGACATTTTCCACCAAATGTGGTAACTGCAAGTCCACCACACAATGCTTAACGGGAATTGGAAGCAACATCTCAGACGATGAAAAATACATGCAAGAATCCCTAAGACAAATGGTTGATTTTTCCCTTTCTTACTAAAACAACTGCCAGTATTAACAATGGTATGCAAATCTCTTTTAGACGCCCTGCTTTTAAATCTCTATATTTCTTCCTGAGACAGGGACTCATTCCCATCACCCAGGCATTTACAGTGTTTAATTCTGGTTATATGCTATTCTCAAATTTACAACTATTTATTTCATCTCTCTCAAATGTTGATCTATTATCACATACGTATGAAAATATTATCTCCCATGCTGCGTGATATGTTGTTTTTATATTCATCCTTTCTTAAATGAACCCAAGGTTTTAGTTGGATTAGATTGTGATTAGTCAAGTTTTCTGATTTCATGATTTCTTAAATTGCGGTCATACGACCTCAATCACTGGAAATAGAATGTCATGAGTATTTCTCCTTACTTGCAATCATAAATTCGGGGAATGTCATCAATTGGTATGTCGGTGATTGCATGATTTCCTGAAAGTCTTTCACAGTCTAATTTGGGCACTAAGTATTTCGTCTAGGTTCAGTGCATGTTTCCAACCCTTGATGCTTTATGATTTGGGTATACAGCTTCCACAAGAGCATTTCCTGCAAAGACATGTCTTGGTCCCCACTGGTAAGTCATTTCACTCGAACACAGAATCAATAGGCTGAACATGGAAAGGTTACTGCTAGAATACTTATTAGACTGCATGGATCTATTCTTTGACATTAAGGAAACAAATACACTGTGTTATTAACTGTACTTCATTGATGATTCTCAAGTCAGAAAGTACAGGTCTGACTTCCTGTCCTTCAATGCCTGAAAGGATGGTCGTATCTGCCAAAAGCACATAGTTAGAAGCACATCGCAGCTCAAACACACACACACACCCAGAAATATAAACAAACACAAAGAAACACTCACATGGGCATGATTCTGCATGTTTTAAGTAAACTAACGCATTTTAAGTAAACTACCACTTAAGTTTACTGTTTTAAGTAAACACCACTGTTTTAAGTAAACTAACGCATTCCCCAGGAGTTTTAAGTGAACTCCCTGGGGAATACAAGGGGACACACCCGATGATTCATTCTTTAACCGAGTGCTGATATTGGATTGGTGGACCGTGTACCTGATGGGTGGGTGGGGTGTTCGAGGTAGGCGGGGTTGAGTTATATAAGGGCTGATGCGGCCAGATGGCGTGTCATTTGAAGACTCTCTCGGAAGAGATAGCATCTTTCTGCAACGTGCGGTCCCAGCAGAGAAAGCTTGTGATCCTTGCTCCTGGCGACATGGAGGCCGATTCACTCCACTTGGGAGGTGAGTGGCAGTTCAACCACTTTTCAAAACTCACATCTTCTCGGCCAGATGCAGCTTTTGCTGAAATCCAGCGGACTTCTCTACCTGAGAAGTCACCACTGTCATCTGAGACCCATGTCGACCTCTGTGATGGTTTGGCTCCTGTGGCAAGACAGCCTGCCCCTGGGGAGAAGCTTCCTCTCAGTAGCAGGAGACCTGCTGCGGTGGGGGCTGGGCTCCAGAATATGGGAAATACTTGCTATGTGAATGCTTCCCTGCAGTGCCTGACATACACACCACCCCTTGCCAACTACATGCTGTCCCGGGAGCACTCTCAACTTTGTCATCATCACAAGTGCTGCATGCTGTGTACGATGGAAGCTCACATCACACGGGCCCTCCACCGTCCTGGCCACGTCATCCAGCCCTCACAGGCATTGGTTGCTGGCTTCCATCGAGGCAAGCAGGAAGATGCCCATGAATTTCTGATGTTCATTGTGGATGCCATGAAAAAGGCATGCCTTCCCGGGCACAAGCAGGTAGATCATGACTCTGAGGACACCACCCTCATCCACCAGATATTTGGAGGCTGCTGGAGATCTCAAATCAAGTGTCTCCACTGCCAGGGCGTTTCGGACACCTTTGACCCTTACCTGGACATTGCCCTGGATATCCAGGCAGCTCAGAGTGTGAAGCAAGCTTTGGAACAGGTGGTGAAGCCCGAAGAACTCAATGGAGAGAATGCCTATCATTGTGGTCTTTGTCTCCAGAAGGCGCCTGCCTCCAAGACGTTCACTCTACACACTTCTGCCAAGGTCCTCATCCTTGTATTGAAGAGATTCTCCGATGTCACAGGCAACAAACTTGCCAAGAACGTGCAATACCCTGAGTGCCTTGACATGCAGCCATACATGTCTCAGCAGAACACAGGACCTCTTGTCTATGTCCTCTATGCTGTGCTGGTCCATGCTGGGTGGAGTTGTCACAACGGACATTACCTCTCTTATGTCAAAGCTCCAGGAGGCCAGTGGTATAAAATGGATGACGCCGAGGTCACTGCCTGTAGCATCGCTTCTGTCCTGAGTCAACAGGCCTATGTCCTCTTTTACATCCAGAAGAGTCAACTGGAAAGATCCAGTGAGAGTGTGTCAATAGGCAGGGAACCAGGAGCCCTTGGTGCTGAACACAAAGGCAGGCGAGCAACGCAAGGGGAGCTCCAGAGAGAACCCTGCCTCCAGGTACCCGACTTGGAGGAGCACTTGGTGGAAAGAGCCACTCAGGAAAGCACCTTAGACCACTGGAAGTTCCTCCAAGAGCAAAACAAAACCAAGCCTGACTTCAACGTCAGAAAAGTCGAATGTACCCTGCCTCCCAACGTGCTTGTGATTCATCCATCAAAATACAAGAGTGGGATGAACAACCGTCATCCTGAACAGCAAAGCTCCCTGCTGAACCTCTCTTCAAGGAACCTGGCACCTCAGGAGTCCATGAACACTGGCACACTCACTTCTCTGCAAGGGAGGACCAGGAGATCCAAAGGGAGGAACAAACACAGCAAGAGGGCTCTGTTTGTGTGCCAGTGATCTCAGGAAAAGTCTCCATGCAAACGCAGGAGTGCATGCGCACACACACTGACACACACACACACATACACGTACACACACACACACACCCACGAGGGGGTTCGTGCACGCACACACACACACCATCACATACGCAGTCAATCCGACATAAAGTAATGAGGAGCCCAGGTGTCTGCCTACACAAGAGGGAAAACTGGATAGTGATGGCTGCGTTTCAGGATGAGCCCAGACATGGGAAACATCGAGTTTTGCAGTCGTGAGTCTTCTGAACCTGTGGAGGGATTGTCTGTGTGTTTGTGTTCACGGTAGATGTCATTCAGTGTGAATTTCTGAATATGACATATTGCGGTGTAGGGTTGCGCGTGAGGTTATTGCAGGGGACGGGGTTGACTATTTTCTCTTGGGGTGTGTTTCATTCGTCAGTTGTTGGTGAGCACCAGAAGTTGAAATTTTGCGAACGTGGGACTTGTGTGGATCCTTCTCGCTACCTTGAGTAGCGGAAACTGGAACGCATTTGAAGAGAGGAAGGGTGTTCTTCTTTTGAACCTGCCTCGCCGTTTTTACATTACTTGTTGAATGGACGTCAGGCGCCCTAGGACTTGTGCCCTTGGTGGAACCCACAGAATGCTGGAGACAGACAGACAGACACACTTGCCTATTGAATGGTGTCCATTTCCAATGAATTGAAGCAGAAAATCATCCCACTGGTATGTGAGTCATTTGGAAGTAAGTCGTATTGATAATAAAGGAAATCAAACACAGGAGCGTGTGTGTATTCAACTACAATAAAATCAGCAAGCACTGAAATCAATCGCATTTGGTGTGCATCAAAATGGCGTCTGGGAGACTCCGGGTCAATCGTCCAGCTGCGAAAGGTGCATCTCTGAAGCACAGTCCCTGACCTGCAGTGAGACTTGTTCATCCGAGGTGGTGTTGCAGTGGAAATGATTGTGGGAAATGGCCCCTTCCTTTTGTGTATTCGCTGATTGGATTTCAGGCTCCGTTTCTCGTTCGGTACAGCGATCCAAGTTGACCAACCCGAGAGGAAAGATGTCCAGGGCATAACTCAGGGCTCCATACAACCACAGAATCTTGGGTGCAACCCTGCTCAAGCACACAAATGCGCGTATTAACAGTGTCTCTGTGTGACGTGTGTGCAAAGTACAGTGTGATGAGCATGACTGGCAGACAGGTGATCCATTGGGCTCACCTGAAAATCAGTCATGAGCATGGAAGAACACCGACGCCCAGGTCCCCGCTTCAGACATAACACCCACCAGCGTCTTGTGTGAAGCCACGGCATCTGGACTGCTCATGCTTCTGGGGATCATTCTCCTGAAAATGGTGGCTCCTTTCTCCCTGTGGAGCAACTCTCTACGCAGCGCTTCTTTCCTCCCCCAGGACTCATTTCATCGGGCCCGGGAAGCCTTCTGATTCAACACACCTGACCCATGAAAAGAAAAGGGAAAGAAAGGAGGCCAAAGGTCACACTCTCCTCATTCCACCATCCTCCCTGAAATCATCCTGATTTCATGGGCCCTGAGACCGGGGATGCTTCTGTACACCTCGAGGCCTTGGCGCCTGGCCCAAATTCTATTCTCTTTCTCATTATCTGAAAAATTTTAAGAAAATCCCTAGAGCCAGGATCTTTATTCCTAGTAAGCCGAAAGTCCCAAAGAAACACCCAAATTCTGTCCCTCTTAGTTTGGGAAACAAGTCTACCTTCATCAGCATGACATTTTCCACCAAATGTGGTAACTGCAAGTCCACCACACAATGCTTAACGGGAATTGGAAGCAACATCTCAGACGATGAAAAATACATGCAAGAATCCCTAAGACAAATGGTTGATTTTTCCCTTTCTTACTAAAACAACTGCCAGTATTAACAATGGTATGCAAATCTCTTTTAGACGCCCTGCTTTTAAATCTCTATATTTCTTCCTGAGACAGGGACTCATTCCCATCACCCAGGCATTTACAGTGTTTAATTCTGGTTATATGCTATTCTCAAATTTACAACTATTTATTTCATCTCTCTCAAATGTTGATCTATTATCACATACGTATTAAAATATTATCTCCCATGCTGCGTGATATGTTGTTTTTATATTCATCCTTTCTTAAATGAACCCAAGGTTTTAGTTGGATTAGATTGTGATTAGTCAAGTTTTCTGATTTCATGATTTCTTAAATTGCGGTCATACGACCTCAATCACTGGAAATAGAATGTCATGAGTATTTCTCCTTACTTGCAATCATAAATTCGGGGAATGTCATCAATTGGTATGTCGGTGATTGCATGATTTCCTGAAAGTCTTTCACAGTCTAATTTGGGCACTAAGTATTTCGTCTAGGTTCAGTGCATGTTTCCAACCCTTGATGCTTTATGATTTGGGTATACAGCTTCCACAAGAGCATTTCCTGCAAAGACATGTCTTGGTCCCCACTGGTAAGTCATTTCACTCGAACACAGAATCAATAGGCTGAACATGGAAAGGTTACTGCTAGAATACTTATTAGACTGCATGGATCTATTCTTTGACATTAAGGAAACAAATACACTGTGTTATTAACTGTACTTCATTGATGATTCTCAAGTCAGAAAGTACAGGTCTGACTTCCTGTCCTTCAATGCCTGAAAGGATGGTCGTATCTGCCAAAAGCACATAGTTAGAAGCACATCGCAGCTCAAACACACACACACACCCAGAAATATAAACAAACACAAAGAAACACTCACATGGGCATGATTCTGCATGTTTTAAGTAAACTAACGCATTTTAAGTAAACTACCACTTAAGTTTACTGTTTTAAGTAAACACCACTGTTTTAAGTAAACTAACGCATTCCCCAGGAGTTTTAAGTGAACTCCCTGGGGAATACAAGGGGACACACCCGATGATTCATTCTTTAACCGAGTGCTGATATTGGATTGGTGGACCGTGTACCTGATGGGTGGGTGGGGTGTTCGAGGTAGGCGGGGTTGAGTTATATAAGGGCTGATGCGGCCAGATGGCGTGTCATTTGAAGACTCTCTCGGAAGAGATAGCATCTTTCTGCAACGTGCGGTCCCAGCAGAGAAAGCTTGTGATCCTTGCTCCTGGCGACATGGAGGCCGATTCACTCCACTTGGGAGGTGAGTGGCAGTTCAACCACTTTTCAAAACTCACATCTTCTCGGCCAGATGCAGCTTTTGCTGAAATCCAGCGGACTTCTCTACCTGAGAAGTCACCACTGTCATCTGAGACCCATGTCGACCTCTGTGATGGTTTGGCTCCTGTGGCAAGACAGCCTGCCCCTGGGGAGAAGCTTCCTCTCAGTAGCAGGAGACCTGCTGCGGTGGGGGCTGGGCTCCAGAATATGGGAAATACTTGCTATGTGAATGCTTCCCTGCAGTGCCTGACATACACACCACCCCTTGCCAACTACATGCTGTCCCGGGAGCACTCTCAACTTTGTCATCATCACAAGTGCTGCATGCTGTGTACGATGGAAGCTCACATCACACGGGCCCTCCACCGTCCTGGCCACGTCATCCAGCCCTCACAGGCATTGGTTGCTGGCTTCCATCGAGGCAAGCAGGAAGATGCCCATGAATTTCTGATGTTCATTGTGGATGCCATGAAAAAGGCATGCCTTCCCGGGCACAAGCAGGTAGATCATGACTCTGAGGACACCACCCTCATCCACCAGATATTTGGAGGCTGCTGGAGATCTCAAATCAAGTGTCTCCACTGCCAGGGCGTTTCGGACACCTTTGACCCTTACCTGGACATTGCCCTGGATATCCAGGCAGCTCAGAGTGTGAAGCAAGCTTTGGAACAGGTGGTGAAGCCCGAAGAACTCAATGGAGAGAATGCCTATCATTGTGGTCTTTGTCTCCAGAAGGCGCCTGCCTCCAAGACGTTCACTCTACACACTTCTGCCAAGGTCCTCATCCTTGTATTGAAGAGATTCTCCGATGTCACAGGCAACAAACTTGCCAAGAACGTGCAATACCCTGAGTGCCTTGACATGCAGCCATACATGTCTCAGCAGAACACAGGACCTCTTGTCTATGTCCTCTATGCTGTGCTGGTCCATGCTGGGTGGAGTTGTCACAACGGACATTACCTCTCTTATGTCAAAGCTCCAGGAGGCCAGTGGTATAAAATGGATGACGCCGAGGTCACTGCCTGTAGCATCGCTTCTGTCCTGAGTCAACAGGCCTATGTCCTCTTTTACATCCAGAAGAGTCAACTGGAAAGATGCAGTGAGAGTGTGTCAATAGGCAGGGAACCAGGAGCCCTTGGTGCTGAACACAAAGGCAGGCGAGCAACGCAAGGGGAGCTCCAGAGAGAACCCTGCCTCCAGGTACCCGACTTGGAGGAGCACTTGGTGGAAAGAGCCACTCAGGAAAGCACCTTAGACCACTGGAAGTTCCTCCAAGAGCAAAACAAAACCAAGCCTGACTTCAACGTCAGAAAAGTCGAATGTACCCTGCCTCCCAACGTGCTTGTGATTCATCCATCAAAATACAAGAGTGGGATGAACAACCGTCATCCTGAACAGCAAAGCTCCCTGCTGAACCTCTCTTCAAGGAACCTGGCACCTCAGGAGTCCATGAACACTGGCACACTCACTTCTCTGCAAGGGAGGACCAGGAGATCCAAAGGGAGGAACAAACACAGCAAGAGGGCTCTGTTTGTGTGCCAGTGATCTCAGGAAAAGTCTCCATGCAAACGCAGGAGTGCATGCGCACACACACTGACACACACACACACATACACGTACACACACACACACACCCACGAGGGGGTTCGCGCGCGCACACACACACACCATCACATACGCAGTCAATCCGACATAAAGTAATGAGGAGCCCAGGTGTCTGCCTACACAAGAGGGAAAACTGGATAGTGATGGCTGCGTTTCAGGATGAGCCCAGACATGGGAAACATCGAGTTTTGCAGTCGTGAGTCTTCTGAACCTGTGGAGGGATTGTCTGTGTGTTTGTGTTCACGGTAGATGTCATTCAGTGTGAATTTCTGAATATGACATATTGCGGTGTAGGGTTGCGCGTGAGGTTATTGCAGGGGACGGGGTTGACTATTTTCTCTTGGGGTGTGTTTCATTCGTCAGTTGTTGGTGAGCACCAGAAGTTGAAATTTTGCGAACGTGGGACTTGTGTGGATCCTTCTCGCTACCTTGAGTAGCGGAAACTGGAACGCATTTGAAGAGAGGAAGGGTGTTCTTCTTTTGAACCTGCCTCGCCGTTTTTACATTACTTGTTGAATGGACGTCAGGCGCCCTAGGACTTGTGCCCTTGGTGGAACCCACAGAATGCTGGAGACAGACAGACAGACACACTTGCCTATTGAATGGTGTCCATTTCCAATGAATTGAAGCAGAAAATCATCCCACTGCTATGTGAGTCATTTGGAAGTAAGTCGTATTGATAATAAAGGAAATCAAACACAGGAGCGTGTGTGTATTCAACTACAATAAAATCAGCAAGCACTGAAATCAATCGCATTTGGTGTGCATCAAAATGGCGTCTGGGAGACTCCGGGTCAATCGTCCAGCTGCGAAAGGTGCATCTCTGAAGCACAGTCCCTGACCTGCAGTGAGACTTGTTCATCCGAGGTGGTGTTGCAGTGGAAATGATTGTGGGAAATGGCCCCTTCCTTTTGTGTATTCGCTGATTGGATTTCAGGCTCCGTTTCTCGTTCGGTACAGCGATCCAAGTTGACCAACCCGAGAGGAAAGATGTCCAGGGCATAACTCAGGGCTCCATACAACCACAGAATCTTGGGTGCAACCCTGCTCAAGCACACAAATGCGCGTATTAACAGTGTCTCTGTGTGACGTGTGTGCAAAGTACAGTGTGATGAGCATGACTGGCAGACAGGTGATCCATTGGGCTCACCTGAAAATCAGTCATGAGCATGGAAGAACACCGACGCCCAGGTCCCCGCTTCAGACATAACACCCACCAGCGTCTTGTGTGAAGCCACGGCATCTGGACTGCTCATGCTTCTGGGGATCATTCTCCTGAAAATGGTGGCTCCTTTCTCCCTGTGGAGCAACTCTCTACGCAGCGCTTCTTTCCTCCCCCAGGACTCATTTCATCGGGCCCGGGAAGCCTTCTGATTCAACACACCTGACCCATGAAAAGAAAAGGGAAAGAAAGGAGGCCAAAGGTCACACTCTCCTCATTCCACCATCCTCCCTGAAATCATCCTGATTTCATGGGCCCTGAGACCGGGGATGCTTCTGTACACCTCGAGGCCTTGGCGCCTGGCCCAAATTCTATTCTCTTTCTCATTATCTGAAAAATTTTAAGAAAATCCCTAGAGCCAGGATCTTTATTCCTAGTAAGCCGAAAGTCCCAAAGAAACACCCAAATTCTGTCCCTCTTAGTTTGGGAAACAAGTCTACCTTCATCAGCATGACATTTTCCACCAAATGTGGTAACTGCAAGTCCACCACACAATGCTTAACTGGAATTGGAAGCAACATCTCAGACGATGAAAAATACATGCAAGAATCCCTAAGACAAATGGTTTATTTTTCCCTTTCTTACTAAAACAACTGCCAGTATTAACAATGGTATGCAAATCTCTTTTAGACGCCCTGCTTTAAAATCTCTATGTTTCTTCCTGAGACAGGGACTCCTTCCCATCACCCAGGCATTTACAGTGTTTAATTCTGGTTATATGCTATTCTCAAATTTACAACTATTTATTTCATCTCTCTCAAATGTTGATCTATTGTCACATACGTATGAAAATATTATCTCCCATGCTGCGTGATATGTTGTTTTTATATTCATCCTTTCTTAAATGAACCAAAGGTTTTAGTTGGATTAGATTGTGATTAGTCAAGTTTTCTGATTTCATGATTTCTTAAATTGCGGTCATACGACCTCAATCACTGGAAATAGAATGTCATGAGTATTTCTCCTTACTTGCAATCATAAATTCGGGGAATGTCATCAATTGGTATGTCGGTGATTGCATGATTTCCTGAAAGTCTTTCACAGTCTAATTTGGGCACTAAATATTTCGTCTTGGTTCAGTGCATGTTTCCAACCCTTGATGCTTTATGATTTGGGTATACAGCTTCCACAAGAGCATTTCCTCCAAAGACATGTCTTGGTCCCCACTGGTAAGTCATTTCACTCGAACACAGAATCAATAGGCTGAACATGGAAAGGTTACTGCTAGAATACTTATTAGACTGCATGGATCTATTCTTTGACATTAAGGAAACAAATACACTGTGTTATTAACTGTACTTCATTGATGATTCTCAAGTCAGAAAGTACAGGTCTGACTTCCTGTCCTTCAATGCCTGAAAGGATGGTCGTATCTGCCAAAAGCACATAGTTAGAAGCACATCGCAGCTCAAACACACACACACACCCAGAAATATAAACAAACACAAAGAAACACTCACATGGGCATGATTCTGCATGTTTTAAGTAAACTAACGCATTTTAAGTAAACTACCACTTAAGTTTACTGTTTTAAGTAAACACCACTGTTTTAAGTAAACTAACGCATTCCCCAGGAGTTTTAAGTGAACTCCCTGGGGAATACAAGGGGACACACCCTATGATTCATTCTTTAACCGAGTGCTGATATTGGATTGGTGGACCGCGTACCTGATGGGTGGGTGGGGTGTTCGAGGTAGGCGGGGTTGAGTTATATAAGGGCTGATGCGGCCAGATGGCGTGTCATTTGAAGACTCTCTCGGAAGAGATAGCATCTTTCTGCAACGTGCGGTCCCAGCAGAGAAAGCTTGTGATCCTTGCTCCTGGCGACATGGAGGCCGATTCACTCCACTTGGGAGGTGAGTGGCAGTTCAACCACTTTTCAAAACTCACATCTCCTCGGCCAGATGCAGCTTTTGCTGAAATCCAGCGGACTTCTCTACCTGAGAAGTCACCACTGTCATCTGAGACCCATGTCGACCTCTGTGATGGTTTGGCTCCTGTGGCAAGACAGCCTGCCCCTGGGGAGAAGCTTCCTCTCAGTAGCAGGAGACCTGCTGCGGTGGGGGCTGGGCTCCAGAATATGGGAAATACTTGCTATGTGAATGCTTCCCTGCAGTGCCTGACATACACACCACCCCTTGCCAACTACATGCTGTCCCGGGAGCACTCTCAACTTTGTCATCATCACAAGTGCTGCATGCTGTGTACGATGGAAGCTCACATCACACGGGCCCTCCACCGTCCTGGCCACGTCATCCAGCCCTCACAGGCATTGGTTGCTGGCTTCCATCGAGGCAAGCAGGAAGATGCCCATGAATTTCTGATGTTCATTGTGGATGCCATGAAAAAGGCATGCCTTCCCGGGCACAAGCAGGTAGATCATGACTCTGAGGACACCACCCTCATCCACCAGATATTTGGAGGCTGCTGGAGATCTCAAATCAAGTGTCTCCACTGCCAGGGCGTTTCGGACACCTTTGACCCTTACCTGGACATTGCCCTGGATATCCAGGCAGCTCAGAGTGTGAAGCAAGCTTTGGAACAGGTGGTGAAGCCCGAAGAACTCAATGGAGAGAATGCCTATCATTGTGGTCTTTGTCTCCAGAAGGCGCCTGCCTCCAAGACGTTCACTCTACACACTTCTGCCAAGGTCCTCATCCTTGTATTGAAGAGATTCTCCGATGTCACAGGCAACAAACTTGCCAAGAACGTGCAATACCCTGAGTGCCTTGACATGCAGCCATACATGTCTCAGCAGAACACAGGACCTCTTGTCTATGTCCTCTATGCTGTGCTGGTCCATGCTGGGTGGAGTTGTCACAACGGACATTACCTCTCTTATGTCAAAGCTCCAGGAGGCCAGTGGCATAAAATGGATGACGCCGAGGTCACTGCCTGTAGCATCGCTTCTGTCCTGAGTCAACAGGCCTATGTCCTCTTTTACATCCAGAAGAGTCAACTGGAAAGATGCAGTGAGAGTGTGTCAATAGGCAGGGAACCAGGAGCCCTTGGTGCTGAACACAAAGGCAGGCGAGCAACGCAAGGGGAGCTCCAGAGAGAACCCTGCCTCCAGGTACCCGACTTGGAGGAGCACTTGGTGGAAAGAGCCACTCAGGAAAGCACCTTAGACCACTGGAAGTTCCTCCAAGAGCAAAACAAAACCAAGCCTGACTTCAACGTCAGAAAAGTCGAATGTACCCTGCCTCCCAACGTGCTTGTGATTCATCCATCAAAATACAAGAGTGGGATGAACAACCGTCATCCTGAACAGCAAAGCTCCCTGCTGAACCTCTCTTCAAGGAACCTGGCACCTCAGGAGTCCATGAACACTGGCACACTCACTTCTCTGCAAGGGAGGACCAGGAGATCCAAAGGGAGGAACAAACACAGCAAGAGGGCTCTGTTTGTGTGCCAGTGATCTCAGGAAAAGTCTCCATGCAAACGCAGGAGTGCATGCGCACACACACTGACACACACACACACATACACGTACACACACACACACACCCACGAGGGGGTTCGCGCGCGCACACACACACACCATCACATACGCAGTCAATCCGACATAAAGTAATGAGGAGCCCAGGTGTCTGCCTACACAAGAGGGAAAACTGGATAGTGATGGCTGCGTTTCAGGATGAGCCCAGACATGGGAAACATCGAGTTTTGCAGTCGTGAGTCTTCTGAACCTGTGGAGGGATTGTCTGTGTGTTTGTGTTCACGGTAGATGTCATTCAGTGTGAATTTCTGAATATGACATATTGCGGTGTAGGGTTGCGCGTGAGGTTATTGCAGGGGACGGGGTTGACTATTTTCTCTTGGGGTGTGTTTCATTCGTCAGTTGTTGGTGAGCACCAGAAGTTGAAATTTTGCGAACGTGGGACTTGTGTGGATCCTTCTCGCTACCTTGAGTAGCGGAAACTGGAACGCATTTGAAGAGAGGAAGGGTGTTCTTCTTTTGAACCTGCCTCGCCGTTTTTACATTACTTGTTGAATGGACGTCAGGCGCCCTAGGACTTGTGCCCTTGGTGGAACCCACAGAATGCTGGAGACAGACAGACAGACACACTTGCCTATTGAATGGTGTCCATTTCCAATGAATTGAAGCAGAAAATCATCCCACTGGTATGTGAGTCATTTGGAAGTAAGTCGTATTGATAATAAAGGAAATCAAACACAGGAGCGTGTGTGTATTCAACTACAGTAAAATCAGCAAGCACTGAAATCAATCGCATTTGGTGTGCATCAAAATGGCGTCTGGGAGACTCCGGGTCAATCGTCCAGCTGCGAAAGGTGCATCTCTGAAGCACAGTCCCTGACCTGCAGTGAGACTTGTTCATCCGAGGTGGTGTTGCAGTGGAAATGATTGTGGGAAATGGCCCCTTCCTTTTGTGTATTCGCTGATTGGATTTCAGGCTCCGTTTCTCGTTCGGTACAGCGATCCAAGTTGACCAACCCGAGAGGAAAGATGTCCAGGGCATAACTCAGGGCTCCATACAACCACAGAATCTTGGGTGCAACCCTGCTCAAGCACACAAATGCGCGTATTAACAGTGTCTCTGTGTGACGTGTGTGCAAAGTACAGTGTGATGAGCATGACTGGCAGACAGGTGATCCATTGGGCTCACCTGAAAATCAGTCATGAGCATGGAAGAACACCGACGCCCAGGTCCCCGCTTCAGACATAACACCCACCAGCGTCTTGTGTGAAGCCACGGCATCTGGACTGCTCATGCTTCTGGGGATCATTCTCCTGAAAATGGTGGCTCCTTTCTCCCTGTGGAGCAACTCTCTACGCAGCGCTTCTTTCCTCCCCCAGGACTCATTTCATCGGGCCCGGGAAGCCTTCTGATTCAACACACCTGACCCATGAAAAGAAAAGGGAAAGAAAGGAGGCCAAAGGTCACACTCTCCTCATTCCACCATCCTCCCTGAAATCATCCTGATTTCATGGGCCCTGAGACCGGGGATGCTTCTGTACACCTCGAGGCCTTGGCGCCTGGCCCAAATTCTATTCTCTTTCTCATTATCTGAAAAATTTTAAGAAAATCCCTAGAGCCAGGATCTTTATTCCTAGTAAGCCGAAAGTCCCAAAGAAACACCCAAATTCTGTCCCTCTTAGTTTGGGAAACAAGTCTACCTTCATCAGCATGACATTTTCCACCAAATGTGGTAACTGCAAGTCCACCACACAATGCTTAACTGGAATTGGAAGCAACATCTCAGACGATGAAAAATACATGCAAGAATCCCTAAGACAAATGGTTGATTTTTCCCTTTCTTACTAAAACAACTGCCAGTATTAACAATGGTATGCAAATCTCTTTTAGACGCCCTGCTTTTAAATCTCTATGTTTCTTCCTGAGACAGGGACTCATTCCCATCACCCAGGCATTTACAGTGTTTAATTCTGGTTATATGCTATTCTCAAATTTACAACTATTTATTTCATCTCTCTCAAATGTTGATCTATTATCACATACGTATTAAAATATTATCTCCCATGCTGCGTGATATGTTGTTTTTATATTCATCCTTTCTTAAATGAACCAAAGGTTTTAGTTGGATTAGATTGTGATTAGTCAAGTTTTCTGATTTCATGATTTCTTAAATTGCGGTCATACGACCTCAATCACTGGAAATAGAATGTCATGAGTATTTCTCCTTACTTGCAATCATAAATTCGGGGAATGTCATCAATTGGTATGTCGGTGATTGCATGATTTCCTGAAAGTCTTTCACAGTCTAATTTGGGCACTAAATATTTCGTCTTGGTTCAGTGCATGTTTCCAACCCTTGATGCTTTATGATTTGGGTATACAGCTTCCACAAGAGCATTTCCTGCAAAGACATGTCTTGGTCCCCACTGGTAAGTCATTTCACTCGAACACAGAATCAATAGGCTGAACATGGAAAGGTTACTGCTAGAATACTTATTAGACTGCATGGATCTATTCTTTGACATTAAGGAAACAAATACACTGTGTTATTAACTGTACTTCATTGATGATTCTCAAGTCAGAAAGTACAGGTCTGACTTCCTGTCCTTCAATGCCTGAAAGGATGGTCCTATCTGCCAAAAGCACATAGTTAGAAGCACATCGCAGCTCAAACACACACACACACCCAGAAATATAAACAAACACAAAGAAACACTCACATGGGCATGATTCTGCATGTTTTAAGTAAACTAACGCATTTTAAGTAAACTACCACTTAAGTTTACTGTTTTAAGTAAACACCACTGTTTTAAGTAAACTAACGCATTCCCCAGGAGTTTTAAGTGAACTCCCTGGGGAATACAAGGGGACACACCCTATGATTCATTCTTTAACCGAGTGCTGATATTGGATTGGTGGACCGTGTACCTGATGGGTGGGTGGGGTGTTCGAGGTAGGCGGGGTTGAGTTATATAAGGGCTGATGCGGCCAGATGGCGTGTCATTTGAAGACTCTCTCGGAAGAGATAGCATCTTTCTGCAACGTGCGGTCCCAGCAGAGAAAGCTTGTGATCCTTGCTCCTGGCGACATGGAGGCCGATTCACTCCACTTGGGAGGTGAGTGGCAGTTCAACCACTTTTCAAAACTCACATCTCCTCGGCCAGATGCAGCTTTTGCTGAAATCCAGCGGACTTCTCTACCTGAGAAGTCACCACTGTCATCTGAGACCCATGTCGACCTCTGTGATGGTTTGGCTCCTGTGGCAAGACAGCCTGCCCCTGGGGAGAAGCTTCCTCTCAGTAGCAGGAGACCTGCTGCGGTGGGGGCTGGGCTCCAGAATATGGGAAATACTTGCTATGTGAATGCTTCCCTGCAGTGCCTGACATACACACCACCCCTTGCCAACTACATGCTGTCCCGGGAGCACTCTCAACTTTGTCATCATCACAAGTGCTGCATGCTGTGTACGATGGAAGCTCACATCACACGGGCCCTCCACCGTCCTGGCCACGTCATCCAGCCCTCACAGGCATTGGTTGCTGGCTTCCATCGAGGCAAGCAGGAAGATGCCCATGAATTTCTGATGTTCATTGTGGATGCCATGAAAAAGGCATGCCTTCCCGGGCACAAGCAGGTAGATCATGACTCTGAGGACACCACCCTCATCCACCAGATATTTGGAGGCTGCTGGAGATCTCAAATCAAGTGTCTCCACTGCCAGGGCGTTTCGGACACCTTTGACCCTTACCTGGACATTGCCCTGGATATCCAGGCAGCTCAGAGTGTGAAGCAAGCTTTGGAACAGGTGGTGAAGCCCGAAGAACTCAATGGAGAGAATGCCTATCATTGTGGTCTTTGTCTCCAGAAGGCGCCTGCCTCCAAGACGTTCACTCTACACACTTCTGCCAAGGTCCTCATCCTTGTATTGAAGAGATTCTCCGATGTCACAGGCAACAAACTTGCCAAGAACGTGCAATACCCTGAGTGCCTTGACATGCAGCCATACATGTCTCAGCAGAACACAGGACCTCTTGTCTATGTCCTCTATGCTGTGCTGGTCCATGCTGGGTGGAGTTGTCACAACGGACATTACCTCTCTTATGTCAAAGCTCCAGGAGGCCAGTGGTATAAAATGGATGACGCCGAGGTCACTGCCTGTAGCATCGCTTCTGTCCTGAGTCAACAGGCCTATGTCCTCTTTTACATCCAGAAGAGTCAACTGGAAAGATGCAGTGAGAGTGTGTCAATAGGCAGGGAACCAGGAGCCCTTGGTGCTGAACACAAAGGCAGGCGAGCAACGCAAGGGGAGCTCCAGAGAGAACCCTGCCTCCAGGTACCCGACTTGGAGGAGCACTTGGTGGAAAGAGCCACTCAGGAAAGCACCTTAGACCACTGGAAGTTCCTCCAAGAGCAAAACAAAACCAAGCCTGACTTCAACGTCAGAAAAGTCGAATGTACCCTGCCTCCCAACGTGCTTGTGATTCATCCATCAAAATACAAGAGTGGGATGAACAACCGTCATCCTGAACAGCAAAGCTCCCTGCTGAACCTCTCTTCAAGGAACCTGGCACCTCAGGAGTCCATGAACACTGGCACACTCACTTCTCTGCAAGGGAGGACCAGGAGATCCAAAGGGAGGAACAAACACAGCAAGAGGGCTCTGTTTGTGTGCCAGTGATCTCAGGAAAAGTCTCCATGCAAACGCAGGAGTGCATGCGCACACACACTGACACACACACACACATACACGTACACACACACACACACCCACGAGGGGGTTCGTGCGCGCACACACACACACCATCACATACGCAGTCAATCCGACATAAAGTAATGAGGAGCCCAGGTGTCTGCCTACACAAGAGGGAAAACTGGATAGTGATGGCTGCGTTTCAGGATGAGCCCAGACATGGGAAACATCGAGTTTTGCAGTCGTGAGTCTTCTGAACCTGTGGAGGGATTGTCTGTGTGTTTGTGTTCACGGTAGATGTCATTCAGTGTGAATTTCTGAATATGACATACTGCGGTGTAGGGTTGCGCGTGAGGTTATTGCAGGGGACGGGGTTGACTATTTTCTCTTGGGGTGTGTTTCATTCGTCAGTTGTTGGTGAGCACCAGAAGTTGAAATTTTGCGAACGTGAGACTTGTGTGGATCCTTCTCGCTACCTTGAGTAGCGGAAACTGGAACGCATTTGAAGAGAGGAAGGGTGTTCTTCTTTTGAACCTGCCTCGCCGTTTTTACATTACTTGTTGAATGGACGTCAGGCGCCCTAGGACTTGTGCCCTTGGTGGAACCCACAGAATGCTGGAGACAGACAGACAGACACACTTGCCTATTGAATGGTGTCCATTTCCAATGAATTGAAGCAGAAAATCATCCCACTGGTATGTGAGTCATTTGGAAGTAAGTCGTATTGATAATAAAGGAAATCAAACACAGGAGCGTGTGTGTATTCAACTACAATAAAATCAGCAAGCACTGAAATCAATCGCATTTGGTGTGCATCAAAATGGCGTCTGGGAGACTCCGGGTCAATCGTCCAGCTGCGAAAGGTGCATCTCTGAAGCACAGTCCCTGACCTGCAGTGAGACTTGTTCATCCGAGGTGGTGTTGCAGTGGAAATGATTGTGGGAAATGGCCCCTTCCTTTTGTGTATTCGCTGATTGGATTTCAGGCTCCGTTTCTCGTTCGGTACAGCGATCCAAGTTGACCAACCCGAGAGGAAAGATGTCCAGGGCATAACTCAGGGCTCCATACAACCACAGAATCTTGGGTGCAACCCTGCTCAAGCACACAAATGCGCGTATTAACAGTGTCTCTGTGTGACGTGTGTGCAAAGTACAGTGTGATGAGCATGACTGGCAGACAGGTGATCCATTGGGCTCACCTGAAAATCAGTCATGAGCATGGAAGAACACCGACGCCCAGGTCCCCGCTTCAGACATAACACCCACCAGCGTCTTGTGTGAAGCCACGGCATCTGGACTGCTCATGCTTCTGGGGATCATTCTCCTGAAAATGGTGGCTCCTTTCTCCCTGTGGAGCAACTCTCTACGCAGCGCTTCTTTCCTCCCCCAGGACTCATTTCATCGGGCCCGGGAAGCCTTCTGATTCAACACACCTGACCCATGAAAAGAAAAGGGAAAGAAAGGAGGCCAAAGGTCACACTCTCCTCATTCCACCATCCTCCCTGAAATCATCCTGATTTCATGGGCCCTGAGACCGGGGATGCTTCTGTACACCTCGAGGCCTTGGCGCCTGGCCCAAATTCTATTCTCTTTCTCATTATCTGAAAAATTTTAAGAAAATCCCTAGAGCCAGGATCTTTATTCCTAGTAAGCCGAAAGTCCCAAAGAAACACCCAAATTCTGTCCCTCTTAGTTTGGGAAACAAGTCTACCTTCATCAGCATGACATTTTCCACCAAATGTGGTAACTGCAAGTCCACCACACAATGCTTAACGGGAATTGGAAGCAACATCTCAGACGATGAAAAATACATGCAAGAATCCCTAAGACAAATGGTTGATTTTTCCCTTTCTTACTAAAACAACTGCCAGTATTAACAATGGTATGCAAATCTCTTTTAGACGCCCTGCTTTTAAATCTCTATGTTTCTTCCTGAGACAGGGACTCATTCCCATCACCCAGGCATTTACAGTGTTTAATTCTGGTTATATGCTATTCTCAAATTTACAACTATTTATTTCATCTCTCTCAAATGTTGATCTATTGTCACATACGTATTAAAATATTATCTCCCATGCTGCGTGATATGTTGTTTTTATATTCATCCTTTCTTAAATGAACCCAAGGTTTTAGTTGGATTAGATTGTGATTAGTCAAGTTTTCTGATTTCATGATTTCTTAAATTGCGGTCATACGACCTCAATCACTGGAAATAGAATGTCATGAGTATTTCTCCTTACTTGCAATCATAAATTCGGGGAATGTCATCAATTGGTATGTCGGTGATTGCATGATTTCCTGAAAGTCTTTCACAGTCTAATTTGGGCACTAAGTATTTCGTCTAGGTTCAGTGCATGTTTCCAACCCTTGATGCTTTATGATTTGGGTATACAGCTTCCACAAGAGCATTTCCTGCAAAGACATGTCTTGGTCCCCACTGGTAAGTCATTTCACTCGAACACAGAATCAATAGGCTGAACATGGAAAGGTTACTGCTAGAATACTTATTAGACTGCATGGATCTATTCTTTGACATTAAGGAAACAAATACACTGTGTTATTAACTGTACTTCATTGATGATTCTCAAGTCAGAAAGTACAGGTCTGACTTCCTGTCCTTCAATGCCTGAAAGGATGGTCGTATCTGCCAAAAGCACATAGTTAGAAGCACATCGCAGCTCAAACACACACACACACCCAGAAATATAAACAAACACAAAGAAACACTCACATTGGCATGATTCTGCATGTTTTAAGTAAACTAACGCATTTTAAGTAAACTACCACTTAAGTTTACTGTTTTAAGTAAACACCACTGTTTTAAGTAAACTAACGCATTCCCCAGGAGTTTTAAGTGAACTCCCTGGGGAATACAAGGGGACACACCCTATGATTCATTCTTTAACCGAGTGCTGATATTGGATTGGTGGACCGTGTACCTGATGGGTGGGTGGGGTGTTCGAGGTAGGCGGGGTTGAGTTATATAAGGGCTGATGCGGCCAGATGGCGTGTCATTTGAAGACTCTCTCGGAAGAGATAGCATCTTTCTGCAACGTGCGGTCCCAGCAGAGAAAGCTTGTGATCCTTGCTCCTGGCGACATGGAGGCCGATTCACTCCACTTGGGAGGTGAGTGGCAGTTCAACCACTTTTCAAAACTCACATCTCCTCGGCCAGATGCAGCTTTTGCTGAAATTCAGCGGACTTCTCTACCTGAGAAGTCACCACTGTCATCTGAGACCCATGTCGATCTCTGTGATGGTTTGGCTCCTGTGGCAAGACAGCCTGCCCCTGGGGAGAAGCTTCCTCTCAGTAGCAGGAGACCTGCTGCGGTGGGGGCTGGGCTCCAGAATATGGGAAATACTTGCTATGTGAATGCTTCCCTGCAGTGCCTGACATACACACCACCCCTTGCCAACTACATGCTGTCCCGGGAGCACTCTCAACTTTGTCATCATCACAAGTGCTGCATGCTGTGTACGATGGAAGCTCACATCACACGGGCCCTCCACCGTCCTGGCCACGTCATCCAGCCCTCACAGGCATTGGTTGCTGGCTTCCATCGAGGCAAGCAGGAAGATGCCCATGAATTTCTGATGTTCATTGTGGATGCCATGAAAAAGGCATGCCTTCCCGGGCACAAGCAGGTAGATCATGACTCTGAGGACACCACCCTCATCCACCAGATATTTGGAGGCTGCTGGAGATCTCAAATCAAGTGTCTCCACTGCCAGGGCGTTTCAGACACCTTTGACCCTTACCTGGACATTGCCCTGGATATCCAGGCAGCTCAGAGTGTGAAGCAAGCTTTGGAACAGGTGGTGAAGCCCGAAGAACTCAATGGAGAGAATGCCTATCATTGTGGTCTTTGTCTCCAGAAGGCGCCTGCCTCCAAGACGTTCACTCTACACACTTCTGCCAAGGTCCTCATCCTTGTATTGAAGAGATTCTCCGATGTCACAGGCAACAAACTTGCCAAGAACGTGCAATACCCTGAGTGCCTTGACATGCAGCCATACATGTCTCAGCAGAACACAGGACCTCTTGTCTATGTCCTCTATGCTGTGCTGGTCCATGCTGGGTGGAGTTGTCACAACGGACATTACCTCTCTTATGTCAAAGCTCCAGGAGGCCAGTGGTATAAAATGGATGACGCCGAGGTCACTGCCTGTAGCATCGCTTCTGTCCTGAGTCAACAGGCCTATGTCCTCTTTTACATCCAGAAGAGTCAACTGGAAAGATGCAGTGAGAGTGTGTCAATAGGCAGGGAACCAGGAGCCCTTGGTGCTGAACACAAAGGCAGGCGAGCAACGCAAGGGGAGCTCCAGAGAGAACCCTGCCTCCAGGTACCCGACTTGGAGGAGCACTTGGTGGAAAGAGCCACTCAGGAAAGCACCTTAGACCACTGGAAGTTCCTCCAAGAGCAAAACAAAACCAAGCCTGACTTCAACGTCAGAAAAGTCGAACGTACCCTGCCTCCCAACGTGCTTGTGATTCATCCATCAAAATACAAGAGTGGGATGAACAACCGTCATCCTGAACAGCAAAGCTCCCTGCTGAACCTCTCTTCAAGGAACCTGGCACCTCAGGAGTCCATGAACACTGGCACACTCACTTCTCTGCAAGGGAGGACCAGGAGATCCAAAGGGAGGAACAAACACAGCAAGAGGGCTCTGTTTGTGTGCCAGTGATCTCAGGAAAAGTCTCCATGCAAACGCAGGAGTGCATGAGCACACACACTGACACACACACACACATACACGTACACACACACACACACCCACGAGGGGGTTCGCGCGCGCACACACACACACCATCACATACGCAGTCAATCCGACATAAAGTAATGAGGAGCCCAGGTGTCTGCCTACACAAGAGGGAAAACTGGATAGTGATGGCTGCGTTTCAGGATGAGCCCAGACATGGGAAACATCGAGTTTTGCAGTCGTGAATCTTCTGAACCTGTGGAGGGATTGTCTGTGTGTTTGTGTTCACGGTAGATGTCATTCAGTGTGAATTTCTGAATATGACATACTGCGGTGTAGGGTTGCGCGTGAGGTTATTGCAGGGGACGGGGTTGACTATTTTCTCTTGGGGTGTGTTTCATTCGTCAGTTGTTGGTGAGCACCAGAAGTTGAAATTTTGCGAACGTGGGACTTGTGTGGATCCTTCTCGCTACCTTGAGTAGCGGAAACTGGAACGCATTTGAAGAGAGGAAGGGTGTTCTTCTTTTGAACCTGCCTCGCCGTTTTTACATTACTTGTTGAATGGACGTCAGGCGCCCTAGGACTTGTGCCCTTGGTGGAACCCACAGAATGCTGGAGACAGACAGACAGACACACTTGCCTATTGAATGGTGTCCATTTCCAATGAATTGAAGCAGAAAATCATCCCACTGGTATGTGAGTCATTTGGAAGTAAGTCGTATTGATAATAAAGGAAATCAAACACAGGAGCGTGTGTGTATTCAACTACAATAAAATCAGCAAGCACTGAAATCAATCGCATTTGGTGTGCATCAAAATGGCGTCTGGGAGACTCCGGGTCAATCTTCCAGCTGCGAAAGGTGCATCTCTGAAGCACAGTCCCTGACCTGCAGTGAGACTTGTTCATCCGAGGTGGTGTTGCAGTGGAAATGATTGTGGGAAATGGCCCCTTCCTTTTGTGTATTCGCTGATTGGATTTCAGGCTCCGTTTCTCGTTCGGTACAGCGATCCAAGTTGACCAACCCGAGAGGAAAGATGTCCAGGGCATAACTCAGGGCTCCATACAACCACAGAATCTTGGGTGCAACCCTGCTCAAGCACACAAATGCGCGTATTAACAGTGTCTCTGTGTGACGTGTGTGCAAAGTACAGTGTGATGAGCATGACTGGCAGACAGGTGATCCATTGGGCTCACCTGAAAATCAGTCATGAGCATGGAAGAACACCGACGCCCAGGTCCCCGCTTCAGACATAACACCCACCAGCGTCTTGTGTGAAGCCACGGCATCTGGACTGCTCATGCTTCTGGGGATCATTCTCCTGAAAATGGTGGCTCCTTTCTCCCTGTGGAGCAACTCTCTACGCAGCGCTTCTTTCCTCCCCCAGGACTCATTTCATCGGGCCCGGGAAGCCTTCTGATTCAACACACCTGACCCATGAAAAGAAAAGGGAAAGAAAGGAGGCCAAAGGTCACACTCTCCTCATTCCACCATCCTCCCTGAAATCATCCTGATTTCATGGGCCCTGAGACCGGGGATGCTTCTGTACACCTCGAGGCCTTGGCGCCTGGCCCAAATTCTATTCTCTTTCTCATTATCTGAAAAATTTTAAGAAAATCCCTAGAGCCAGGATCTTTATTCCTAGTAAGCCGAAAGTCCCAAAGAAACACCCAAATTCTGTCCCTCTTAGTTTGGGAAACAAGTCTACCTTCATCAGCATGACATTTTCCACCAAATGTGGTAACTGCAAGTCCACCACACAATGCTTAACTGGAATTGGAAGCAACATCTCAGACGATGAAAAATACATGCAAGAATCCCTAAGACAAATGGTTGATTTTTCCCTTTCTTACTAAAACAACTGCCAGTATTAACAATGGTATGCAAATCTCTTTTAGACGCCCTGCTTTTAAATCTCTATGTTTCTTCCTGAGACAGGGACTCATTCCCATCACCCAGGCATTTACAGTGTTTAATTCTGGTTATATGCTATTCTCAAATTTACAACTATTTATTTCATCTCTCTCAAATGTTGATCTATTATCACATACGTATTAAAATATTATCTCCCATGCTGCGTGATATGTTGTTTTTATATTCATCCTTTCTTAAATGAACCAAAGGTTTTAGTTGGATTAGATTGTGATTAGTCAAGTTTTCTGATTTCATGATTTCTTAAATTGCGGTCATACGACCTCAATCACTGGAAATAGAATGTCATGAGTATTTCTCTTTACTTGCAATCATAAATTCGGGGAATGTCATCAATTGGTATGTCGGTGATTGCATGATTTCCTGAAAGTCTTTCACAGTCTAATTTGGGCACTAAGTATTTCGTCTAGGTTCAGTGCATGTTTCCAACCCTTGATGCTTTATGATTTGGGTATACAGCTTCCACAAGAGCATTTCCTGCAAAGACATGTCTTGGTCCCCACTGGTAAGTCATTTCACTCGAACACAGAATCAATAGGCTGAACATGGAAAGGTTACTGCTAGAATACTTATTAGACTGCATGGATCTATTCTTTGACATTAAGGAAACAAATACACTGTGTTATTAACTGTACTTCATTGATGATTCTCAAGTCAGAAAGTACAGGTCTGACTTCCTGTCCTTCAATGCCTGAAAGGATGGTCGTATCTGCCAAAAGCACATAGTTAGAAGCACATCGCAGCTCAAACACACACACACACCCAGAAATATAAACAAACACAAAGAAACACTCACACGGGCATGATTCTGCATGTTTTAAGTAAACTAACGCATTTTAAGTAAACTACCACTTAAGTTTACTGTTTTAAGTAAACACCACTGTTTTAAGTAAACTAACGCATTCCCCAGGAGTTTTAAGTGAACTCCCTGGGGAATACAAGGGGACACACCCTATGATTCATTCTTTAACCGAGTGCTGATATTGGATTGGTGGACCGTGTACCTGATGGGTGGGTGGGGTGTTCGAGGTAGGCGGGGTTGAGTTATATAAGGGCTGATGCGGCCAGATGGCGTGTCATTTGAAGACTCTCTCGGAAGAGATAGCATCTTTCTGCAACGTGCGGTCCCAGCAGAGAAAGCTTGTGATCCTTGCTCCTGGCGACATGGAGGCCGATTCACTCCACTTGGGAGGTGAGTGGCAGTTCAACCACTTTTCAAAACTCACATCTCCTCGGCCAGATGCAGCTTTTGCTGAAATCCAGCGGACTTCTCTACCTGAGAAGTCACCACTGTCATCTGAGACCCATGTCGACCTCTGTGATGGTTTGGCTCCTGTGGCAAGACAGCCTGCCCCTGGGGAGAAGCTTCCTCTCAGTAGCAGGAGACCTGCTGCGGTGGGGGCTGGGCTCCAGAATATGGGAAATACTTGCTATGTGAATGCTTCCCTGCAGTGCCTGACATACACACCACCCCTTGCCAACTACATGCTGTCCCGGGAGCACTCTCAACTTTGTCATCATCACAAGTGCTGCATGCTGTGTACGATGGAAGCTCACATCACACGGGCCCTCCACCGTCCTGGCCACGTCATCCAGCCCTCACAGGCATTGGTTGCTGGCTTCCATCGAGGCAAGCAGGAAGATGCCCATGAATTTCTGATGTTCATTGTGGATGCCATGAAAAAGGCATGCCTTCCCGGGCACAAGCAGGTAGATCATGACTCTGAGGACACCACCCTCATCCACCAGATATTTGGAGGCTGCTGGAGATCTCAAATCAAGTGTCTCCACTGCCAGGGCGTTTCAGACACCTTTGACCCTTACCTGGACATTGCCCTGGATATCCAGGCAGCTCAGAGTGTGAAGCAAGCTTTGGAACAGGTGGTGAAGCCCGAAGAACTCAATGGAGAGAATGCCTATCATTGTGGTCTTTGTCTCCAGAAGGCGCCTGCCTCCAAGACGTTCACTCTACACACTTCTGCCAAGGTCCTCATCCTTGTATTGAAGAGATTCTCCGATGTCACAGGCAACAAACTTGCCAAGAACGTGCAATACCCTGAGTGCCTTGACATGCAGCCATACATGTCTCAGCAGAACACAGGACCTCTTGTCTATGTCCTCTATGCTGTGCTGGTCCATGCTGGGTGGAGTTGTCACAACGGACATTACCTCTCTTATGTCAAAGCTCCAGGAGGCCAGTGGTATAAAATGGATGACGCCGAGGTCACTGCCTGTAGCATCGCTTCTGTCCTGAGTCAACAGGCCTATGTCCTCTTTTACATCCAGAAGAGTCAACTGGAAAGATGCAGTGAGAGTGTGTCAATAGGCAGGGAACCAGGAGCCCTTGGTGCTGAACACAAAGGCAGGCGAGCAACGCAAGGGGAGCTCCAGAGAGAACCCTGCCTCCAGGTACCCGACTTGGAGGAGCACTTGGTGGAAAGAGCCACTCAGGAAAGCACCTTAGACCACTGGAAGTTCCTCCAAGAGCAAAACAAAACCAAGCCTGACTTCAACGTCAGAAAAGTCGAACGTACCCTGCCTCCCAACGTGCTTGTGATTCATCCATCAAAATACAAGAGTGGGATGAACAACCGTCATCCTGAACAGCAAAGCTCCCTGCTGAACCTCTCTTCAAGGAACCTGGCACCTCAGGAGTCCATGAACACTGGCACACTCACTTCTCTGCAAGGGAGGACCAGGAGATCCAAAGGGAGGAACAAACACAGCAAGAGGGCTCTGTTTGTGTGCCAGTGATCTCAGGAAAAGTCTCCATGCAAACGCAGGAGTGCATGCGCACACACACTGACACACACACACACATACACGTACACACACACACACACCCACGAGGGGGTTCGCGCGCGCACACACACACACCATCACATACGCAGTCAATCCGACATAAAGTAATGAGGAGCCCAGGTGTCTGCCTACACAAGAGGGAAACTGGATAGTGATGGCTGCGTTTCAGGATGAGCCCAGACATGGGAAACATCGAGTTTTGCAGTCGTGAGTCTTCTGAACCTGTGGAGGGATTGTCTGTGTGTTTGTGTTCACGGTAGATGTCATTCAGTGTGAATTTCTGAATATGACATATTGCGGTGTAGGGTTGCACGTGAGGTTATTGCAGGGGACGGGGTTGACTATTTTCTCTTGGGGTGTGTTTCATTCGTCAGTTGTTGGTGAGCACCAGAAGTTGAAATTTTGCGAACGTGGGACTTGTGTGGATCCTTCTCGCTACCTTGAGTAGCGGAAACTGGAACGCATTTGAAGAGAGGAAGGGTGTTCTTCTTTTGAACCTGCCTCGCCGTTTTTACATTACTTGTTGAATGGACGTCAGGCGCCCTAGGACTTGTGCCCTTGGTGGAACCCACAGAATGCTGGAGACAGACAGACAGACACACTTGCCTATTGAATGGTGTCCATTTCCAATGAATTGAAGCAGAAAATCATCCCACTGCTATGTGAGTCATTTGGAAGTAAGTCGTATTGATAATAAAGGAAATCAAACACAGGAGCGTGTGTGTATTCAACTACAATAAAATCAGCAAGCACTGAAATCAATCGCATTTGGTGTGCATCAAAATGGCGTCTGGGAGACTCCGGGTCAATCGTCCAGCTGCGAAAGGTGCATCTCTGAAGCACAGTCCCTGACCTGCAGTGAGACTTGTTCATCCGAGGTGGTGTTGCAGTGGAAATGATTGTGGGAAATGGCCCCTTCCTTTTGTGTATTCGCTGATTGGATTTCAGGCTCCGTTTCTCGTTCGGTACAGCGATCCAAGTTGACCAACCCGAGAGGAAAGATGTCCAGGGCATAACTCAAGGCTCCATACAACCACAGAATCTTGGGTGCAACCCTGCTCAAGCACACAAATGCGCGTATTAACAGTGTCTCTGTGTGACGTGTGTGCAAAGTACAGTGTGATGAGCATGACTGGCAGACAGGTGATCCATTGGGCTCACCTGAAAATCAGTCATGAGCATGGAAGAACACCGACGCCCAGGTCCCCGCTTCAGACATAACACCCACCAGCGTCTTGTGTGAAGCCACGGCATCTGGACTGCTCATGCTTCTGGGGATCATTCTCCTGAAAATGGTGGCTCCTTTCTCCCTGTGGAGCAACTCTCTACGCAGCGCTTCTTTCCTCCCCCAGGACTCATTTCATCGGGCCCGGGAAGCCTTCTGATTCAACACACCTGACCCATGAAAAGAAAAGGGAAAGAAAGGAGGCCAAAGGTCACACTCTCCTCATTCCACCATCCTCCCTGAAATCATCCTGATTTCATGGGCCCTGAGACCGGGGATGCTTCTGTACACCTCGAGGCCTTGGCGCCTGGCCCAAATTCTATTCTCTTTCTCATTATCTGAAAAATTTTAAGAAAATCCCTAGAGCCAGGATCTTTATTCCTAGTAAGCCGAAAGTCCCAAAGAAACACCCAAATTCTGTCCCTCTTAGTTTGGGAAACAAGTCTACCTTCATCAGCATGACATTTTCCACCAAATGTGGTAACTGCAAGTCCACCACACAATGCTTAACTGGAATTGGAAGCAACATCTCAGACGATGAAAAATACATGCAAGAATCCCTAAGACAAATGGTTGATTTTTCCCTTTCTTACTAAAACAACTGCCAGTATTAACAATGGTATGCAAATCTCTTTTAGACGCCCTGCTTTTAAATCTCTATGTTTCTTCCTGAGACAGGGACTCATTCCCATCACCCAGGCATTTACAGTGTTTAATTCTGGTTATATGCTATTCTCAAATTTACAACTATTTATTTCATCTCTCTCAAATGTTGATCTATTATCACATACGTATTAAAATATTATCTCCCATGCTGCGTGATATGTTGTTTTTATATTCATCCTTTCTTAAATGAACCAAAGGTTTTAGTTGGATTAGATTGTGATTAGTCAAGTTTTCTGATTTCATGATTTCTTAAATTGCGGTCATACGACCTCAATCACTGGAAATAGAATGTCATGAGTATTTCTCCTTACTTGCAATCATAAATTCGGGGAATGTCATCAATTGGTATGTCGGTGATTGCATGATTTCCTGAAAGTCTTTCACAGTCTAATTTGGGCACTAAGTATTTCGTCTAGGTTCAGTGCATGTTTCCAACCCTTGATGCTTTATGATTTGGGTATACAGCTTCCACAAGAGCATTTCCTGCAAAGACATGTCTTGGTCCCCACTGGTAAGTCATTTCACTCGAACACAGAATCAATAGGCTGAACATGGAAAGGTTACTGCTAGAATACTTATTAGACTGCATGGATCTATTCTTTGACATTAAGGAAACAAATACACTGTGTTATTAACTGTACTTCATTGATGATTCTCAAGTCAGAAAGTACAGGTCTGACTTCCTGTCCTTCAATGCCTGAAAGGATGGTCGTATCTGCCAAAAGCACATAGTTAGAAGCACATCGCAGCTCAAACACACACACACACCCAGAAATATAAACAAACACAAAGAAACACTCACACGGGCATGATTCTGCATGTTTTAAGTAAACTAACGCATTTTAAGTAAACTACCACTTAAGTTTACTGTTTTAAGTAAACACCACTGTTTTAAGTAAACTAACGCATTCCCCAGGAGTTTTAAGTGAACTCCCTGGGGAATACAAGGGGACACACCCTATGATTCATTCTTTAACCGAGTGCTGATATTGGATTGGTGGACCGTGTACCTGATGGGTGGGTGGGGTGTTCGAGGTAGGCGGGGTTGAGTTATATAAGGGCTGATGCGGCCAGATGGCGTGTCATTTGAAGACTCTCTCGGAAGAGATAGCATCTTTCTGCAACGTGCGGTCCCAGCAGAGAAAGCTTGTGATCCTTGCTCCTGGCGACATGGAGGCCGATTCACTCCACTTGGGAGGTGAGTGGCAGTTCAACCACTTTTCAAAACTCACATCTCCTCGGCCAGATGCAGCTTTTGCTGAAATCCAGCGGACTTCTCTACCTGAGAAGTCACCACTGTCATCTGAGACCCATGTCGACCTCTGTGATGGTTTGGCTCCTGTGGCAAGACAGCCTGCCCCTGGGGAGAAGCTTCCTCTCAGTAGCAGGAGACCTGCTGCGGTGGGGGCTGGGCTCCAGAATATGGGAAATACTTGCTATGTGAATGCTTCCCTGCAGTGCCTGACATACACACCACCCCTTGCCAACTACATGCTGTCCCGGGAGCACTCTCAACTTTGTCATCATCACAAGTGCTGCATGCTGTGTACGATGGAAGCTCACATCACACGGGCCCTCCACCGTCCTGGCCACGTCATCCAGCCCTCACAGGCATTGGTTGCTGGCTTCCATCGAGGCAAGCAGGAAGATGCCCATGAATTTCTGATGTTCATTGTGGATGCCATGAAAAAGGCATGCCTTCCCGGGCACAAGCAGGTAGATCATGACTCTGAGGACACCACCCTCATCCACCAGATATTTGGAGGCTGCTGGAGATCTCAAATCAAGTGTCTCCACTGCCAGGGCGTTTCAGACACCTTTGACCCTTACCTGGACATTGCCCTGGATATCCAGGCAGCTCAGAGTGTGAAGCAAGCTTTGGAACAGGTGGTGAAGCCCGAAGAACTCAATGGAGAGAATGCCTATCATTGTGGTCTTTGTCTCCAGAAGGCGCCTGCCTCCAAGACGTTCACTCTACACACTTCTGCCAAGGTCCTCATCCTTGTATTGAAGAGATTCTCCGATGTCACAGGCAACAAACTTGCCAAGAACGTGCAATACCCTGAGTGCCTTGACATGCAGCCATACATGTCTCAGCAGAACACAGGACCTCTTGTCTATGTCCTCTATGCTGTGCTGGTCCATGCTGGGTGGAGTTGTCACAACGGACATTACCTCTCTTATGTCAAAGCTCCAGGAGGCCAGTGGTATAAAATGGATGACGCCGAGGTCACTGCCTGTAGCATCGCTTCTGTCCTGAGTCAACAGGCCTATGTCCTCTTTTACATCCAGAAGAGTCAACTGGAAAGATGCAGTGAGAGTGTGTCAATAGGCAGGGAACCAGGAGCCCTTGGTGCTGAACACAAAGGCAGGCGAGCAACGCAAGGGGAGCTCCAGAGAGAACCCTGCCTCCAGGTACCCGACTTGGAGGAGCACTTGGTGGAAAGAGCCACTCAGGAAAGCACCTTAGACCACTGGAAGTTCCTCCAAGAGCAAAACAAAACCAAGCCTGACTTCAACGTCAGAAAAGTCGAACGTACCCTGCCTCCCAACGTGCTTGTGATTCATCCATCAAAATACAAGAGTGGGATGAACAACCGTCATCCTGAACAGCAAAGCTCCCTGCTGAACCTCTCTTCAAGGAACCTGGCACCTCAGGAGTCCATGAACACTGGCACACTCACTTCTCTGCAAGGGAGGACCAGGAGATCCAAAGGGAGGAACAAACACAGCAAGAGGGCTCTGTTTGTGTGCCAGTGATCTCAGGAAAAGTCTCCATGCAAACGCAGGAGTGCATGCGCACACACACTGACACACACACACACATACACGTACACACACACACACCCACGAGGGGGTTCGCGCGCGCACACACACACACCATCACATACGCAGTCAATCCGACATAAAGTAATGAGGAGCCCAGGTGTCTGCCTACACAAGAGGGAAAACTGGATAGTGATGGCTGCGTTTCAGGATGAGCCCAGACATGGGAAACATCGAGTTTTGCAGTCGTGAGTCTTCTGAACCTGTGGAGGGATTGTCTGTGTGTTTGTGTTCACGGTAGATGTCATTCAGTGTGAATTTCTGAATATGACATATTGCGGTGTAGGGTTGCGCGTGAGGTTATTGCAGGGGACGGGGTTGACTATTTTCTCTTGGGGTGTGTTTCATTCGTCAGTTGTTGGTGAGCACCAGAAGTTGAAATTTTGCGAACGTGGGACTTGTGTGGATCCTTCTCGCTACCTTGAGTAGCGGAAACTGGAACGCATTTGAAGAGAGGAAGGGTGTTCTTCTTTTGAACCTGCCTCGCCGTTTTTACATTACTTGTTGAATGGACGTCAGGCGCCCTAGGACTTGTGCCCTTGGTGGAACCCACAGAATGCTGGAGACAGACAGACAGACACACTTGCCTATTGAATGGTGTCCATTTCCAATGAATTGAAGCAGAAAATCATCCCACTGGTATGTGAGTCATTTGGAAGTAAGTCGTATTGATAATAAAGGAAATCAAACACAGGAGCGTGTGTGTATTCAACTACAATAAAATCAGCAAGCACTGAAATCAATCGCATTTGGTGTGCATCAAAATGGCGTCTGGGAGACTCCGGGTCAATCGTCCAGCTGCGAAAGGTGCATCTCTGAAGCACAGTCCCTGACCTGCAGTGAGACTTGTTCATCCGAGGTGGTGTTGCAGTGGAAATGATTGTGGGAAATGGCCCCTTCCTTTTGTGTATTCGCTGATTGGATTTCAGGCTCCGTTTCTCGTTCGGTACAGCGATCCAAGTTGACCAACCCGAGAGGAAAGATGTCCAGGGCATAACTCAGGGCTCCATACAACCACAGAATCTTGGGTGCAACCCTGCTCAAGCACACAAATGCGCGTATTAACAGTGTCTCTGTGTGACGTGTGTGCAAAGTACAGTGTGATGAGCATGACTGGCAGACAGGTGATCCATTGGGCTCACCTGAAAATCAGTCATGAGCATGGAAGAACACCGACGCCCAGGTCCCCGCTTCAGACATAACACCCACCAGCGTCTTGTGTGAAGCCACGGCATCTGGACTGCTCATGCTTCTGGGGATCATTCTCCTGAAAATGGTGGCTCCTTTCTCCCTGTGGAGCAACTCTCTACGCAGCGCTTCTTTCCTCCCCCAGGACTCATTTCATCGGGCCCGGGAAGCCTTCTGATTCAACACACCTGACCCATGAAAAGAAAAGGGAAAGAAAGGAGGCCAAAGGTCACACTCTCCTCATTCCACCATCCTCCCTGAAATCATCCTGATTTCATGGGCCCTGAGACCGGGGATGCTTCTGTACACCTCGAGGCCTTGGCGCCTGGCCCAAATTCTATTCTCTTTCTCATTATCTGAAAAATTTTAAGAAAATCCCTAGAGCCAGGATCTTTATTCCTAGTAAGCCGAAAGTCCCAAAGAAACACCCAAATTCTGTCCCTCTTAGTTTGGGAAACAAGTCTACCTTCATCAGCATGACATTTTCCACCAAATGTGGTAACTGCAAGTCCACCACACAATGCTTAACTGGAATTGGAAGCAACATCTCAGACGATGAAAAATACATGCAAGAATCCCTAAGACAAATGGTTGATTTTTCCCTTTCTTACTAAAACAACTGCCAGTATTAACAATGGTATGCAAATCTCTTTTAGACGCCCTGCTTTTAAATCTCTATGTTTCTTCCTGAGACAGGGACTCCTTCCCATCACCCAGGCATTTACAGTGTTTAATTCTGGTTATATGCTATTCTCAAATTTACAACTATTTATTTCATCTCTCTCAAATGTTGATCTATTATCACATACGTATTAAAATATTATCTCCCATGCTGCGTGATATGTTGTTTTTATATTCATCCTTTCTTAAATGAACCAAAGGTTTTAGTTGGATTAGATTGTGATTAGTCAAGTTTTCTGATTTCATGATTTCTTAAATTGCGGTCATACGACCTCAATCACTGGAAATAGAATGTCATGAGTATTTCTCCTTACTTGCAATCATAAATTCGGGGAATGTCATCAATTGGTATGTCGGTGATTGCATGATTTCCTGAAAGTCTTTCACAGTCTAATTTGGGCACTAAGTATTTCGTCTAGGTTCAGTGCATGTTTCCAACCCTTGATGCTTTATGATTTGGGTATACAGCTTCCACAAGAGCATTTCCTGCAAAGACATGTCTTGGTCCCCACTGGTAAGTCATTTCACTCGAACACAGAATCAATAGGCTGAACATGGAAAGGTTACTGCTAGAATACTTATTAGACTGCATGGATCTATTCTTTGACATTAAGGAAACAAATACACTGTGTTATTAACTGTACTTCATTGATGATTCTCAAGTCAGAAAGTACAGGTCTGACTTCCTGTCCTTCAATGCCTGAAAGGATGGTCGTATCTGCCAAAAGCACATAGTTAGAAGCACATCGCAGCTCAAACACACACACACACCCAGAAATATAAACAAACACAAAGAAACACTCACACGGGCATGATTCTGCATGTTTTAAGTAAACTAACGCATTTTAAGTAAACTACCACTTAAGTTTACTGTTTTAAGTAAACACCACTGTTTTAAGTAAACTAACGCATTCCCCAGGAGTTTTAAGTGAACTCCCTGGGGAATACAAGGGGACACACCCTATGATTCATTCTTTAACCGAGTGCTGATATTGGATTGGTGGACCGTGTACCTGATGGGTGGGTGGGGTGTTCGAGGTAGGCGGGGTTGAGTTATATAAGGGCTGATGCGGCCAGATGGCGTGTCATTTGAAGACTCTCTCGGAAGAGATAGCATCTTTCTGCAACGTGCGGTCCCAGCAGAGAAAGCTTGTGATCCTTGCTCCTGGCGACATGGAGGCCGATTCACTCCACTTGGGAGGTGAGTGGCAGTTCAACCACTTTTCAAAACTCACATCTCCTCGGCCAGATGCAGCTTTTGCTGAAATCCAGCGGACTTCTCTACCTGAGAAGTCACCACTGTCATCTGAGACCCATGTCGACCTCTGTGATGGTTTGGCTCCTGTGGCAAGACAGCCTGCCCCTGGGGAGAAGCTTCCTCTCAGTAGCAGGAGACCTGCTGCGGTGGGGGCTGGGCTCCAGAATATGGGAAATACTTGCTATGTGAATGCTTCCCTGCAGTGCCTGACATACACACCACCCCTTGCCAACTACATGCTGTCCCGGGAGCACTCTCAACTTTGTCATCATCACAAGTGCTGCATGCTGTGTACGATGGAAGCTCACATCACACGGGCCCTCCACCGTCCTGGCCACGTCATCCAGCCCTCACAGGCATTGGTTGCTGGCTTCCATCGAGGCAAGCAGGAAGATGCCCATGAATTTCTGATGTTCATTGTGGATGCCATGAAAAAGGCATGCCTTCCCGGGCACAAGCAGGTAGATCATGACTCTGAGGACACCACCCTCATCCACCAGATATTTGGAGGCTGCTGGAGATCTCAAATCAAGTGTCTCCACTGCCAGGGCGTTTCAGACACCTTTGACCCTTACCTGGACATTGCCCTGGATATCCAGGCAGCTCAGAGTGTGAAGCAAGCTTTGGAACAGGTGGTGAAGCCCGAAGAACTCAATGGAGAGAATGCCTATCATTGTGGTCTTTGTCTCCAGAAGGCGCCTGCCTCCAAGACGTTCACTCTACACACTTCTGCCAAGGTCCTCATCCTTGTATTGAAGAGATTCTCCGATGTCACAGGCAACAAACTTGCCAAGAACGTGCAATACCCTGAGTGCCTTGACATGCAGCCATACATGTCTCAGCAGAACACAGGACCTCTTGTCTATGTCCTCTATGCTGTGCTGGTCCATGCTGGGTGGAGTTGTCACAACGGACATTACCTCTCTTATGTCAAAGCTCCAGGAGGCCAGTGGTATAAAATGGATGACGCCGAGGTCACTGCCTGTAGCATCGCTTCTGTCCTGAGTCAACAGGCCTATGTCCTCTTTTACATCCAGAAGAGTCAACTGGAAAGATGCAGTGAGAGTGTGTCAATAGGCAGGGAACCAGGAGCCCTTGGTGCTGAACACAAAGGCAGGCGAGCAACGCAAGGGGAGCTCCAGAGAGAACCCTGCCTCCAGGTACCCGACTTGGAGGAGCACTTGGTGGAAAGAGCCACTCAGGAAAGCACCTTAGACCACTGGAAGTTCCTCCAAGAGCAAAACAAAACCAAGCCTGACTTCAACGTCAGAAAAGTCGAACGTACCCTGCCTCCCAACGTGCTTGTGATTCATCCATCAAAATACAAGAGTGGGATGAACAACCGTCATCCTGAACAGCAAAGCTCCCTGCTGAACCTCTCTTCAAGGAACCTGGCACCTCAGGAGTCCATGAACACTGGCACACTCACTTCTCTGCAAGGGAGGACCAGGAGATCCAAAGGGAGGAACAAACACAGCAAGAGGGCTCTGTTTGTGTGCCAGTGATCTCAGGAAAAGTCTCCATGCAAACGCAGGAGTGCATGCGCACACACACTGACACACACACACACATACACGTACACACACACACACACCCACGAGGGGGTTCGCGCGCGCACACACACACACCATCACATACGCAGTCAATCCGACATAAAGTAATGAGGAGCCCAGGTGTCTGCCTACACAAGAGGGAAAACTGGATAGTGATGGCTGCGTTTCAGGATGAGCCCAGACATGGGAAACATCGAGTTTTGCAGTCGTGAGTCTTCTGAACCTGTGGAGGGATTGTCTGTGTGTTTGTGTTCACGGTAGATGTCATTCAGTGTGAATTTCTGAATATGACATATTGCGGTGTAGGGTTGCGCGTGAGGTTATTGCAGGGGACGGGGTTGACTATTTTCTCTTGGGGTGTGTTTCATTCGTCAGTTGTTGGTGAGCACCAGAAGTTGAAATTTTGCGAACGTGGGACTTGTGTGGATCCTTCTCGCTACCTTGAGTAGCGGAAACTGGAACGCATTTGAAGAGAGGAAGGGTGTTCTTCTTTTGAACCTGCCTCGCCGTTTTTACATTACTTGTTGAATGGACGTCAGGCGCCCTAGGACTTGTGCCCTTGGTGGAACCCACAGAATGCTGGAGACAGACAGACAGACACACTTGCCTATTGAATGGTGTCCATTTCCAATGAATTGAAGCAGAAAATCATCCCACTGGTATGTGAGTCATTTGGAAGTAAGTCGTATTGATAATAAAGGAAATCAAACACAGGAGCGTGTGTGTATTCAACTACAATAAAATCAGCAAGCACTGAAATCAATCGCATTTGGTGTGCATCAAAATGGCGTCTGGGAGACTCCGGGTCAATCGTCCAGCTGCGAAAGGTGCATCTCTGAAGCACAGTCCCTGACCTGCAGTGAGACTTGTTCATCCGAGGTGGTGTTGCAGTGGAAATGATTGTGGGAAATGGCCCCTTCCTTTTGTGTATTCGCTGATTGGATTTCAGGCTCCGTTTCTCGTTCGGTACAGCGATCCAAGTTGACCAACCCGAGAGGAAAGATGTCCAGGGCATAACTCAGGGCTCCATACAACCACAGAATCTTGGGTGCAACCCTGCTCAAGCACACAAATGCGCGTATTAACAGTGTCTCTGTGTGACGTGTGTGCAAAGTACAGTGTGATGAGCATGACTGGCAGACAGGTGATCCATTGGGCTCACCTGAAAATCAGTCATGAGCATGGAAGAACACCGACGCCCAGGTCCCCGCTTCAGACATAACACCCACCAGCGTCTTGTGTGAAGCCACGGCATCTGGACTGCTCATGCTTCTGGGGATCATTCTCCTGAAAATGGTGGCTCCTTTCTCCCTGTGGAGCAACTCTCTACGCAGCGCTTCTTTCCTCCCCCAGGACTCATTTCATCGGGCCCGGGAAGCCTTCTGATTCAACACACCTGACCCATGAAAAGAAAAGGGAAAGAAAGGAGGCCAAAGGTCACACTCTCCTCATTCCACCATCCTCCCTGAAATCATCCTGATTTCATGGGCCCTGAGACCGGGGATGCTTCTGTACACCTCGAGGCCTTGGCGCCTGGCCCAAATTCTATTCTCTTTCTCATTATCTGAAAAATTTTAAGAAAATCCCTAGAGCCAGGATCTTTATTCCTAGTAAGCCGAAAGTCCCAAAGAAACACCCAAATTCTGTCCCTCTTAGTTTGGGAAACAAGTCTACCTTCATCAGCATGACATTTTCCACCAAATGTGGTAACTGCAAGTCCACCACACAATGCTTAACTGGAATTGGAAGCAACATCTCAGACGATGAAAAATACATGCAAGAATCCCTAAGACAAATGGTTTATTTTTCCCTTTCTTACTAAAACAACTGCCAGTATTAACAATGGTATGCAAATCTCTTTTAGACGCCCTGCTTTTAAATCTCTATGTTTCTTCCTGAGACAGGGACTCATTCCCATCACCCAGGCATTTACAGTGTTTAATTCTGGTTATATGCTATTCTCAAATTTACAACTATTTATTTCATCTCTCTCAAATGTTGATCTATTATCACATACGTATTAAAATATTATCTCCCATGCTGCGTGATATGTTGTTTTTATATTCATCCTTTCTTAAATGAACCAAAGGTTTTAGTTGGATTAGATTGTGATTAGTCAAGTTTTCTGATTTCATGATTTCTTAAATTGCGGTCATACGACCTCAATCACTGGAAATAGAATGTCATGAGTATTTCTCCTTACTTGCAATCATAAATTCGGGGAATGTCATCAATTGGTATGTCGGTGATTGCATGATTTCCTGAAAGTCTTTCACAGTCTAATTTGGGCACTAAGTATTTCGTCTAGGTTCAGTGCATGTTTCCAACCCTTGATGCTTTATGATTTGGGTATACAGCTTCCACAAGAGCATTTCCTGCAAAGACATGTCTTGGTCCCCACTGGTAAGTCATTTCACTCGAACACAGAATCAATAGGCTGAACATGGAAAGGTTACTGCTAGAATACTTATTAGACTGCATGGATCTATTCTTTGACATTAAGGAAACAAATACACTGTGTTATTAACTGTACTTCATTGATGATTCTCAAGTCAGAAAGTACAGGTCTGACTTCCTGTCCTTCAATGCCTGAAAGGATGGTCGTATCTGCCAAAAGCACATAGTTAGAAGCACATCGCAGCTCAAACACACACACACACCCAGAAATATAAACAAACACAAAGAAACACTCACACGGGCATGATTCTGCATGTTTTAAGTAAACTAACGCATTTTAAGTAAACTACCACTTAAGTTTACTGTTTTAAGTAAACACCACTGTTTTAAGTAAACTAACGCATTCCCCAGGAGTTTTAAGTGAACTCCCTGGGGAATACAAGGGGACACACCCTATGATTCATTCTTTAACCGAGTGCTGATATTGGATTGGTGGACCGTGTACCTGATGGGTGGGTGGGGTGTTCGAGGTAGGCGGGGTTGAGTTATATAAGGGCTGATGCGGCCAGATGGCGTGTCATTTGAAGACTCTCTCGGAAGAGATAGCATCTTTCTGCAACGTGCGGTCCCAGCAGAGAAAGCTTGTGATCCTTGCTCCTGGCGACATGGAGGCCGATTCACTCCACTTGGGAGGTGAGTGGCAGTTCAACCACTTTTCAAAACTCACATCTCCTCGGCCAGATGCAGCTTTTGCTGAAATCCAGCGGACTTCTCTACCTGAGAAGTCACCACTGTCATCTGAGACCCATGTCGACCTCTGTGATGGTTTGGCTCCTGTGGCAAGACAGCCTGCCCCTGGGGAGAAGCTTCCTCTCAGTAGCAGGAGACCTGCTGCGGTGGGGGCTGGGCTCCAGAATATGGGAAATACTTGCTATGTGAATGCTTCCCTGCAGTGCCTGACATACACACCACCCCTTGCCAACTACATGCTGTCCCGGGAGCACTCTCAACTTTGTCATCATCACAAGTGCTGCATGCTGTGTACGATGGAAGCTCACATCACACGGGCCCTCCACCGTCCTGGCCACGTCATCCAGCCCTCACAGGCATTGGTTGCTGGCTTCCATCGAGGCAAGCAGGAAGATGCCCATGAATTTCTGATGTTCATTGTGGATGCCATGAAAAAGGCATGCCTTCCCGGGCACAAGCAGGTAGATCATGACTCTGAGGACACCACCCTCATCCACCAGATATTTGGAGGCTGCTGGAGATCTCAAATCAAGTGTCTCCACTGCCAGGGCGTTTCAGACACCTTTGACCCTTACCTGGACATTGCCCTGGATATCCAGGCAGCTCAGAGTGTGAAGCAAGCTTTGGAACAGGTGGTGAAGCCCGAAGAACTCAATGGAGAGAATGCCTATCATTGTGGTCTTTGTCTCCAGAAGGCGCCTGCCTCCAAGACGTTCACTCTACACACTTCTGCCAAGGTCCTCATCCTTGTATTGAAGAGATTCTCCGATGTCACAGGCAACAAACTTGCCAAGAACGTGCAATACCCTGAGTGCCTTGACATGCAGCCATACATGTCTCAGCAGAACACAGGACCTCTTGTCTATGTCCTCTATGCTGTGCTGGTCCATGCTGGGTGGAGTTGTCACAACGGACATTACCTCTCTTATGTCAAAGCTCCAGGAGGCCAGTGGTATAAAATGGATGACGCCGAGGTCACTGCCTGTAGCATCGCTTCTGTCCTGAGTCAACAGGCCTATGTCCTCTTTTACATCCAGAAGAGTCAACTGGAAAGATGCAGTGAGAGTGTGTCAATAGGCAGGGAACCAGGAGCCCTTGGTGCTGAACACAAAGGCAGGCGAGCAACGCAAGGGGAGCTCCAGAGAGAACCCTGCCTCCAGGTACCCGACTTGGAGGAGCACTTGGTGGAAAGAGCCACTCAGGAAAGCACCTTAGACCACTGGAAGTTCCTCCAAGAGCAAAACAAAACCAAGCCTGACTTCAACGTCAGAAAAGTCGAATGTACCCTGCCTCCCAACGTGCTTGTGATTCATCCATCAAAATACAAGAGTGGGATGAACAACCGTCATCCTGAACAGCAAAGCTCCCTGCTGAACCTCTCTTCAAGGAACCTGGCACCTCAGGAGTCCATGAACACTGGCACACTCACTTCTCTGCAAGGGAGGACCAGGAGATCCAAAGGGAGGAACAAACACAGCAAGAGGGCTCTGTTTGTGTGCCAGTGATCTCAGGAAAAGTCTCCATGCAAACGCAGGAGTGCATGCGCACACACACTGACACACACACACACATACACGTACACACACACACACACCCACGAGGGGGTTCGCGCGCGCACACACACACACCATCACATACGCAGTCAATCCGACATAAAGTAATGAGGAGCCCAGGTGTCTGCCTACACAAGAGGGAAAACTGGATAGTGATGGCTGCGTTTCAGGATGAGCCCAGACATGGGAAACATCGAGTTTTGCAGTCGTGAGTCTTCTGAACCTGTGGAGGGATTGTCTGTGTGTTTGTGTTCACGGTAGATGTCATTCAGTGTGAATTTCTGAATATGACATATTGCGGTGTAGGGTTGCGCGTGAGGTTATTGCAGGGGACGGGGTTGACTATTTTCTCTTGGGGTGTGTTTCATTCGTCAGTTGTTGGTGAGCACCAGAAGTTGAAATTTTGCGAACGTGGGACTTGTGTGGATCCTTCTCGCTACCTTGAGTAGCGGAAACTGGAACGCATTTGAAGAGAGGAAGGGTGTTCTTCTTTTGAACCTGCCTCGCCGTTTTTACATTACTTGTTGAATGGACGTCAGGCGCCCTAGGACTTGTGCCCTTGGTGGAACCCACAGAATGCTGGAGACAGACAGACAGACACACTTGCCTATTGAATGGTGTCCATTTCCAATGAATTGAAGCAGAAAATCATCCCACTGCTATGTGAGTCATTTGGAAGTAAGTCGTATTGATAATAAAGGAAATCAAACACAGGAGCGTGTGTGTATTCAACTACAATAAAATCAGCAAGCACTGAAATCAATCGCATTTGGTGTGCATCAAAATGGCGTCTGGGAGACTCCGGGTCAATCGTCCAGCTGCGAAAGGTGCATCTCTGAAGCACAGTCCCTGACCTGCAGTGAGACTTGTTCATCCGAGGTGGTGTTGCAGTGGAAATGATTGTGGGAAATGGCCCCTTCCTTTTGTGTATTCGCTGATTGGATTTCAGGCTCCGTTTCTCGTTCGGTACAGCGATCCAAGTTGACCAACCCGAGAGGAAAGATGTCCAGGGCATAACTCAGGGCTCCATACAACCACAGAATCTTGGGTGCAACCCTGCTCAAGCACACAAATGCGCGTATTAACAGTGTCTCTGTGTGACGTGTGTGCAAAGTACAGTGTGATGAGCATGACTGGCAGACAGGTGATCCATCGGGCTCACCTGAAAATCAGTCATGAGCATGGAAGAACACCGACGCCCAGGTCCCCGCTTCAGACATAACACCCACCAGCGTCTTGTGTGAAGCCACGGCATCTGGACTGCTCATGCTTCTGGGGATCATTCTCCTGAAAATGGTGGCTCCTTTCTCCCTGTGGAGCAACTCTCTACGCAGCGCTTCTTTCCTCCCCCAGGACTCATTTCATCGGGCCCGGGAAGCCTTCTGATTCAACACACCTGACCCATGAAAAGAAAAGGGAAAGAAAGGAGGCCAAAGGTCACACTCTCCTCATTCCACCATCCTCCCTGAAATCATCCTGATTTCATGGGCCCTGAGACCGGGGATGCTTCTGTACACCTCGAGGCCTTGGCGCCTGGCCCAAATTCTATTCTCTTTCTCATTATCTGAAAAATTTTAAGAAAATCCCTAGAGCCAGGATCTTTATTCCTAGTAAGCCGAAAGTCCCAAAGAAACACCCAAATTCTGTCCCTCTTAGTTTGGGAAACAAGTCTACCTTCATCAGCATGACATTTTCCACCAAATGTGGTAACTGCAAGTCCACCACACAATGCTTAACTGGAATTGGAAGCAACATCTCAGACGATGAAAAATACATGCAAGAATCCCTAAGACAAATGGTTGATTTTTCCCTTTCTTACTAAAACAACTGCCAGTATTAACAATGGTATGCAAATCTCTTTTAGACGCCCTGCTTTTAAATCTCTATGTTTCTTCCTGAGACAGGGACTCATTCCCATCACCCAGGCATTTACAGTGTTTAATTCTGGTTATATGCTATTCTCAAATTTACAACTATTTATTTCATCTCTCTCAAATGTTGATCTATTATCACATACGTATTAAAATATTATCTCCCATGCTGCGTGATATGTTGTTTTTATATTCATCCTTTCTTAAATGAACCCAAGGTTTTAGTTGGATTAGATTGTGATTAGTCAAGTTTTCTGATTTCATGATTTCTTAAATTGCGGTCATACGACCTCAATCACTGGAAATAGAATGTCATGAGTATTTCTCCTTACTTGCAATCATAAATTCGGGGAATGTCATCAATTGGTATGTCGGTGATTGCATGATTTCCTGAAAGTCTTTCACAGTCTAATTTGGGCACTAAGTATTTCGTCTAGGTTCAGTGCATGTTTCCAACCCTTGATGCTTTATGATTTGGGTATACAGCTTCCACAAGAGCATTTCCTGCAAAGACATGTCTTGGTCCCCACTGGTAAGTCATTTCACTCGAACACAGAATCAATAGGCTGAACATGGAAAGGTTACTGCTAGAATACTTATTAGACTGCATGGATCTATTCTTTGACATTAAGGAAACAAATACACTGTGTTATTAACTGTACTTCATTGATGATTCTCAAGTCAGAAAGTACAGGTCTGACTTCCTGTCCTTCAATGCCTGAAAGGATGGTCGTATCTGCCAAAAGCACATAGTTAGAAGCACATCGCAGCTCAAACACACACACACACCCAGAAATATAAACAAACACAAAGAAACACTCACACGGGCATGATTCTGCATGTTTTAAGTAAACTAACGCATTTTAAGTAAACTACCACTTAAGTTTACTGTTTTAAGTAAACACCACTGTTTTAAGTAAACTAACGCATTCCCCAGGAGTTTTAAGTGAACTCCCTGGGGAATACAAGGGGACACACCCTATGATTCATTCTTTAACCGAGTGCTGATATTGGATTGGTGGACCGTGTACCTGATGGGTGGGTGGGGTGTTCGAGGTAGGCGGGGTTGAGTTATATAAGGGCTGATGCGGCCAGATGGCGTGTCATTTGAAGACTCTCTCGGAAGAGATAGCATCTTTCTGCAACGTGCGGTCCCAGCAGAGAAAGCTTGTGATCCTTGCTCCTGGCGACATGGAGGCCGATTCACTCCACTTGGGAGGTGAGTGGCAGTTCAACCACTTTTCAAAACTCACATCTCCTCGGCCAGATGCAGCTTTTGCTGAAATCCAGCGGACTTCTCTACCTGAGAAGTCACCACTGTCATCTGAGACCCATGTCGACCTCTGTGATGGTTTGGCTCCTGTGGCAAGACAGCCTGCCCCTGGGGAGAAGCTTCCTCTCAGTAGCAGGAGACCTGCTGCGGTGGGGGCTGGGCTCCAGAATATGGGAAATACTTGCTATGTGAATGCTTCCCTGCAGTGCCTGACATACACACCACCCCTTGCCAACTACATGCTGTCCCGGGAGCACTCTCAACTTTGTCATCATCACAAGTGCTGCATGCTGTGTACGATGGAAGCTCACATCACACGGGCCCTCCACCGTCCTGGCCACGTCATCCAGCCCTCACAGGCATTGGTTGCTGGCTTCCATCGAGGCAAGCAGGAAGATGCCCATGAATTTCTGATGTTCATTGTGGATGCCATGAAAAAGGCATGCCTTCCCGGGCACAAGCAGGTAGATCATGACTCTGAGGACACCACCCTCATCCACCAGATATTTGGAGGCTGCTGGAGATCTCAAATCAAGTGTCTCCACTGCCAGGGCGTTTCAGACACCTTTGACCCTTACCTGGACATTGCCCTGGATATCCAGGCAGCTCAGAGTGTGAAGCAAGCTTTGGAACAGGTGGTGAAGCCCGAAGAACTCAATGGAGAGAATGCCTATCATTGTGGTCTTTGTCTCCAGAAGGCGCCTGCCTCCAAGACGTTCACTCTACACACTTCTGCCAAGGTCCTCATCCTTGTATTGAAGAGATTCTCCGATGTCACAGGCAACAAACTTGCCAAGAACGTGCAATACCCTGAGTGCCTTGACATGCAGCCATACATGTCTCAGCAGAACACAGGACCTCTTGTCTATGTCCTCTATGCTGTGCTGGTCCATGCTGGGTGGAGTTGTCACAACGGACATTACCTCTCTTATGTCAAAGCTCCAGGAGGCCAGTGGTATAAAATGGATGACGCCGAGGTCACTGCCTGTAGCATCGCTTCTGTCCTGAGTCAACAGGCCTATGTCCTCTTTTACATCCAGAAGAGTCAACTGGAAAGATGCAGTGAGAGTGTGTCAATAGGCAGGGAACCAGGAGCCCTTGGTGCTGAACACAAAGGCAGGCGAGCAACGCAAGGGGAGCTCCAGAGAGAACCCTGCCTCCAGGTACCCGACTTGGAGGAGCACTTGGTGGAAAGAGCCACTCAGGAAAGCACCTTAGACCACTGGAAGTTCCTCCAAGAGCAAAACAAAACCAAGCCTGACTTCAACGTCAGAAAAGTCGAACGTACCCTGCCTCCCAACGTGCTTGTGATTCATCCATCAAAATACAAGAGTGGGATGAACAACCGTCATCCTGAACAGCAAAGCTCCCTGCTGAACCTCTCTTCAAGGAACCTGGCACCTCAGGAGTCCATGAACACTGGCACACTCACTTCTCTGCAAGGGAGGACCAGGAGATCCAAAGGGAGGAACAAACACAGCAAGAGGGCTCTGTTTGTGTGCCAGTGATCTCAGGAAAAGTCTCCATGCAAACGCAGGAGTGCATGCGCACACACACTGACACACACACACACATACACGTACACACACACACACACCCACGAGGGGGTTCGCGCGCGCACACACACACACCATCACATACGCAGTCAATCCGACATAAAGTAATGAGGAGCCCAGGTGTCTGCCTACACAAGAGGGAAAACTGGATAGTGATGGCTGCGTTTCAGGATGAGCCCAGACATGGGAAACATCGAGTTTAGAAGTCGTGAGTCTTCTGAACCTGTGGAGGGATTGTCTGTGTGTTTGTGTTCACGGTAGATGTCATTCAGTGTGAATTTCTGAATATGACATATTGCGGTGTAGGGTTGCGCGTGAGGTTATTGCAGGGGACGGGGTTGACTATTTTCTCTTGGGGTGTGTTTCATTCGTCAGTTGTTGGTGAGCACCAGAAGTTGAAATTTTGCGAACGTGGGACTTGTGTGGATCCTTCTCGCTACCTTGAGTAGCGGAAACTGGAACGCATTTGAAGAGAGGAAGGGTGTTCTTCTTTTGAACCTGCCTCGCCGTTTTTACATTACTTGTTGAATGGACGTCAGGCGCCCTAGGACTTGTGCCCTTGGTGGAACCCACAGAATGCTGGAGACAGACAGACAGACACACTTGCCTATTGAATGGTGTCCATTTCCAATGAATTGAAGCAGAAAATCATCCCACTGGTATGTGAGTCATTTGGAAGTAAGTCGTATTGATAATAAAGGAAATCAAACACAGGAGCGTGTGTGTATTCAACTACAATAAAATCAGCAAGCACTGAAATCAATCGCATTTGGTGTGCATCAAAATGGCGTCTGGGAGACTCCGGGTCAATCGTCCAGCTGCGAAAGGTGCATCTCTGAAGCACAGTCCCTGACCTGCAGTGAGACTTGTTCATCCGAGGTGGTGTTGCAGTGGAAATGATTGTGGGAAATGGCCCCTTCCTTTTGTGTATTCGCTGATTGGATTTCAGGCTCCGTTTCTCGTTCGGTACAGCGATCCAAGTTGACCAACCCGAGAGGAAAGATGTCCAGGGCATAACTCAGGGCTCCATACTACCACAGAATCTTGGGTGCAACCCTGCTCAAGCACACAAATGCGCGTATTAACAGTGTCTCTGTGTGACGTGTGTGCAAAGTACAGTGTGATGAGCATGACTGGCAGACAGGTGATCCATTGGGCTCACCTGAAAATCAGTCATGAGCATGGAAGAACACCGACGCCCAGGTCCCCGCTTCAGACATAACACCCACCAGCGTCTTGTGTGAAGCCACGGCATCTGGACTGCTCATGCTTCTGGGGATCATTCTCCTGAAAATGGTGGCTCCTTTCTCCCTGTGGAGCAACTCTCTACGCAGCGCTTCTTTCCTCCCCCAGGACTCATTTCATCGGGCCCGGGAAGCCTTCTGATTCAACACACCTGACCCATGAAAAGAAAAGGGAAAGAAAGGAGGCCAAAGGTCACACTCTCCTCATTCCACCATCCTCCCTGAAATCATCCTGATTTCATGGGCCCTGAGACCGGGGATGCTTCTGTACACCTCGAGGCCTTGGCGCCTGGCCCAAATTCTATTCTCTTTCTCATTATCTGAAAAATTTTAAGAAAATCCCTAGAGCCAGGATCTTTATTCCTAGTAAGCCGAAAGTCCCAAAGAAACACCCAAATTCTGTCCCTCTTAGTTTGGGAAACAAGTCTACCTTCATCAGCATGACATTTTCCACCAAATGTGGTAACTGCAAGTCCACCACACAATGCTTAACTGGAATTGGAAGCAACATCTCAGACGATGAAAAATACATGCAAGAATCCCTAAGACAAATGGTTGATTTTTCCCTTTCTTACTAAAACAACTGCCAGTATTAACAATGGTATGCAAATCTCTTTTAGACGCCCTGCTTTTAAATCTCTATGTTTCTTCCTGAGACAGGGACTCCTTCCCATCACCCAGGCATTTACAGTGTTTAATTCTGGTTATATGCTATTCTCAAATTTACAACTATTTATTTCATCTCTCTCAAATGTTGATCTATTATCACATACGTATTAAAATATTATCTCCCATGCTGCGTGATATGTTGTTTTTATATTCATCCTTTCTTAAATGAACCAAAGGTTTTAGTTGGATTAGATTGTGATTAGTCAAGTTTTCTGATTTCATGATTTCTTAAATTGCGGTCATACGACCTCAATCACTGGAAATAGAATGTCATGAGTATTTCTCCTTACTTGCAATCATAAATTCGGGGAATGTCATCAATTGGTATGTCGGTGATTGCATGATTTCCTGAAAGTCTTTCACAGTCTAATTTGGGCACTAAGTATTTCGTCTAGGTTCAGTGCATGTTTCCAACCCTTGATGCTTTATGATTTGGGTATACAGCTTCCACAAGAGCATTTCCTGCAAAGACATGTCTTGGTCCCCACTGGTAAGTCATTTCACTCGAACACAGAATCAATAGGCTGAACATGGAAAGGTTACTGCTAGAATACTTATTAGACTGCATGGATCTATTCTTTGACATTAAGGAAACAAATACACTGTGTTATTAACTGTACTTCATTGATGATTCTCAAGTCAGAAAGTACAGGTCTGACTTCCTGTCCTTCAATGCCTGAAAGGATGGTCGTATCTGCCAAAAGCACATAGTTAGAAGCACATCGCAGCTCAAACACACACACACACCCAGAAATATAAACAAACACAAAGAAACACTCACACGGGCATGATTCTGCATGTTTTAAGTAAACTAACGCATTTTAAGTAAACTACCACTTAAGTTTACTGTTTTAAGTAAACACCACTGTTTTAAGTAAACTAACGCATTCCCCAGGAGTTTTAAGTGAACTCCCTGGGGAATACAAGGGGACACACCCTATGATTCATTCTTTAACCGAGTGCTGATATTGGATTGGTGGACCGTGTACCTGATGGGTGGGTGGGGTGTTCGAGGTAGGCGGGGTTGAGTTATATAAGGGCTGATGCGGCCAGATGGCGTGTCATTTGAAGACTCTCTCGGAAGAGATAGCATCTTTCTGCAACGTGCGGTCCCAGCAGAGAAAGCTTGTGATCCTTGCTCCTGGCGACATGGAGGCCGATTCACTCCACTTGGGAGGTGAGTGGCAGTTCAACCACTTTTCAAAACTCACATCTCCTCGGCCAGATGCAGCTTTTGCTGAAATCCAGCGGACTTCTCTACCTGAGAAGTCACCACTGTCATCTGAGACCCATGTCGACCTCTGTGATGGTTTGGCTCCTGTGGCAAGACAGCCTGCCCCTGGGGAGAAGCTTCCTCTCAGTAGCAGGAGACCTGCTGCGGTGGGGGCTGGGCTCCAGAATATGGGAAATACTTGCTATGTGAATGCTTCCCTGCAGTGCCTGACATACACACCACCCCTTGCCAACTACATGCTGTCCCGGGAGCACTCTCAACTTTGTCATCATCACAAGTGCTGCATGCTGTGTACGATGGAAGCTCACATCACACGGGCCCTCCACCGTCCTGGCCACGTCATCCAGCCCTCACAGGCATTGGTTGCTGGCTTCCATCGAGGCAAGCAGGAAGATGCCCATGAATTTCTGATGTTCATTGTGGATGCCATGAAAAAGGCATGCCTTCCCGGGCACAAGCAGGTAGATCATGACTCTGAGGACACCACCCTCATCCACCAGATATTTGGAGGCTGCTGGAGATCTCAAATCAAGTGTCTCCACTGCCAGGGCGTTTCGGACACCTTTGACCCTTACCTGGACATTGCCCTGGATATCCAGGCAGCTCAGAGTGTGAAGCAAGCTTTGGAACAGGTGGTGAAGCCCGAAGAACTCAATGGAGAGAATGCCTATCATTGTGGTCTTTGTCTCCAGAAGGCGCCTGCCTCCAAGACGTTCACTCTACACACTTCTGCCAAGGTCCTCATCCTTGTATTGAAGAGATTCTCCGATGTCACAGGCAACAAACTTGCCAAGAACGTGCAATACCCTGAGTGCCTTGACATGCAGCCATACATGTCTCAGCAGAACACAGGACCTCTTGTCTATGTCCTCTATGCTGTGCTGGTCCATGCTGGGTGGAGTTGTCACAACGGACATTACCTCTCTTATGTCAAAGCTCCAGGAGGCCAGTGGTATAAAATGGATGACGCCGAGGTCACTGCCTGTAGCATCGCTTCTGTCCTGAGTCAACAGGCCTATGTCCTCTTTTACATCCAGAAGAGTCAACTGGAAAGATGCAGTGAGAGTGTGTCAATAGGCAGGGAACCAGGAGCCCTTGGTGCTGAACACAAAGGCAGGCGAGCAACGCAAGGGGAGCTCCAGAGAGAACCCTGCCTCCAGGTACCCGACTTGGAGGAGCACTTGGTGGAAAGAGCCACTCAGGAAAGCACCTTAGACCACTGGAAGTTCCTCCAAGAGCAAAACAAAACCAAGCCTGACTTCAACGTCAGAAAAGTCGAATGTACCCTGCCTCCCAACGTGCTTGTGATTCATCCATCAAAATACAAGAGTGGGATGAACAACCGTCATCCTGAACAGCAAAGCTCCCTGCTGAACCTCTCTTCAAGGAACCTGGCACCTCAGGAGTCCATGAACACTGGCACACTCACTTCTCTGCAAGGGAGGACCAGGAGATCCAAAGGGAGGAACAAACACAGCAAGAGGGCTCTGTTTGTGTGCCAGTGATCTCAGGAAAAGTCTCCATGCAAACGCAGGAGTGCATGCGCACACACACTGACACACACACACACATACACGTACACACACACACACACCCACGAGGGGGTTCGCGCGCGCACACACACACACCATCACATACGCAGTCAATCCGACATAAAGTAATGAGGAGCCCAGGTGTCTGCCTACACAAGAGGGAAAACTGGATAGTGATGGCTGCGTTTCAGGATGAGCCCAGACATGGGAAACATCGAGTTTTGCAGTCGTGAGTCTTCTGAACCTGTGGAGGGATTGTCTGTGTGTTTGTGTTCACGGTAGATGTCATTCAGTGTGAATTTCTGAATATGACATATTGCGGTGTAGGGTTGCGCGTGAGGTTATTGCAGGGGACGGGGTTGACTATTTTCTCTTGGGGTGTGTTTCATTCGTCAGTTGTTGGTGAGCACCAGAAGTTGAAATTTTGCGAACGTGGGACTTGTGTGGATCCTTCTCGCTACCTTGAGTAGCGGAAACTGGAACGCATTTGAAGAGAGGAAGGGTGTTCTTCTTTTGAACCTGCCTCGCCGTTTTTACATTACTTGTTGAATGGACGTCAGGCGCCCTAGGACTTGTGCCCTTGGTGGAACCCACAGAATGCTGGAGACAGACAGACAGACACACTTGCCTATTGAATGGTGTCCATTTCCAATGAATTGAAGCAGAAAATCATCCCACTGGTATGTGAGTCATTTGGAAGTAAGTCGTATTGATAATAAAGGAAATCAAACACAGGAGCGTGTGTGTATTCAACTACAATAAAATCAGCAAGCACTGAAATCAATCGCATTTGGTGTGCATCAAAATGGCGTCTGGGAGACTCCGGGTCAATCGTCCAGCTGCGAAAGGTGCATCTCTGAAGCACAGTCCCTGACCTGCAGTGAGACTTGTTCATCCGAGGTGGTGTTGCAGTGGAAATGATTGTGGGAAATGGCCCCTTCCTTTTGTGTATTCGCTGATTGGATTTCAGGCTCCGTTTCTCGTTCGGTACAGCGATCCAAGTTGACCAACCCGAGAGGAAAGATGTCCAGGGCATAACTCAGGGCTCCATACAACCACAGAATCTTGGGTGTAACCCTGCTCAAGCACACAAATGCGAGTATTAACAGTGTCTCTGTGTGACGTGTGTGCAAAGTACAGTGTGATGAGCATGACTGGCAGACAGGTGATCCATTGGGCTCACCTGAAAATCAGTCATGAGCATGGAAGAACACCGACGCCCAGGTCCCCGCTTCAGACATAACACCCACCAGCGTCTTGTGTGAAGCCACGGCATCTGGACTGCTCATGCTTCTGGGGATCATTCTCCTGAAAATGGTGGCTCCTTTCTCCCTGTGGAGCAACTCTCTACGCAGCGCTTCTTTCCTCCCCCAGGACTCATTTCATCGGGCCCGGGAAGCCTTCTGATTCAACACACCTGACCCATGAAAAGAAAAGGGAAAGAAAGGAGGCCAAAGGTCACACTCTCCTCATTCCACCATCCTCCCTGAAATCATCCTGATTTCATGGGCCCTGAGACCGGGGATGCTTCTGTACACCTCGAGGCCTTGGCGTCTGGCCCAAATTCTATTCTCTTTCTCATTATCTGAAAAATTTTAAGAAAATCCCTAGAGCCAGAATCTTTATTCCTAGTAAGCCGAAAGTCCCAAAGAAACACCCAAATTCTGTCCCTCTTAGTTTGGGAAACAAGTCTACCTTCATCAGCATGACATTTTCCACCAAATGTGGTAACTGCAAGTCCACCACACAATGCTTAACTGGAATTGGAAGCAACATCTCAGACGATGAAAAATACATGCAAGAATCCCTAAGACAAATGGTTTATTTTTCCCTTTCTTACTAAAACAACTGCCAGTATTAACAATGGTATGCAAATCTCTTTTAGACGCCCTGCTTTTAAATCTCTATGTTTCTTCCTGAGACAGGGACTCATTCCCATCACCCAGGCATTTACAGTGTTTAATTCTGGTTATATGCTATTCTCAAATTTACAACTATTTATTTCATCTCTCTCAAATGTTGATCTATTATCACATACGTATTAAAATATTATCTCCCATGCTGCGTGATATGTTGTTTTTATATTCATCCTTTCTTAAATGAACCAAAGGTTTTAGTTGGATTAGATTGTGATTAGTCAAGTTTTCTGATTTCATGATTTCTTAAATTGCGGTCATACGACCTCAATCACTGGAAATAGAATGTCATGAGTATTTCTCCTTACTTGCAATCATAAATTCGGGGAATGTCATCAATTGGTATGTCGGTGATTGCATGATTTCCTGAAAGTCTTTCACAGTCTAATTTGGGCACTAAGTATTTCGTCTAGGTTCAGTGCATGTTTCCAACCCTTGATGCTTTATGATTTGGGTATACAGCTTCCACAAGAGCATTTCCTGCAAAGACATGTCTTGGTCCCCACTGGTAAGTCATTTCACTCGAACACAGAATCAATAGGCTGAACATGGAAAGGTTACTGCTAGAATACTTATTAGACTGCATGGATCTATTCTTTGATATTAAGGAAACAAATACACTGTGTTATTAACTGTACTTCATTGATGATTCTCAAGTCAGAAAGTACAGGTCTGACTTCCTGTCCTTCAATGCCTGAAAGGATGGTCGTATCTGCCAAAAGCACATAGTTAGAAGCACATCGCAGCTCAAACACACACACACACCCAGAAATATAAACAAACACAAAGAAACACTCACACGGGCATGATTCTGCATGTTTTAAGTAAACTAACGCATTTTAAGTAAACTACCACTTAAGTTTACTGTTTTAAGTAAACACCACTGTTTTAAGTAAACTAACGCATTCCCCAGGAGTTTTCAGTGAACTCCCTGGGGAATACAAGGGGACACACCCTATGATTCATTCTTTAACTGAGTGCTGATATTGGATTGGTGGACCGCGTACCTGATGGGTGGGTGGGGTGTTCGAGGTAGGCGGGGTTGAGTTATATAAGGGCTGATGCGGCCAGATGGCGTGTCATTTGAAGACTCTCTCGGAAGAGATAGCATCTTTCTGCAACGTGCGGTCCCAGCAGAGAAAGCTTGTGATCCTTGCTCCTGGCGACATGGAGGCCGATTCACTCCACTTGGGAGGTGAGTGGCAGTTCAACCACTTTTCAAAACTCACATCTTCTCGGCCAGATGCAGCTTTTGCTGAAATCCAGCGGACTTCTCTACCTGAGAAGTCACCACTGTCATCTGAGACCCATGTCGACCTCTGTGATGGTTTGGCTCCTGTGGCAAGACAGCCTGCCCCTGGGGAGAAGCTTCCTCTCAGTAGCAGGAGACCTGCTGCGGTGGGGGCTGGGCTCCAGAATATGGGAAATACTTGCTATGTGAATGCTTCCCTGCAGTGCCTGACATACACACCACCCCTTGCCAACTACATGCTGTCCCGGGAGCACTCTCAACTTTGTCATCATCACAAGTGCTGCATGCTGTGTACGATGGAAGCTCACATCACACGGGCCCTCCACCGTCCTGGCCACGTCATCCAGCCCTCACAGGCATTGGTTGCTGGCTTCCATCGAGGCAAGCAGGAAGATGCCCATGAATTTCTGATGTTCATTGTGGATGCCATGAAAAAGGCATGCCTTCCCGGGCACAAGCAGGTAGATCATGACTCTGAGGACACCACCCTCATCCACCAGATATTTGGAGGCTGCTGGAGATCTCAAATCAAGTGTCTCCACTGCCAGGGCGTTTCGGACACCTTTGACCCTTACCTGGACATTGCCCTGGATATCCAGGCAGCTCAGAGTGTGAAGCAAGCTTTGGAACAGGTGGTGAAGCCCGAAGAACTCAATGGAGAGAATGCCTATCATTGTGGTCTTTGTCTCCAGAAGGCGCCTGCCTCCAAGACGTTCACTCTACACACTTCTGCCAAGGTCCTCATCCTTGTATTGAAGAGATTCTCCGATGTCACAGGCAACAAACTTGCCAAGAACGTGCAATACCCTGAGTGCCTTGACATGCAGCCATACATGTCTCAGCAGAACACAGGACCTCTTGTCTATGTCCTCTATGCTGTGCTGGTCCATGCTGGGTGGAGTTGTCACAACGGACATTACCTCTCTTATGTCAAAGCTCCAGGAGGCCAGTGGTATAAAATGGATGACGCCGAGGTCACTGCCTGTAGCATCGCTTCTGTCCTGAGTCAACAGGCCTATGTCCTCTTTTACATCCAGAAGAGTCAACTGGAAAGATGCAGTGAGAGTGTGTCAATAGGCAGGGAACCAGGAGCCCTTGGTGCTGAACACAAAGGCAGGCGAGCAACGCAAGGGGAGCTCCAGAGAGAACCCTGCCTCCAGGTACCCGACTTGGAGGAGCACTTGGTGGAAAGAGCCACTCAGGAAAGCACCTTAGACCACTGGAAGTTCCTCCAAGAGCAAAACAAAACCAAGCCTGACTTCAACGTCAGAAAAGTCGAATGTACCCTGCCTCCCAACGTGCTTGTGATTCATCCATCAAAATACAAGAGTGGGATGAACAACCGTCATCCTGAACAGCAAAGCTCCCTGCTGAACCTCTCTTCAAGGAACCTGGCACCTCAGGAGTCCATGAACACTGGCACACTCACTTCTCTGCAAGGGAGGACCAGGAGATCCAAAGGGAGGAACAAACACAGCAAGAGGGCTCTGTTTGTGTGCCAGTGATCTCAGGAAAAGTCTCCATGCAAACGCAGGAGTGCATGCGCACACACACTGACACACACACACACATACACGTACACACACACACACACCCACGAGGGGGTTCGCGCGCGCACACACACACACCATCACATACGCAGTCAATCCGACATAAAGTAATGAGGAGCCCAGGTGTCTGCCTACACAAGAGGGAAAACTGGATAGTGATGGCTGCGTTTCAGGATGAGCCCAGACATGGGAAACATCGAGTTTTGCAGTCGTGAGTCTTCTGAACCTGTGGAGGGATTGTCTGTGTGTTTGTGTTCACGGTAGATGTCATTCAGTGTGGATTTCTGAATATGACATATTGCGGTGTAGGGTTGCGCGTGAGGTTATTGCAGGGGACGGGGTTGACTATTTTCTCTTGGGGTGTGTTTCATTCGTCAGTTGTTGGTGAGCACCAGAAGTTGAAATTTTGCGAACGTGGGACTTGTGTGGATCCTTCTCGCTACCTTGAGTAGCGGAAACTGGAACGCATTTGAAGAGAGGAAGGGTGTTCTTCTTTTGAACCTGCCTCGCCGTTTTTACATTACTTGTTGAATGGACGTCAGGCGCCCTAGGACTTGTGCCCTTGGTGGAACCCACAGAATGCTGGAGACAGACAGACAGACACACTTGCCTATTGAATGGTGTCCATTTCCAATGAATTGAAGCAGAAAATCATCCCACTGGTATGTGAGTCATTTGGAAGTAAGTCGTATTGATAATAAAGGAAATCAAACACAGGAGCGTGTGTGTATTCAACTACAATAAAATCAGCAAGCACTGAAATCAATCGCATTTGGTGTGCATCAAAATGGCGTCTGGGAGACTCCGGGTCAATCGTCCAGCTGCGAAAGGTGCATCTCTGAAGCACAGTCCCTGACCTGCAGTGAGACTTGTTCATCCGAGGTGGTGTTGCAGTGGAAATGATTGTGGGAAATGGCCCCTTCCTTTTGTGTATTCGCTGATTGGATTTCAGGCTCCGTTTCTCGTTCGGTACAGCGATCCAAGTTGACCAACCCGAGAGGAAAGATGTCCAGGGCATAACTCAGGGCTCCATACAACCACAGAATCTTGGGTGCAACCCTGCTCAAGCACACAAATGCGCGTATTAACAGTGTCTCTGTGTGACGTGTGTGCAAAGTACAGTGTGATGAGCATGACTGGCAGACAGGTGATCCATTGGGCTCACCTGAAAATCAGTCATGAGCATGGAAGAACACCGACGCCCAGGTCCCCGCTTCAGACATAACACCCACCAGCGTCTTGTGTGAAGCCACGGCATCTGGACTGCTCATGCTTCTGGGGATCATTCTCCTGAAAATGGTGGCTCCTTTCTCCCTGTGGAGCAACTCTCTACGCAGCGCTTCTTTCCTCCCCCAGGACTCATTTCATCGGGCCCGGGAAGCCTTCTGATTCAACACACCTGACCCATGAAAAGAAAAGGGAAAGAAAGGAGGCCAAAGGTCACACTCTCCTCATTCCACCATCCTCCCTGAAATCATCCTGATTTCATGGGCCCTGAGACCGGGGATGCTTCTGTACACCTCGAGGCCTTGGCGCCTGGCCCAAATTCTATTCTCTTTCTCATTATCTGAAAAATTTTAAGAAAATCCCTAGAGCCAGGATCTTTATTCCTAGTAAGCCGAAAGTCCCAAAGAAACACCCAAATTCTGTCCCTCTTAGTTTGGGAAACAAGTCTACCTTCATCAGCATGACATTTTCCACCAAATGTGGTAACTGCAAGTCCACCACACAATGCTTAACTGGAATTGGAAGCAACATCTCAGACGATGAAAAATACATGCAAGAATCCCTAAGACAAATGGTTTATTTTTCCCTTTCTTACTAAAACAACTGCCAGTATTAACAATGGTATGCAAATCTCTTTTAGACGCCCTGCTTTTAAATCTCTATGTTTCTTTCTGAGACAGGGACTCATTCCCATCACCCAGGCATTTACAGTGTTTAATTCTGGTTATATGCTATTCTCAAATTTACAACTATTTATTTCATCTCTCTCAAATGTTGATCTATTATCACATACGTATTAAAATATTATCTCCCATGCTGCGTGATATGTTGTTTTTATATTCATCCTTTCTTAAATGAACCAAAGGTTTTAGTTGGATTAGATTGTGATTAGTCAAGTTTTCTGATTTCATGATTTCTTAAATTGCGGTCATACGACCTCAATCACTGGAAATAGAATGTCATGAGTATTTCTCTTTACTTGCAATCATAAATTCGGGGAATGTCATCAATTGGTATGTCGGTGATTGCATGATTTCCTGAAAGTCTTTCACTGTCTAATTTGGGCACTAAGTATTTCGTCTAGGTTCAGTGCATGTTTCCAACCCTTGATGCTTTATGATTTGGGTATACAGCTTCCACAAGAGCATTTCCTGCAAAGACATGTCTTGGTCCCCACTGGTAAGTCATTTCACTCGAACACAGAATCAATAGGCTGAACATGGAAAGGTTACTGCTAGAATACTTATTAGACTGCATGGATCTATTCTTTGATATTAAGGAAACAAATACACTGTGTTATTAACTGTACTTCATTGATGATTCTCAAGTCAGAAAGTACAGGTCTGACTTCCTGTCCTTCAATGCCTGAAAGGATGGTCGTATCTGCCAAAAGCACATAGTTAGAAGCACATCGCAGCTCAAACACACACACACACCCAGAAATATAAACAAACACAAAGAAACACCCACATGGGCATGATTCTGCATGTTTTAAGTAAACTAACGCATTTTAAGTAAACTACCACTTAAGTTTACTGTTTTAAGTAAACACCACTGTTTTAAGTAAACTAACGCATTCCCCAGGAGTTTTAAGTGAACTCTCTGGGGAATACAAGGGGACACACCCTATGATTCATTCTTTAACCGAGTGCTGATATTGGAATGGTGGACCGCGTACCTGATGGGTGGGTGGGGTGTTCGAGGTAGGCGGGGTTGAGTTATATAAGGGCTGATGCGGCCAGATGGCGTGTCATTTGAAGACTCTCTCGGAAGAGATAGCATCTTTCTGCAACGTGCGGTCCCAGCAGAGAAAGCTTGTGATCCTTGCTCCTGGCGACATGGAGGCCGATTCACTCCACTTGGGAGGTGAGTGGCAGTTCAACCACTTTTCAAAACTCACATCTTCTCGGCCAGATGCAGCTTTTGCTGAAATCCAGCGGACTTCTCTACCTGAGAAGTCACCACTGTCATCTGAGACCCATGTCGACCTCTGTGATGGTTTGGCTCCTGTGGCAAGACAGCCTGCCCCTGGGGAGAAGCTTCCTCTCAGTAGCAGGAGACCTGCTGCGGTGGGGGCTGGGCTCCAGAATATGGGAAATACTTGCTATGTGAATGCTTCCCTGCAGTGCCTGACATACACACCACCCCTTGCCAACTACATGCTGTCCCGGGAGCACTCTCAACTTTGTCATCATCACAAGTGCTGCATGCTGTGTACGATGGAAGCTCACATCACACGGGCCCTCCACCGTCCTGGCCACGTCATCCAGCCCTCACAGGCATTGGTTGCTGGCTTCCATCGAGGCAAGCAGGAAAATGCCCATGAATTTCTGATGTTCATTGTGGATGCCATGAAAAAGGCATGCCTTCCCGGGCACAAGCAGGTAGATCATGACTCTGAGGACACCACCCTCATCCACCAGATATTTGGAGGCTGCTGGAGATCTCAAATCAAGTGTCTCCACTGCCAGGGCGTTTCGGACACCTTTGACCCTTACCTGGACATTGCCCTGGATATCCAGGCAGCTCAGAGTGTGAAGCAAGCTTTGGAACAGGTGGTGAAGCCCGAAGAACTCAATGGAGAGAATGCCTATCATTGTGGTCTTTGTCTCCAGAAGGCGCCTGCCTCCAAGACGTTCACTCTACACACTTCTGCCAAGGTCCTCATCCTTGTATTGAAGAGATTCTCCGATGTCACAGGCAACAAACTTGCCAAGAATGTGCAATACCCTGAGTGCCTTGACATGCAGCCATACATGTCTCAGCAGAACACAGGACCTCTTGTCTATGTCCTCTATGCTGTGCTGGTCCATGCTGGGTGGAGTTGTCACAACGGACATTACCTCTCTTATGTCAAAGCTCCAGGAGGCCAGTGGTATAAAATGGATGACGCCGAGGTCACTGCCTGTAGCATCGCTTCTGTCCTGAGTCAAAAGGCCTATGTCCTCTTTTACATCCAGAAGAGTCAACTGGAAAGATGCAGTGAGAGTGTGTCAATAGGCAGGGAACCAGGAGCCCTTGGTGCTGAACACAAAGACAGGCGAGCAACGCAAGGGGAGCTCCAGAGAGAACCCTGCCTCCAGGTACCCGACTTGGAGGAGCACTTGGTGGAAAGAGCCACTCAGGAAAGCACCTTAGACCACTGGAAGTTCCTCCAAGAGCAAAACAAAACCAAGCCTGACTTCAACGTCAGAAAAGTCGAATGTACCCTGCCTCCCAACGTGCTTGTGATTCATCCATCAAAATACAAGAGTGGGATGAACAACCATCATCCTGAACAGCAAAGCTCCCTGCTGAACCTCTCTTCAAGGAACCTGGCACCTCAGGAGTCCATGAACACTGGCACACTCACTTCTCTGCAAGGGAGGACCAGGAGATCCAAAGGGAGGAACAAAGACAGCAAGAGGGCTCTGTTTGTGTGCCAGTGATCTCAGGAAAAGTCTCCATGCAAACGCAGGAGTGCATGCGCACACACACTGACACACACACACACATACACGTACACACACACACACACCCACGAGGGGGTTCGCGCGCGCACACACACACACCATCACATACGCAGTCAATCCGACATAAAGTAATGAGGAGCCCAGGTGTCTGTCTACACAAGAGGGAAAACTGGATAGTGATGGCTGCGTTTCAGGATGAGCCCAGACATGGGAAACATCGAGTTTTGCAGTCGTGAGTCTTCTGAACCTGTGGAGGGATTGTCTGTGTGTTTGTGTTCACGGTAGATGTCATTCAGTGTGAATTTCTGAATATGACATATTGCGGTGTAGGGTTGCGCGTGAGGTTATTGCAGGGGACGGGGTTGACTATTTTCTCTTGGGGTATGTTTCATTCGTCAGTTGTTGGTGAGCACCAGAAGTTGAAATTTTGCGAACGTGGGACTTGTGTGGATCCTTCTCGCTACCTTGAGTAGCGGAAACTGGAACGCATTTGAAGAGAGGAAGGGTGTTCTTCTTTTGAACCTGCCTCGCCGTTTTTACATTACTTGTTGAATGGACGTCAGGCGCCCTAGGACTTGTGCCCTTGGTGGAACCCACAGAATGCTGGAGACAGACAGACAGACACACTTGCCTATTGAATGGTGTCCATTTCCAATGAATTGAAGCAGAAAATCATCCCACTGGTATGTGAGTCATTTGGAAGTAAGTCGTATTGATAATAAAGGAAATCAAACACAGGAGCGTGTGTGTATTCAACTACAATAAAATCAGCAAGCACTGAAATCAATCGCATTTGGTGTGCATCAAAATGGCGTCTGGGAGACTCCGGGTCAATCGTCCAGCTGCGAAAGGTGCATCTCTGAAGCACAGTCCCTGACCTGCAGTGAGACTTGTTCATCCGAGGTGGTGTTGCAGTGGAAATGATTGTGGGAAATGGCCCCTTCCTTTTGTGTATTCGCTGATTGGATTTCAGGCTCCGTTTCTCGTTCGGTACAGCGATCCAAGTTGACCAACCCGAGAGGAAAGATGTCCAGGGCATAACTCAGGGCTCCATACAACCACAGAATCTTGGGTGCAACCCTGCTCAAGCACACAAATGCGCGTATTAACAGTGTCTCTGTGTGACGTGTGTGCAAAGTACAGTGTGATGAGCATGACTGGCAGACAGGTGATCCATTGGGCTCACCTGAAAATCAGTCATGAGCATGGAAGAACACCGACGCCCAGGTCCCCGCTTCAGACATAACACCCACCAGCGTCTTGTGTGAAGCCACGGCATCTGGACTGCTCATGCTTCTGGGGATCATTCTCCTGAAAATGGTGGCTCCTTTCTCCCTGTGGAGCAACTCTCTACGCAGCGCTTCTTTCCTCCCCCAGGACTCATTTCATCGGGCCCGGGAAGCCTTCTGATTCAACACACCTGACCCATGAAAAGAAAAGGGAAAGAAAGGAGGCCAAAGGTCACACTCTCCTCATTCCACCATCCTCCCTGAAATCATCCTGATTTCATGGGCCCTGAGACCGGGGATGCTTCTGTACACCTCGAGGCCTTGGCGCCTGGCCCAAATTCTATTCTCTTTCTCATTATCTGAAAAATTTTAAGAAAATCCCTAGAGCCAGGATCTTTATTCCTAGTAAGCCGAAAGTCCCAAAGAAACACCCAAATTCTGTCCCTCTTAGTTTGGGAAACAAGTCTACCTTCATCAGCATGACATTTTCCACCAAATGTGGTAACTGCAAGTCCACCACACAATGCTTAACTGGAATTGGAAGCAACATCTCAGACGATGAAAAATACATGCAAGAATCCCTAAGACAAATGGTTTATTTTTCCCTTTCTTACTAAAACAACTGCCAGTATTAACAATGGTATGCAAATCTCTTTTAGACGCCCCGCTTTTAAATCTCTATGTTTCTTCCTGAGACAGGGACTCCTTCCCATCACCCAGGCATTTACAGTGTTTAATTCTGGTTATATGCTATTCTCAAATTTACAACTATTTATTTCATCTCTCTCAAATGTTGATCTATTATCACATACGTATTAAAATATTATCTCCCATGCTGCGTGATATGTTGTTTTTATATTCATCCTTTCTTAAATGAACCAAAGGTTTTAGTTGGATTAGATTGTGATTAGTCAAGTTTTCTGATTTCATGATTTCTTAAATTGCGGTCATACGACCTCAATCACTGGAAATAGAATGTCATGAGTATTTCTCTTTACTTGCAATCATAAATTCGGGGAATGTCATCAATTGGTATGTCGGTGATTGCATGATTTCCTGAAAGTCTTTCACTGTCTAATTTGGGCACTAAGTATTTCGTCTAGGTTCAGTGCATGTTTCCAACCCTTGATGCTTTATGATTTGGGTATACAGCTTCCACAAGAGCATTTCCTGCAAAGACATGTCTTGGTCCCCACTGGTAAGTCATTTCACTCGAACACAGAATCAATAGGCTGAACATGGAAAGGTTACTGCTAGAATACTTATTAGACTGCATGGATCTATTCTTTGATATTAAGGAAACAAATACACTGTGTTATTAACTGTACTTCATTGATGATTCTCAAGTCAGAAAGTACAGGTCTGACTTCCTGTCCTTCAATGCCTGAAATGATGATCGTATCTGCCAAAAGCACATAGTTAGAAGCACATCGCAGCTCAAACACACACACACACCCAGAAATATAAACAAACACAAAGAAACACTCACATGGGCATGATTCTGCATGTTTTAAGTAAACTAACGCATTTTAAGTAAACTACCACTTAAGTTTACTGTTTTAAGTAAACACCACTGTTTTAAGTAAACTAACGCATTCCCCAGGAGTTTTAAGTGAACTCCCTGGGGAATACAAGGGGACACACCCTATGATTCATTCTTTAACCGAGTGCTGATATTGGATTGGTGGACCACGTACCTGATGGGTGGGTGGGGTGTTCGAGGTAGGCGGGGTTGAGTTATATAAGGGCTGATGCGGCCAGATGGCGTGTCATATGAAGGCTCTCTCGGAAGAGATAGCATCTTTCTGCAACGTGCGGTCCCAGCAGAGAAGGCTTGTGATCCTTGCTCCTGGCGACATGGAGGCCGATTCACTCCACTTGGGAGGTGAGTGGCAGTTCAACCACTTTTCAAAACTCACATCTTCTCGGCCAGATGCAGCTTTTGCTGAAATCCAGCGGACTTCTCTACCTGAGAAGTCACCACTGTCATCTGAGACCCATGTCGACCTCTGTGATGGTTTGGCTCCTGTGGCAAGACAGCCTGCCCCTGGGGAGAAGCTTCCTCTCAGTAGCAGGAGACCTGCTGCGGTGGGGGCTGGGCTCCAGAATATGGGAAATACTTGCTATGTGAATGCTTCCCTGCAGTGCCTGACATACACACCACCCCTTGCCAACTACATGCTGTCCCGGGAGCACTCTCAACTTTGTCATCATCACAAGTGCTGCATGCTGTGTACGATGGAAGCTCACATCTCACGGGCCCTCCACCGTCCTGGCCACGTCATCCAGCCCTCACAGGCATTGGTTGCTGGCTTCCATCGAGGCAAGCAGGAAGATGCCCATGAATTTCTGATGTTCATTGTGGATGCCATGAAAAAGGCATGCCTTCCCGGGCAAAAGCAGGTAGATCATGACTCTGAGGACACCACCCTCATCCACCAGATATTTGGAGGCTGCTGGAGATCTCAAATCAAGTGTCTCCACTGCCAGGGCGTTTCGGACACCTTTGACCCTTACCTGGACATTGCCCTGGATATCCAGGCAGCTCAGAGTGTGAAGCAAGCTTTGGAACAGGTGGTGAAGCCCGAAGAACTCAATGGAGAGAATGCCTATCATTGTGGTCTTTGTCTCCAGAAGGCGCCTGCCTCCAAGACGTTCACTCTACACACTTCTGCCAAGGTCCTCATCCTTGTATTGAAGAGATTCTCCGATGTCACAGGCAACAAACTTGCCAAGAATGTGCAATACCCTGAGTGCCTTGACATGCAGCCATACGTGTCTCAGCAGAACACAGGACCTCTTGTCTATGTCCTCTATGCTGTGCTGGTCCATGCTGGGTGGAGTTGTCACAACGGACATTACCTCTCTTATGTCAAAGCTCCAGGAGGCCAGTGGTATAAAATGGATGACGCCGAGGTCACTGCCTGTAGCATCGCTTCTGTCCTGAGTCAACAGGCCTATGTCCTCTTTTACATCCAGAGGAGTCAACTGGAAAGATGCAGTGAGAGTGTGTCAATAGGCAGGGAACCAGGAGCCCTTGGTGCTGAACACAAAGACAGGCGAGCAACGCAAGGGGAGCTCCAGAGAGAACCCTGCCTCCAGGTACCCGACTTGGAGGAGCACTTGGTGGAAAGAGCCACTCAGGAAAGCACCTTAGACCACTGGAAGTTCCTCCAAGAGCAAAACAAAACCAAGCCTGACTTCAACGTCAGAAAAGTCGAATGTACCCTGCCTCCCAACGTGCTTGTGATTCATCCATCAAAATACAAGAGTGGGATGAACAACCGTCATCCTGAACAGCAAAGCTCCCTGCTGAACCTCTCTTCAAGGAACCTGGCACCTCAGGAGTCCATGAACACTGGCACACTCACTTCTCTGCAAGGGAGGACCAGGAGATCCAAAGGGAGGAACAAAGACAGCAAGAGGGCTCTGTTTGTGTGCCAGTGATCTCAGGAAAAGTCTCCATGCAAACGCAGGAGTGCATGCGCACACACACTGACACACACACACACATACACGTACACACACACACACACCCACGAGGGGGTTCGCGCGCGCACACACACACACCATCACATACGCAGTCAATCCGACATAAAGTAATGAGGAGCCCAGGTGTCCGCCTACACAAGAGGGAAAACTGGATAGTGATGGCTGCGTTTCAGGATGAGCCCAGACATGGGAAACATCGAGTTTTGCAGTCGTGAGTCTTCTGAACCTGTGGAGGGATTGTCTGTGTGTTTGTGTTCACGGTAGATGTCATTCAGTGTGAATTTCTGAATATGACATATTGCGGTGTAGGGTTGCGCGTGAGGTTATTGCAGGGGACGGGGTTGACTATTTTCTCTTGGGGTGTGTTTCATTCGTCAGTTGTTGGTGAGCACCAGAAGTTGAAATTTTGCGAACGTGGGACTTGTGTGGATCCTTCTCGCTACCTTGAGTAGCGGAAACTGGAACGCATTTGAAGAGAGGAAGGGTGTTCTTCTTTTGAACCTGCCTCGCCGTTTTTACATTACTTGTTGAATGGACGTCAGGCGCCCTAGGACTTGTGCCCTTGGTGGAACCCACAGAATGCTGGAGACAGACAGACAGACACACTTGCCTATTGAATGGTGTCCATTTCCAATGAATTGAAGCAGAAAATCATCCCACTGCTATGTGAGTCATTTGGAAGTAAGTCGTATTGATAATAAAGGAAATCAAACACAGGAGCGTGTGTGTATTCAACTACAATAAAATCAGCAAGCACTGAAATCAATCGCATTTGGTGTGCATCAAAATGGCGTCTGGGAGATTCCGGGTCAATCGTCCAGCTGCGAAAGGTGCATCTCTGAAGCAGAGTCCCTGACCTGCAGTGAGACTTGTTCATCCGAGGTGGTGTTGCAGTGGAAATGATTGTGGGAAATGGCCCCTTCCTTTTGTGTATTCGCTGATTGGATTTCAGGCTCCGTTTCTCGTTCGGTACAGCGATCCAAGTTGACCAACCCGAGAGGAAAGATGTCCAGGGCATAATTCAGGGCTCCATACAACCACAGAATCTTGGGTGCAACCCTGCTCAAGCACACAAATGCGCGTATTAACAGTGTCTCTGTGTGACGTGTGTGCAAAGTACAGTGTGATGAGCATGACTGGCAGACAGGTGATCCATTGGGCTCACCTGAAAATCAGTTATGAGCATGAAAGAACACCGACGCCCAGGTCCCCGCTTCAGACATAACACCCACCAGCGTCTTGTGTGAAGCCACGGCATCTGGACTGCTCATGCTTCTGGGGATCATTCTCCTGAAAATGGTGGCTCCTTTCTCCCTGTGGAGCAACTCTCTACGCAGCGCTTCTTTCCTCCCCTAGGACTCATTTCATCGGGCCCGGGAAGCCTTCTGATTCAACACACGTGCCCCATGAAAAGACAATGGAAAGAAACGGGTCCAAAGGTCACAGTCCTCTCATTCCACCATCCTCCCTAAAATCATCCTCATTTCATGGGCCCTGAGGCCAGCGTGTTTCTTTACACCTCGCCGAGGCCTTGTCGCCGGGCCTAAAATCTGCCCCGTTTCTCACTCTCTAAGACATTTGGACAAAATCCCTGGAGCCAGGATCTTCATTCCTGGTAAGCCAAAGGACCTGAAGACACACCCAAATTCTGCCCCTCCTAGTTTGGGGATCATGTCTATGTTCATCAGCATGACATTTTCCACCAAATGTGGGAACTTCCAGTCCACCACACAATGCCTAACTGGAAACGGAAGCAACATCGCAGATCCTGAACAATCCATGCAGGAATCCATGAGATAAAAGCCTTCTTTTCGCCTTTTCCTCCTGAAACAAGGGCCAGTAGTAACAATGGTGTACAAACCTCTGTTCCACTCCCTGCTTTTAAATCTCTCTGTTTCTTCTTGAGACAGGGCGCCCCACTCCCGTCACCCAGGCTTTTCCAGTGTTTAATTCTGGTTGTTTGCTTTTGTCAAATTTACAACTTTTTATTGCATCTCTCTCAAATGTTGATCCATTATCACATACATATGAAAACGTCATCTCCCATGCTGTGTGATATGTGGTTTTTATTTTCATCCTTTGTTAAAGGAACCGAAGGTTTTAGTTGGCATAGCTTCCGATTACTCAAGTTTCTTGATTTCATGATTTCTTCAATTGCCTTCGTACGTCCCCAACCACCGGAAATAGAATGTCATGAGTATTTCTCTGTTCTTGCAATCATAAATTCGGGGAATGTCATCAATCAGCCTCTCGATGATCACATGATTACCCGAAAGACTTTCACCGTCTAAATTGTGCACTGAGTATTTCGTCTAACTTCAGTGCATGTTTCCAACACTCGATGCTTTATGATTTGGGTATCTAGCTCCCACCAGAGCACTTCCTGCAAAGACTTATCTTGTTCCGCACTGGCAAGTCATTTCACTCGGATATAGAATCAAGAGGCTGAACATGGAAAAAATCAAGAGGCTGCAATGTCTGTTGGATTCCTCGGATCCCTCCATTGTTATTAAGGAAGCAAATACGCTGTGTTAATTACTGTACTTCCTTGACTGTACTCAAGTCAGAAAGCGCACTTCCGACTTCCTATCCTTCAGTCACCGAAAGGATGATGGTATCTGCCAAACGCACATACGTGGAAGTACATCCCAGCACAAACACACACACAGACAGACATAAACACACACAGAGACACACTCACGCGGGCGTGCTTGCTAGTGCTCGTGTGCTCTCGCCTGCGCGCACGCACGCACACACACACACACATGCAAGCATACACACACTGTTTCATACGTACACAATTCTTCCCTGGCATTGTTTTACCTAAACTAAGGCAAATGTGTGGCCACTGTCCTAAGCCTTGGTTACACCTGCACCACAGCCTGACCAACAGACACAAACACACACAGGCCTCTCCTCTTTTCCCATGGTCAAAATTAGGAAACCTATGACGATGGTTTCTGACAAAGAAGGAACACAGATATCTTGTGAATGAGAACATCAAAAGCACTGAGTTTTGTATGTTAATTGACACAAGTCCAGATATTCAATTCCCTCACTGATTTTAAAACACAGGGATCCCTGACTCTGCCCACATGTGGAATATGATTTCTACCTGTAGATAAACACTGTGGGATTTCTCAGAATGTATTATCTCAGCTTTATGCCCTAGCAATGTTTCTCCAACACCAATCACAGCCTTCTGAAGCCTTACTCCACTTTTACTTTCTCTCAATTTCGACTTTTGTATTTCCCCTTGGAACTCGGAAATCAATCAAGTAAGAATCTGTTTTAGGGTCAAGTGCGGTTGCTCTCACCTGTAATTCCAGCACTTTGGGAGGCCAAGGCAGGTGGATCAGCTGAGGTTAGGAGTGTGAGACCAGCCTGGCCAAAATGGTGAAACCCCATTTCTACTAAAAATACACAAATTAGCTGGGCATGGTGGTGCTTGCCTGTAATCCCAGCTACTCAGGAGTGTGAAGCAGGAGAATTGCTTGAACCCAGGAGACAATTACAGTGAGCCGAGATCCTAACCCTGCACTCCAGCCAGGGCGACAGAGCAAGACTCTGTATCACACACACACACACACACACACACAAAAAAAAAAAAAAAAAAAAAATGGGTTTTATAATGGGGATAATCCATTCAGGAATTTATTTCACTTGGAGGGTCAACACTTGCATCCTGCTGATGTGGCCCTTAAAATCCCCTGCATCAGAAATTCACAGCAGTACCCTGGGTCATGGTGTTTCTGTCCTGTGTATACAGTCACAATCCTCTACGATGCTCAGAAAATACAAAATGACTTAGGGCTGAGAGAAATTTAGCAGCTCAGTCTGATATTCTACTAAGGTAGTATCTAAAATTCCTGGAATCATGGTTCATATTAGTCTCCGTTAGTTGCAATTTCTCTGATTATCATGATACATATTTGCTGAGAAATACTGATGTCCATGTGTATATTCATACATAGATATGTAGGTATATAGATGGGTATGTTTATATGAATGCATGTGTTTGAGATGGCAGAAAACATGCATGTATTATTTCCCTGCTAAAAATATAAAAATAATTAAATATATTTTATGTACCACTGATAATTATGTGTCATAAAAAATTAACTGACCCATTTGTACATGAAGTCCAGGAAAAATAAAAAGGGTAACTTTGTATTAATTGTGACATTGTGCTTACAGATATACATAAATTTCCTTATTTAACCCTTATAATAACCCTGCTGATTATAGTTTATTTACTAGTTTAATAAATGATCAACAAAGTTTGAAAAATATGACAAAATTACAAAATTAGAAAATGACACAGCAATACTTTTAATTATATTCTGCCTTGTCACTGCCTCTTCTTGCTTTTTTACAAAATTACTCCCCTAACCAAGGTTCTCTATGATTCTGGGGACTCCAGGATTAAGACCCCAGTTCCCAAACTTCACTGTGTCTATTTTTACTGCCACATTTTAATACACATTTACAGACTTCAACAAGCACTTTCCAGTATCAACTTTTTTCTTATTCCTTGGACTATTTCCTACATCTGTTCATCAAGACTCCAGTAACATACGACTCCATCTGCCTGTCCCTTCCATGAATGTACCTGACAGTACATGTATTATGTTGTCTATAATTCAAGCAGAAAAGATATTCCTTCAAAAAAATAAGGTTTTAGAGAATGCCTACAAAGCTTCAGTGAAACCAGCTGTAACCCTTAATATTATTACCATGTAAACTCTTCCTAGAATATCAAAATAAGATTTGGACTTTAGAGAATATTTGTGTGTGATTATAATCCAAACATGAACTAAAAGTAATTTAAATGGTCATATAGAGACTGTGTCAGGGACAAAAAAGGACAAATATTATAAGAAAATTAAAGTACACTTATTTCCTAAAGGAGTCTTGTGTGGAATCTATAAAAACTATTTCAAGATATAGAGATTAAATATATTTCAAAACACATACATACACAAGCAATCTTTAGGATAAATTTTTTCAAACTTATGTTATGGGTCTAAAATTTTCATTAATTCATGGAAAAAATGTATTGACAAACTTCTCACCAGAGCAGGAATAACAACTTACGTATTTGGTGACTGCAAGATGAGAGCCTGCACAGCTTAGTATCTCCCTCCAGATCTCTCTCTCTCTCTCTCCTTTTTTGTTTTTTCACAGTTTCGCTTTTGTTGCCCAGGCTGGAGTGCAATGGTGAAATCTCAGCTCACTGCCACCTCCACCTCCCAGGTTCAAGCTATTCTCCTGCCTCAGCCTTCCAAGTAGCTGGGACGACAGGCATGCGCCACCACGCTTGGCTAATTTTGTATTTTCAGTCGAGATAGGGTTTCTCCATTTTGGTCAGGCTGGTCTGGAACTCCTGACCTCAGGTGATCCACCCAACTCAGCCTCTCAAAGTGCTGGGATTACAGGCGTGAGCCACAGCGCCTGGCCCAGATCTCTTAAAAAGACATGAGGAAGGAGCCATTCTGCATCCTCAATATTACCTTAATATTTTAAGGACACCCATAACAATTAAGAGGCTGACTTGCGACTTCCTAGCCCTTTCAGGGCTATTTAGGCACACCTTAGTGAAGTATTAGGAATGCAGTGTTAGGTCTCAAGTTTCTGGACACCAAAACCATGTTCTCCAACAGATCTTCAGTAAAAATAGCTGATGTCTATATTCTTTTGCCTGTCTTTTCCCTTCCTTTTAATTCAGAATTGTGGTCTCGAAAAGTGCTATTATTTAGTAGATTCTCTCAATTCTCAACACCAGCACTATACAGTGTTGAGTAACATCTCAGGTGCTAGGGAAACAGCAGCTGACATTCTAGCAATGCACAAATAGAAAAGAAAAGATCACCACAGAGTAAAAGAGAATAGATTTTTTAAAAGTATGAAACCAAAACGAATATATATCAGATTACACTATAAATGGAAAATCCTATTATCTTGACTGGATTGCAAGTCAAAACCTCTCATGGCCTCCAACATCCAATATATTCAAAGCAGTTCAGGAATGGTGAAAGTGGAATGGAATTTAAAATTATTCTAAGGTTGCATGTGTGAAAGCACCATGCCCTGAAACAAAATATTTATTTTTAAAGTGCATAATGAACACTGCATACAAAGTTTGTGTAACAAGAGAGAGAAAAAAATCTCACATTTTTAAAAAAGGAATATGCAACATATTTACATATAATAAAATAAAATTAAACTAAAATAACAGCAATGGAAGACACAATCTGATCTCTGAAAATCAAGGGAGAAATCTCTTTTAAATAAACGGCACAATTTTTAACGTAAGTTATGAAAAATAGTAATACCTGAATATAGTATGTAAAAGTACCAACACAATAAAGCTAAAACAATATCCGTGGAAAAATTATTTACTGTATATTATTTTTAAAAAATGATCTAAGTACTTTCCTCAAGAAGGTAGATGAATGAAATTTTAAAATTGCCTGAGAAATTCTGTGAAAGGAAATGAATATAGAGAAGCAGAATATAATTTAACTATAAAGCACACAAATAGAATTTAAAAATAAGGCCGGGCACAGTGGCTCATACCTGTAATCCCAGCACTTTGGGAGGCAGAGGCAGGCGGATCACCTGAGGTCAGGAGTTTGAGATCAGCCTGACCAACATGGAGAAACCCCGTCTCTACTAAAAATAGAAAAAAAAAACACACACACACACAAAACAGGCGGGCGTGGTGGCACATGCCTGTAATCCCAGGTACTAGGGAGGCTTAGGCAGGAGAATCGCTTGAACCTGGGAGGTGGAGGTTGCGGTGAGCTGAGATCACGCCATTGCACTCCAGCCTGGGCAACAAGAGCAAAACTCTGTCTCAAAGAAATAAAAAATAAAAATAAAAATAAAAATAAGTGGCAGCCAACATGCCCAACATGATTTTCTGTGATGAAAGAAAATCTCTGCATCTACATTATCCAATGCAGTAACTACCACACATATGTAGTTACAGAATTTCTAATTTGGCTACCAATTTGGCTATTACTACTAAAGACATGCCATTTAGTTATTTAATTATAATTAATTTACAGTTTATAGCCACATGTGACTAGTAGTTACTCTATTGGTCAATGCAGATCTAGAATCTTGGAGAAGGCAGTTAAAATAATGAGATATGGTCAAAACAAAAATGGAAAAGGCACCCAAATAGTGAACACAGAATATGAGAATGTGAAGTAACAATTCACACAGTAAAATTTACTAATGAGATGCTGCCTTGATGGGACACATGTCTAATGATATTCAAGGCTTGTCTTGTTACAGGTAGAAGAGCAGGAGCAGGGCAGGAGAGGGCTCTTCCCCTACCCACTAGAAATGTCAGGTGATGGCCTGTTAATGATCACTTTGCCTCTCTAAAAACGATAATTAGGCAGCGCCAGAGAGAGGCCATTTCATGGTGGTCTACACCTGTTAACATCAAAAACGTTAATTAAATGCAGACCCCAGGAAGAAGCAACTTCTTGGGCATGCATGTTAAGAGACAAAAATGGCAAAGTATAATCTTCCGGGGACACACTCCACCGGAAGAGGAAAGAAAGCCTCAGATGGACACGCATATAACTCCCTAAACACACCGTGCATGCTCAATTCCGAAGGGTAAGGAAAGCACTGTGCATGCCGGAAACTCTCCCTAAAGAAAGAATCATAGGAAAGAGGCAAGGCCATCCCAGGATCAAGGTTAAAGGCCCTTCTCTTTTCTCTCTTGGACCTTCAGGCATCCACTTGGGTCTCTTCCAAGAGAATTTTCCTTTCCTTTCTGTTCTAAAGCCTTTTGAAATAAACTTCCACTCCTGCTCTGAAACTTAGTCTCTTTTTCCGCTGTATGCCCCTCAGTCGAATTCTTTCTTCTGAGGAGGCAAGGACTGAAGTTGCTTATGGACCCATGCAGATATGCTGCCAGTAACTCAAATCTCTTCTACTGGTAACAGTATCATTGTAAGGGAATGAGGCCAGTTCACTTCTCAGTGCTCGGAGAACTCACCAAAAATAAAAAGTTGGAGGATGCTGTGAACTTATCTACCTTCCAAGGCAAGTCCCACAAGCAAGCAGTAAAACTCTCTTCCCCCAAGGTCTTAAACTCTTCTGATGCTCCTTCTCTGGGAAAACGCATCCTCTGATTGGCTTCCCCTTATATAGGAAAAAACAATTAATAAACCTAATTAGCACTACATTCCAAGAGACATGCCCTGACTGCACAGATATTGAACCTAATCAAAACTTCATTCTGGAGACACACCCGGGTCAATTTGATTGGATTTTTGAGACAGCTACTAAAAACCCCACATAAACTTGGAAACCAAAGAGTTAAGGCTATTTTGAAGGAAAAATAGGAAGATTCATTCCTTTTTTTCATTCATAAGTACTTTTTTTTTTTTTTTTGAGATGGAGTCTTGTTCTGTTGCCCAGGCTAGAGCGCAGTGGTACCATCTCGGCTCTCTGCAAGCTCCACCTCCCGGGTTCACGCCATTCTCCTGCCTCAGCCTCCCAAGTAGCTGGGACTACAGGCGCCTGATACCACGTCCAGCTATTTTTTTGTATTTTTTTTAATAGAGACGGGGTTTCACCCGTGTTAGCCGGGGTGATCTCCATCTCCTGACCTCGTGATCCGCTCACCTCGGCCTCCCAAAGTGCTGGGATTACAGGCGTGGGCCACTGCATCCGGCCTCATAAGTACTTTTGAGTGTATTGTATGTACTAGAAAGCATTCGCAGTCATGGGGTACAGCAAGAAACCAGACAAACTAGAGTCTTATGGAGACTATATTCTAAAATTATTTGGAAGTAAACTGGACTTGAAAACAAATGGAAAGTGAATAGATATAAAAAGTTTCAATATTCATGATGATGTAAAAAAATAAAATATATTGTAGAAATGAAGTCAGGAAGTGTTAGGGGTCATATGGTACTTTTAAGGCCATTGGTATCCTCTGAAATTCAAGCAGGCTGAAGACATTTGCATAACTAAAAGGAAAGCAGATACTAATAGAAGACAGTGAAGAGCCTGAAAGGCATTTCAGAGACCTTGGCTGGTGGCAGCCCCTCCCTTCAAAGGTCTGGAGGCTTATAAGGGAAGACTGGTTTTGTGGGCTGGGCCTAGGGCTGCACCACCCCAGGCAAGCGCAGGACAGTGCTCACAGCATTCTACCTCCCAACCCCTCCAGCTCCAGCCATGGCTAAGAAGGCCCCAAACACAGTTTGGGTCACTGCTTTGAGGGTGCAAGCCATAAGCCTTGGCAATTTCCATGGGATATTAAACCTGCAGTTGCACAAAGTACAGGAGTGCGCTGCTGATAAAGACATACCCGAGACTGGGCAATTTACAAAAGAAAGAAGCTTAATTGGACTTACAGTTCCACATGGCTGGGGGAGGCAGAAGGCGAAAGGCATGTCGTACATCACAGCAGGCAAGTGAGAGAATGAGAGCCAAGCAAAACTGGTTTCGCCTTATCAAACCATCAGAACTCATAAGACTTATTCACTACGACGAGAACGATATGGGAGAAACTGTCCCCATTATTCAATTATTTCCCACTGGGTCCCCCCACAACATGTGGGAATTGTGGGAGTACAATTTGAGGTGAGATTTGGGTGGGGACACAGAGCCAAACCATATCAGAAGCCTTCACCTGGATTTCAAAAGATGTATGGAAAAGCCTGTATGTCCAGTAGAAGCCTGCTGGGGTGGAGACCTCATGGCAAATGTCTACTACAGCAGTGCAGAGGGAGAATATGGGGTAGGAGCCCCCACAGAGTCCCCACTGGGGCACTGCCTAGTGGAGCTCTGAGAAGACGGCCACCATCCTCCAGACCCCAGAATGATAGATCCACTGACAGCTTGCACCCTGAGCCTGGAAAAGCTGCAGGCACTCAACGCTAGCCCTTGACAGCAGCCATGGGGACTGACCCTTGTATCCAAAAGAAAATAAATTGTTCTACCATAAAGACATGTGCACTCATATATTTATTATAGAATTATTTGCAATAGCAAAGACATGAATATTTCCTCTATCATTGGATAGAGAAAATATAGTTATTTTCTCTATCATTGGATAGAGAAAATGTAGTGTATGTACACCATGGAATACTATGCAACCATTTAAAAAATTATGTCCTTTGCACCAACATGGATGCAGCTAGAGGCCATTATTCTGAAATAATGCAGGAAGAAAAAACCAAATACCATATGTTCTTAGTTATAAGTAACAACAAAGCACTGATTGCACATGGATGTAAAGATGGGAACATGGATACTGGGGACTACAAGAAGGGGAAGGGAAGGTGGGGACCAAGACCTGAAAAATATATACACCATGAAATATTATGTTTTCTACCCGGGTTACAAGATCATTCATACTCCAAGCCTCAGCATCACACAATGTGCCAATGTAAAACCCTGCACATGCGTTCAGTGAATCTAAAATAAAAGTTGAAATTATTTTTAAATAGGCGAAGATCTGAATAAACGTTTCCCAGAAGAAGAGATACAAATGGCCAACAAATATATGACAAAATTCTTACCATCTCTAATTGTCAGGGGGATGCAAATAAAAACCACCATGAAATGTCACCTGACACCTCTTAGAATAGCTGTTATCGAAAAGATGAATAGCAAGTATTAGTGAGGATGTGGATAAAAGATAACCCTTGTATACTCGTGGTGGAAATACAAACTACTATGGCCATTTTGGATAATAGTATGAAGGTTTCTCAAAAAATTTTTAAATAAAACTACCTGCTGATGAGGCTGTTGAGATATAGGAACACTTTTACACTGTTGGTGGAATGTAAATTAGTTCAACCATTGTGGAAGACAGTATGGTGATTCCTCAAAGACCTAGAACCAGAAATATCACTTGATCCAGCAATCTCATTACTCTGTATATACCCAAAGGAATATAAATCATTCTGTTATAAAGATACATGCACACACATGTTCATTGCAGCACTAGTCACAATAGCAAAGACATGGAATCAATCCAAATGTCCCTCAATGATAGACTGGATAAAGAAAATGTGGTACATATACACCATGAAATACTATGCAGCCGTAAAAGGGAATGAGATCATGTCCTTTGCAGGGACATAGATGGAGCTGGAAGCCATTATCCTCAGCAAACTCACCTGGGAACAGAAAATCAAACACTGCATGTTCTCACTGACAAGTGGAAGCAGAACAATGAGAACACATGGATACTGAGAGGGGAACAACACACACTGGGGTCTGTTGGGAGGCAGGTGGAGGGAGAGTATCAGGATAAATGGGTAATACATATATGCATTGGAATATTATTCAGTGTTACATAATAATGAATCCCTGTCATTTATGACAACATGGGTAGACTTCGAGGGCATTACGTTATATGAAATAGGCCAGCCACAGAATGACAATTACTATATGATTTCACTTGCATTTGAAATCTAAAATAGACAAACTCACAAAAGCAGAGAGTAGAATGGTGGTTGCCAGGGGCTGTGGTGCAGGGGAAATAGGTAGATGTGGTTAGAGCACAAAGTTTCACATATACCATATAAGTAAGTTCTGGAGGTCTCATTTACAGCACAGTGCTTATAGCTAAGAATACTGTATTGCATACTGAAAATTTGCTAAAAGGGTGGATTTTGTGTTCTTACCAAAATTTCTTACCAGTAATAATAATAACAATAATGATGGGGGGGACTTTGGGAGGTGAAGGATATGTTTATAATCTTAAGGGTAGTGGTGTTCATGATGTATACTTATCCCCAGACTCACTGAGATGCATACCTTAAACATGCACAGCTTGTTAAATGTAATCATAACTCAACAAATTGGGTTAAAAAAAGGGGGGGTTGGTTAAGAAATTTAAAAGGAGGGGTAGATGTTCCCTTGTTTTTCTCTCTTGGCTATTTTCTTTCCTGCTGTCTGGAATTAAAAAATGATAGGTGGGCATTTAGCAGCCAAACTGGAGCCTCTTCTAAAGTACAGCAGAGCAGACAGCTGGAAGGGGCCTGCGTCCCTAATGAATTTGGCAAGCATCTGTACCAGCCATGATAGGGGTAACTATAGATTTAAGTGAGAAAGAAATAAACTTCTGCCTCGTTTAAGCCACTTTGTTCAGACATTAATTTCATATGCATATAGAGAATATATGCTCCTTACGAGTAGGAAAAATGTTTATGCCATATGGTTCATAATGGGTGTTCAGCAATGTAGGATGATCCTGATTGTGATGACAATGGTGACAAACAGCATGAAATAATAAGGAATGAAAAAAAGTGGTTTGGGTTAATAGTTGTATATAGATACTTTATTTAAAGATTCTGCTGCTAATATCATTCAATGTATTTGTATCCCGGTGGGAGTTTTATTAGATGTAGACTAAGAAAGTTTACATTATTTAATGAAAAATACTAGATCAATTTTAAAAAACAGTAAAAATATCATGAGATGGAACTACGCATCTATATTGCAAAGCAACTCTCCCAGTTGTTTTATGCATAGTAATGATTGAGAATCCCCTGATCTAGATCCAATAGATCTCAACCTTTATAGGTGCTATCAAGGAAGCACCTAAGGAAGACAATTTTCCTGACTCTATCCATACCTCCAGTTAGTAATAGATCTGGAGATCTAGAACCCAAATCCAGACCTCCTGCTTCCATGTGCAGTGGTCTTTCGCTGTTCTGTTTTGTTCCACTTGGTGAAGAGGATTTGAGAATAAATGGCCTCATGATTCAAATCCCTCCTCTGCTCTGAGGAATATAGCCTTGTCCTAGCAAGCAAGAAGCTCATACAGTAGTGGAAGAGGCAAATATACATTCACTAATCTAACATACAAGGCAGTAAGCACCGTAACATCAACAAAGCACTTTGGGGTTTCAGACCAGGAGCAAGTGGGGTGATTAATTCTTAGCAGGGCTAGTAAAGTCTGGGAAGTGTTCGCTAAAAAAATGTCTGATCATTAACGAAAGCAACTGGTTTCTCAACACAGTCTAACTTATTGTAACAATATAAATGGTTGTTTGTTCATAAAATTTCATCTTTTGCCAAAATGTTTGTAGCTTATATTCCCATTTAACAAGGTTTTCTGGCCAAAACTGTGCACCCACGTCAGTCCTCCCATAAAAGCAATTTTGCATGCATAGAACACCTCTATCTATGAATATCCCTAATGAGGTACAGAAAGACTCTTATTATCCAAACAGAGACATTCCACTGGTGCTGGAGAGCCACAGACGGAAGTTTTCTCTGCTTCCTGGAAATGAAGCCAAACTTTCTTCTTTCTTCAGCCATGAGGATTCCTGTCCTCCTCTTCACCATTTTCTTCTTTATGAGCCAAGTTCTACCAGGTAACAAAATAAACTTAGTAAGAACGGAGTGCCTAACACCTTGCAGGGATTCAGTACTTGAAGAGAAATCACCATCATCTATGACCAGATAGGGGATCTCATAGGAAATCTGGAAGACACACCAGTCTCTGGCTCCCTGGTTAGGCCCAGTTCTGTCCAACCCACCTATACAGGCCCCACAAACCCAGTGCCCACCAGGCTCCTGTCAGCCAGGAGGACCAGTGCTCATCCCCTGAAATATCCGTGGGAGCCTGCATCCCACAGGGACTCACATCTGGGGGTCTACCTCCATGGGGGCCTCTTGGTTGTGGTGGCAGGGGCGGGGGAGTAGTTGACCTCCAGCCCTCCCATCCTGGCCACTGTATTTTGTGGGGATCATTCAGTCCTGGGAGCTTCCTGGGGACCCCAGAAGGAAGAGAACAGGGTGGTCATGGCAGCCTCAGCCCCAGGCTCTGGGCCAGAAGTTGATAACGACCAATTCAGAGCAACCACTGAATTCAATCCTCTTACAGATACACGAGAAGTTGGCGAAAAACTGAATGTCGACCATTCTATGGTCATCCAGCATTTGAAGCCAATTGGAAAGCTGAAAAATCTTGATAAGTGGGTGCCTCATGAGCTGACCAAATATTTTAAAAATCATCTTTGGAGTGTCATCTTTTCTTATTCTATGAAACAATGAAACATTTCTTGATCAGATTGTGACATGCCATGAAAAGTGGATTTCATACAACTGCCAGCTCACTGGTTGGACTAAGAAGAAGCTCCAAACCACTTCCCAAAGTCAAACTTGTACCAAAAAAAGGTCATGGTCACTGTTGGGTGGTCAGCTGCCAGCCTTCTGGCAGTTTTTGAATCCACTACAGTTTTTGAATCCTGGTGAAATCATTACATCTGAGAAGTATGCCAAGTTAATCGATGAGATGCATGGAAAACTGCAGCACCTGGAGCTGGCACTGGTCAACATGAAGGGCCCAGTTCTCCACAACCCATGACCACATGTCATACAACCAGGGCTTCAAAAGTTGAATAAACTGGGCTATGAAGTTTTGTCTCATCTGCCATATTCATCTGACCTCTCGCCAACCAACTACCACTTCTTTAAGCATCTTGACAACTTTTTGCAGGGAAAACACTTACACAACCAGCAGGATGAAGAAAATGCTTTCCAAGAGTTCATCGAACCCTGAAAGCACGGAATAAACAAGTTTATTTCTCATTGACAAAAATGTGTTCAATGTAATGGTTTCTTTTCTTTTTTTTAAGACCGAGTCTCACTCTGTCACCCAGGCCAGAGTGCAAAGGTGCAATCTCGGCTCACTGCAACCTCTGCCTCCTGGGTTCAAGAGATTCTCCTGCCTAGCCTCTTGAGTAGCTGGGATTACAGGCACATGCCACCACACCCGGCTACTTTTTGTGTTTTTAGTAGAGACGGGATTTCACCACGTTGGTCAGGCTGGTCTCAAACTCCTGACCTCGTGATCCGCCCGCCTCAGCCTCCCAAAGTGCTGGGATTACAGGCGTGAGCCACTGTGTCCAGTCCATTGTAATGGGTTCTATTTTGATTAATAAAGATGTGTTGCAGCCTAATTATAAAAATTTAAAATTCACGGTCCAAAACCACAATTACTTTGGCACCAACCTAATAATAGAAGAATTAAAAGAGGCCTTTATATTAGAGAACCAATGGATGATAAAATAATAAAGAATATTACAATCTCCATAACCCACAAACTTGGTAACTTAGACCAACTGGATGAATTAAAAGACACAATCTATTAATATTAAAACATAGGAGAAATAGGTCATCTAAATATATTGATAACTATTTTAAAAATGGAATCAATACCTAATAACCTTACAGAAAACCTATAGATTCCAAAAATCTGACATTCTGACATGTTATTCTAACTGGTAGGATTCGGGGATTTCCATTTTGATAAGAACATAGGTGAGTCGCACACACTGACTTTTACTGCTCATTGGTCAGGAAACCTATGTCCACCATAGGATACTGCAGAGCGATGTGTTTTGGAGAATTTAGCAAGATAATATGATTTTCAGAGTTAAAGGAAGACAACCTGTTTTATGTACAGTAATTCCTCATAATATCACAGGGGATACCATATTTAAATTTTGGGGTATCCCCAGGTATAATTCTTATTTGAGCCACATGTGAATTTCAGACACGGAGGCTGCCCAACTTTGGTGGCTTGCAACAGATGTGGAAGTTAATTCACAACCTACTTTGTGGAGGCATAAAATTCAATGAGCACTCATTTAGCATTTTATTTGAAATACTATTTTTGTAAAGTTTGCATTTCCAATTAGGTGAAATTTTAAACCTGTTTCAGTTCTTATCCACTTTTTTTTTTTTTTCCCTGAGATGGAGTCTTGCCCTGTCACCCAGGCTGGAGTGCAGTGGCGTGGTCTTGACTCACTTCAACTTCCGCCTCCCAGGTTCAAGCAATTCTCCTGCCTCAGCCTCCCAAGTAGCTGGGATTACGGGTGCCCACCACCATGCCCGGCTAATTTTTGTATTTTTAGTAGAGATGTGGCTTCCCCATGTTGGTCAGGCTGGTCTTGAACCCCTGATATCTTATTATCTGCCCACCTCGGCCTCCTAGAGTGCTCGGATTACAGGTCTGAGCCACGGTGCCTCGCCTCTCCACTCTTTTAGGCAGAGGGGAGTAAGGTTTTCTTTAAGTTAGGAGGGACTCCCGTGTACCCAACCTATTTGTGTAAATTTCTTCCTTCAGAGTTCTTCAAATCAGCATCACCATTGTTAAAGGCCTACCGCATGGTAATAATTGTGCTACAGGGTTTTACGAACATGAAGTTTATGTTTGGCTGAATTAACCTCCTTACTGTGACACAAGGGGGCCATAGGTGTTTTCACCAATTATGAAGCGGGTTCACTGTGCAATGGCTACCAACTTTTCTGAGTACAATGAGACCAAACACATTCATACATAAATTCCATGAAGTGAATTTATTACTTACAAATAGCAAACAAAAGACAACAGAAGTCTAGGATTCAATATGAACTGCTACCACAAGATCACGAAGGCTACCCAGAGCAGATGGATGGAGTTTTGACTGTAAATGCTTCACTTGCACCACAACTGAGGGACCCCAGAAAGAAGCCCACCTTGGGTTTTCTCAAATGATGTGGTTTGCTGGACACAAGTGTTAAAGGCCATTCTGTTTTGAGCAGGGACTATAACAGAGCCTGGGCTGTTCTGACCAATGTCACCTGATTATCAGGATATTGTCTTCTCAGCATATCATACAGTTATCTTGAGAACTACCAGTAAGAAAGGAAGGAAAATGGCCCTACACCCTTAAAACTGAAGGATCAGGATATTTGTTGTGACAGAAGCACAGACAGTAGCAACAGAGTGTTCTTGTGAGCCATGTACTAGTTCTCTTGACCGGAGCATGGCACCTAACTGTCTTTCTCTTTCCTTTCAATGGAAACTGTTTCAGAATATGTTGAATATTTTGAGTTTCTACATCTACAGAGTTGAGGCACATGATCACTGGCAGTGTAGACTCTCTGCATGGTTACAGGAAAGAGTTCAGGAACCCATCAAGTCACATTGGAGGAGACCACCTAATCCTCCAGAGACTGTCACTTCATCTTCCTGGGGTTAGCTCCACACGCAGTAAGGCCATTATGTCTAAGGCCGGCAAGACTTGCCATCCGAAGATTCGACTTTTGACATGCTGATAAGCAGCAGTGATAAGAGAAGCCCACACACTCGCTAGGAATTTTTCAATGCAAGCAACTGAGACTCTTCTTCATATCCCTCGATAGGGGCTAATGTCAAACTCTTTCTTCCCAATTTCTGTACTCATCAGTGCCTGAACCATGAGGAACCATAGATGTACACCTCATCAGGAGGGTGTATGGGACGGCGGCAAGGGGAGCAGCAGCACAAGAAACAAACAAGGCCACTACTTCTGCCTACACAATAACTATTATCTTGGAGTGTACAATAATTAATAATGTTCACATGGTTGCCCTCAGCATACAGAGATGGTGACCAGAGTAGATGCAGGGACTACAGAGATACAGCCTGATCCTTGCTAATTAGGACTTAAGTGTTGGCTTATGTGCTGTGCTTCTGTGCATTAATAAGTCAGGGCCTCAAAACTGCCTGCTAAGCAAAGGCCAAATGTCATGCTGGGGTGCAATGAAACATTCATGTCTAGGAGATGAGAGCATTTTAGTGTGGGAGAAGATGAAAACACCTGAAGATGACAGAACGCTGTGCAGACCAAAGGGAAAGCCCATCATCAGCTCACGGTTCTGACTCAGGTGACTGCTGATGTGTTACGGAACCGTCAGCGGACAGCAGGTAGGTCAAGTTGAGCAGGTGTCCTGCATGAGGGCTGGTCCATTCCATTTGTGTTGCCAATTATTTCAATAGCATCTCATGCACCCCACTGGTGAGGAAGGAATGAGCACCCTACGTTTACTGGCACCGTTAAACACATAACATCTATTACTAAACAGAAAAACCAGACATCAGTTATTAATTACATATAGGAGGATGGTGTAAGCTCCCATAGGCCCAAACAGGGATTAACTTAGGAGCAGAGAGTGGTATAGCATGAAAAAAGTGAGGATGTTCCTTTTTTTTTTTTTTTTTTTGGAGACAGAATCTCTCTCTGTCACCCTTGCTGGAGCGCAGTGGTTTGATCTCAGCTCACTGCAAGCTCCGTCTCCGGGGTTCACAACATTCTCCTGCCTCAGCCTCTCTAGAAGCTGGGACTACAGGCACACACCACCACACATGGCTAATTTTTTGTATTTTTAGTAGAGACGGGGTTTCACCGTGTCAGCCAGGATGGTCTGGATCTCCTGACCTCATGATTCACCGGCCTCGGCCTCCCTAAGTGCTGGGATTACAGGCGTGATCCACTGCACCCGGCCGAGGATGTTCCTTTGTTCCTACAGGACTATGTGATTGCTTTGTCTGTTGGCTGGTAGGGAACTGAATCATGTCACACAGACTGGTAAGACTGTAATACTCTAAAAAACAATATATAAACTATCATATCATAATGGTGCAATACTATCTACTACAATGAGAAAGGCATCGATGAAAAGCCGAATGATATCATATGTGACTGAGAGATTGAATGCTTCCTCCCTCAGATTGGTTACAACATGTTGTGCTATCACAGTCCTCTCTCCTTCATTCAAAGTGAATGATCCAAATAATAGACAGAAATAATAAAGAATAAAGGGCAACACATGCAAAGAACTCACGAGATGATAATCCATGGTAAAATTTATGTACTTAGGAATTAATACTAACTCATTATTAGCAAAAAATAAACATCTTTACATAAAGAGTAGTTTTTCCTTTAATAAAGAAAGGTGGAATGTGTATAATGAACAAGGGATAATCAAAATTTGCCAAATGAGGCTAGTAAGACAATCCCAACAATTCACAATCATTATTCACTGGTCCATTAATCACAGGACAATACATACAAATGAAACTTACCTGAACGGGTGCAGTGGCTCATGTCTGTAATCCCAGCACGTTGGGAGGCCAAAGTGGGCAAATCATGAGGCCAGGAGTTCAAGACCAGCCTAGCCAACATGGTGAAATCCTGTCTTTACCAAAAATACAAAGAATTAGCTGGACATAGTGGTGGGCACCTGTAGTCCCAGCTACTCGGGAGGCTGAGGCAGGAGAATCACTTAAACCCAGGAGGCGGAGGTTGCAGTGAGCTGAGATTGCACCACTGTACTCCAGCCTGGGCAACAGAGGGAGATTCCATCTCAAAAAAAAAAAAAAAAAAGAAATAAAAAAAATTAAATGTACCTACATATTAGAAAAATTAAATTCAACTATGAATCCAGCACATTATCAAATGAATAGACAAAAATTCTATCAACAAACTTAATATCATTATCTATGAAACTCAAGTACTACTGCTTAAAGAGCATTTACGGAACTCTCACCTCAAGGTTTCCCGCAAAACAAAGTGAAATGCATACTCAAGACTCTTTAAGAATGAGCCACTGATAAAAACAATATACTTGTAACTTGTGTAACATTTCATACATTTTTTTCAAGCACTGCACCATAATTAATTTCCATCAGGCTTTCCAAATTAGAAAAGCTTCACTTATAGAACTTCTTTCCCATGGGAGTTTTCACATGACTTTTCAAGTAAATGTGCAAACTGAAAATATTCTTGCAGTTTCTAAACTATTAGAGTTTTAATCCTGTGTACGTTCTTGTATTTACAAGGTCCAGCCAGCTACAGTGTGCATTTTCATATGTCCTTGAGTGGGTATGAGAGAAATGAAACATTCCCACATTCTGGACATTCATAGGGTTTTTCTCAGGAATCAGCTGATGTCTTCAAATGGAACTAACATAACTGAAGGCCTTACCACAAATTTAGATTCAAAAGGCTTTTCTCCACTCTGAGTCCTCCCAAATCTTCAAAAACAGGAAAATCTGAAGGCCTGACCACATTTCCTACATTCTTAAGGTTTCTGTGCAATGTGAGCCTTTTCATGCTTATGAGGGAATGGGAAAGAGTATATGTTTTACCACATTTCTTACATTCAAGGGGCTTTATTTATTTATTTATTCATTTATTTTCTTTAATTTTGAGATGGAATCTCACTCTGTAACCAGGCTGGAGTGCAGTGGCACAATCTCGGCTCCCTGCAACCTCCGCCTCCTGGGTTCAAGTGATTCTCCTGCCTCAGCCTCCTGAGTACCTGGGATTACAAACATATGCTACCACACCCAGCTAATTTTTGTATTTCTAGTAGAGACGAAGTTTCACCATGATGGCCAGGATGGTCTCGATCTCCTGACCTCGTGATCCGCATGCACAGGGCTTTCCCCAGCCCCCTGTGGCTTTTTATGTCCTTGAAAAAGAACTAAGACAACTGAAATGTGCCACCATGCCCAGTTAATTATTTTCTTTTTTCTTTCTTTTTTTTTTTCTTTTTGAGATGGAGTCTCGCTCTGTCGCGCAGGCTGGCTCACTGCAAGCTCTGCCTCCCAGGTTCACACCCTTCTCCTGTCTCAGCCTCCCGAGTAGCTGGCTTGAGCCAGCGTGCCTGGCATTATTTTATTTTTTCTAGAGACAGGGTTTCACCGTGTTGCCCAGGTTGTTTCACATTGTTTTAATCTGGGCTGGTTATGAACTCCTGGGCTCAAGCAATACACACACCTTGGCCTCCCAAAGTGCTGGGATTATAGGCCGAGTCACTATACCCAGCCTCTATATCATGACTTCTTTCATGGCGAGTAAGATGACTGGAACGAGCGTAGTCTTTACCGCATCTCTTACATTCATAGGGTTTTTCTCCAGTATGAATTCTTTCGTGGAGGTGAGGGGAACTGAGACGACTGAAGGCTTGGTCACATTGTTTACATTCATAGGCTTTCTCTCCAGTATGAGTACTTCTATGGTTACAAAGGGAACTCAAATGACTAAAGGCTTCGCCACATTGTTTACATTCATAGGGTCTCTCTCCAGTATGAATGCTTCCATGGTTACGAAGGGAAGTGGGACAGCTGAAGGCTTTATCACATTTGGTACATGTATCGGATCTTTCTCTAGTGTGAGTCCTTTCACGCATCTTAAAACAACAAGAAAATCTAAATGTTTTCCCACATTCCTTACATTCCTAGGGTTTCTCTCCAGTGTGAGTTCGTTCATGTATTAGACAACAACCGGAAACAGTGAACGCTTTACCACATTGTTTATATTTATAGGGTTTTTCTCCTGTGTGAGTTCTCTGATGTCTTTCTTTCTTTTTTTTTTTTTTGTAAAATAGAAGTTTATTAACTGTTGGCCAGTGATTTCTTTTTTTTTTTTCATTAATGGTTAATGTTTTTTTTAATTTATTTATTATTATTATACTTTAAGTTGTAGGGTACATGTGCTTAACGTGCAGGTTTGTTACATATGTATACTTGTGCCATGTTGGTGTGCTGCACCCATCAACTCGTCATTTGCATCAGGTATAACTCCCAATGCAATCCCTCCCCTCTCCCCCCTCCCCATGATAGGCCCCGGATCTGATGTCTTTCAAATGAATTGAGAAAATAAAACACTTTCCCACATGTCGTACATTTATAACTGGATTTCCACTGTACATTATCATGTGTCTTCTAACACCTGGAACAGAAACGAAGAATTTCCCACATTGTTCACATTTATATTGCTTCTCTCCATATGGTTTGTATCCTGAGTGAGCCAGGATGTGCCTATCAAGGAGGGAATGATGTACAAAGACTTTTCCACAAACACTGCTTTCACATTGTTTTAATCCAGTAGAAATGTTCTCATTCAGATCAAGATTTGGAATTTGGCTGACTACTTGTCCATACTGTCTACCTTCTTTGCTTTCACACAGTCTCTGTACCACATGATTTCTGTAAAAAATGACAAGCACATTATTATTGGTTGGTTTAATAACTTTCTACTTACTAATAGGCCTTGGCCTTACACTGCAACCAATACCAAGGAAAATGCATTGTTATTATTATTATTATTATTATTATTGCCATGATTGAATTATTTGAAAGTAAATGGGTTACTACTGAAAACACAGCTACCACCTGCATGGCTATGACCAAATTAGTAACATTCATATACACAATTTTGTAGTGCTATTTTCAAGTAAACTGTTTTCCAAACACTGACTGCTACCTTGAAGTACGTTACATTTTGGGTGAAATTTTTCTAAAAAAAATAAATTTCAAGTGACTCTATTTGTTTTGATTGCTTGTTTTTAAGTTCATGACAAGCTAAGATTCCTTCAGAGGACTTTATTTCCTCTTCTCAGTGCAAATTATCTTATATCTTTCCCAAGTTTTTTAAAGTGGTCTTCAATATTCTGGTCTTTCCATTTGTTTCCTAAAATGCAGACCCACAAAATTATCATGAATTATTACAAACTACAGAAACATTACTAGATTTCATGTTCATTGTACACAGTGCCCATGCCTGATTTCTTCACCAAATCATTCCCTTGCCACATTCCAAATCACAAATAGCACTGATGATAGGGAAATACTTCTGTAATTAAGTGAAATGTGTTGTCATTCTTACCTACAGAAGCCAGGTTCCTGCAGGTTTCCTGCATCACTTCTCTGCAGAGATTCTTCTGAGAAGAATCTACCAAAGCCCATTCCTCCTGGGTAAAGTTCACAGCTACATCCTCAAAAGCCATGGAGTCCTAGAACATTCCACATATGTGGATAGTAGGACGGGTGAGACTGACAGCACTGGGAATCTATACTCAATCCATAAGCTGTTTACATGATTCTAAAATTTCCAAGCATTTATTCTATGACTTGATTGTCACAACTCTTACTCTGTTCACACATACTCCCTCCCACACAGCAGTACTAATGTGAGAATTGAACTATTCAAAAAGGCAACAGCAAAGTAGAAACACCCATCTCATTAGAGAATCCAGGGAGTAAGATGTGCTGCTAGGAGTTACCTTTTAACTTCACTTTGTACATTTCTAGTATCTGTCATAATAAAGTTCTACCTGATGTGCATAAAGGAGTTAATATTATCAGTCCTGAGACTACTTATTCTTAAAAATGTCTGCTCACAAAGTTCCATCTTTGTTTGTATTAGTAACTTACATTTTGAAAGGGATTCCACCAACCCAAGTAATAAGAATGATTCACTGCATCTAAATGGCTTATGCAATATATTTGCCAAAACTTTTTCTGCCGAAGATCTATTATTTTCACTGCAGTGGTGCTTAGAGAACCAGACACCAAACCACAGTCTGAACACTAAGTGTTCAATGAGTTTCCCTGGTACACAATATTTTACATGTGCTGTCACTTATTAACTGGGGAGTTGAGCCCATTCCATGTGATTATACCAAAAGAGAGTAGGCTTATTAAACTTAATTGAGTAGTAAATAAAACCAATAATTGATATTGGACAATATTAATACAATAATTTTTCAAATTTCTGTTGCACAATGTCAAGGTAGAAAGGAATAAGAGTAAATACGACACCTGTTTTTAAAAAAGGACATTAATGTCACCACTTCCAGATGCTATTCCTATGAAATCACATAAATTCCCAAATCAGGTTTTTTTTAGGCAGGAAAAATTACTTTTTCATGCGTAGTAAAAATGACAAATGTCTAATGCTTTTTAGTCATCTAAAAAAAGAGTGATGGCTTGTCTAACATACTTCTAAGATTTTCAAACGAAAATACTCAGGACAGCACAGTATTAGCAGAGAGATGAGCAAGCAGACCAATGGGAAGAAGTCTTAATGACCCAGCATTTAAATGAAAAGTTGATGAGTGATAGAGTAGGCACTGTAGAATAGAAAAAGAAATCACATGCACTTTAAAATATGAGGCAAACCAGGCTGGCATCTGCTTAGGAAAATGCACTGCATTCTTCTCTATTCCATGATCCATAATCAACTTATTATATATTCAAATATGAAAGATAAAACCAGAACACTTTCAGAAGTCACAGAAAGATTTTTTTTTTTTTTTTACGAAGGATTAGGCAGAATTTATTTTATGTAAGAAAACAGTGATAAAGGAACAGACAAACTCAAACATATTAAAATTTAGGGAATAAAAATAAAATAGTGTGGGCAGGGCATGGTGGCTCACGCCTGTAATCCCAGCACCTTGGGAGGATGAGGTGAGCAATCATCTGATGTCAGGAGGTTGAGACCAGCCTGGCCAACATGGCAAAACCCCGCCTTTTTGCTGTTTGTATTTTTTGTTTTTTGAGACGGAGTCTTGCATTGTCGCTTGGGCTGTGGTGCAGTGGCAAGATCTTGGTTCACTGCAACCTCCACCTCTCGGGTTCAAGCAATTCTCTTGCCTCAGCCTCCCAAGTAGCTGGGATTACAGGTGTCTGCCACCATGCTCAGCTAAATTTTTTTTTGTATTTTTAGTAGAGACAGGGTTTCACCATGTTGGCCAGGCTGCTCTGGAACTCCTGACCTCGTGATCCACCCACCTTGGCCTCCCAAATTGCTGGGATTACATGCCTGAGCCACAGTGCCAGGCCTAAAACCCCGTGTTTACTAAAAATGCAAAAATTAGCTGGGTGTGATGGTGGGTGCCTATAATCCCAGTAACTCGGGAGGCTGACACAGGAGAATCACTTGAACCCGGGAGGCAGAGGTCGCAGTAAGCAGAGATAGTGCCACTGCACTTCAGCCGGGCTACAGAGCAAGACAGTGTCTCCAAAACAAAAAAACATAAAACAACACCAAAAAACCCCTCAGATATCCAGATAAGAGGACACAGATGTGTCCACTGTCATAAATTCTTCACCATGCTACAAGAGGGGAACTGACATTTTGGTGAATCCTTGTAAATCATCAATTTATCTATCATACTTTTATTTCACCAGTAGCATTCACAAAGCTAAGTCCTACAATTCCATTTGAAATTACCCTTGAAAAGAACAGACCTTTAAATCTTACTACACTCACTCTGGGGAAGAAATAAATATGAACTTTTAGCAAATAAAATACGTCATTTTACCTTGCTACTTTGGAAATAGTACCTTTATCTTTCAAACTGTACTGACAACATGTATCTTACAGTCAATGAAAAACTGAAACTCATGGCCGGGCGCGGTGGCTCAAGCCTGTAATCCCAGCACTTTGGGAGGCCGAGACGGGCGGATCACGAGGTCAGGAGATAGAGACCATCCTGGCTAACACGGTGAAACCCCGTCTCTACTAAAAAATACAAAAAACTAGCCGGGCGAGGTGGCGGGCGCCTGTAGTCCCAGCTACTCGGGAGGCTGAGGCAGGAGAACGAGCGTGAACCTGGGAGGCGGAGCTTGCAGTGAGCTGAGATCTGGCCATTGCACTCCAGCCTGGGCGACAGAGCGGGACTCCGTCTCAAAAAAAAAAAAAAAAAAAAAAGAAAAACTGAAACTCATATAAGCGGACAAGCCTTATCAAGGTAACAAACTCAGGGAGAGGCAGCGCTGACTCCAACACAGACCTTTCTAAGTGTCACGGCAGGCCATTCTATCCCTCAGGACACCCACCCTGTTCAGTAAAGTCCTCAGTGACCACCTAGGAGGCACTGGCACTGCTCTTTGTCCTCCTGTGTGCCTTGAGTGCATTTTCATATTCAGGTTCTTGCACATCCTCTCTGGGGTGGGTTTTCCTTGTCCTTTGGGACAGTTTTTCTCTCTTCACAAACCTGAGACAATCTAGAGAGCAGAAATCATTTCTGCCCTTTCCTCTCAATATCAGCATCCCATTGGCAGACCGTCAATGTGTCTCTGAGGAATAAAAGCTCCGGCTGGAGGAACAGTTTTAATGACCTAGCTTTAATGACATTATGTTGTATTGTCCATTCATTTTAATGTCCTAAAATTTTAATAACCCTAAGGGGTCACCATTTTAGATGAAACTATACCAGGAGATTCCTCTAAGGCCAAGAGCATCCAGCTGCTCCCCTGAGAGACTCTACCCCCTACCTCAGGCTGTCCTTGGTGATGAGATGACCCCGGGGCTGATACTCACTAGACCCTCCGATAGACATGGCCACAGCGGGTATCCTGGATCATCCCCAGACAGTTCTAAAATGCCAGGACTAGGAAAAGACAGGAGGGTGTCTGAGGACACACACCCTGTAAAGTTTTCACGGGGGGACCTCAACCTAAAGACATTTTGGTAATATGTACACTTAGGAAAGATGAAAAGAAGAGAGGCACAAAGATTTTCTTTTTATAGTAGTATGTCAGATGATTTATTCTCCGCTTTCCTCTCTTGTAAAATGTTTGGAAACAGAAAAATATTTTGGACAAGGTGGCTCACGCATGCATTCCCAGCGCTTTAAGAGGCCGAGGTGGGCGATCAGTTAAGGTCAGGAGTTCAAAACCCACCTAACCAACATGGCAAAACCCTGTCTCTACTAAAAATACAAAAATTAGCTGAACGTGGTGGTGGGCGCTTATAAGCCCAGCTACTTGGCACGCTGAGGCAGGAGAATCACTTGAACCCGGGAGTCAGAGGTTGCAGTGAGCTGAGACTGCGCCATTGCACTCCAGCCTGACGACAGGGCAAGACTCCGTCTCAACAACAACAACAAAACATATATATATATAAACATACATTTAAAATTACTACATGTAGATAGTATTTGAAGTCATGGGACTGACTGTAGGTAGAAACAAGAGAAGGCAAGGAAAGGTTTTATATTGATATTTATATATAATTATATAAAATATACATAATTATAATATATAAATATATCATATAGGCTGGGCACAGTGGCTTACACCTGTAATCCCAGCAATTTGGGAGGCCGAGGTGGGCAGATCACCTGAGGTCAGGAGTTTGAGACTAACCTGACCAACATGGAGAAATCCCATCTCTACTAAAGATACAAAAATTAGCCAGGCATGGTGGTGTGTGTCTGTAATCCCAGCTACTCAGGAGACTGAAGCAGGAAAATCCCTTGAACCCAGGAGGTGGAGGTTGCGGTGAGCCCAGATTGTGTCATTGCACTCCAGCCTGGGTGACAAGGGTTAAACTCCAACTCAAAATAAATAAATAAATAAATAAATAAATAAATAAATAAATAAATAAATAAAACAAATATATATTTATGTCTAAATATATAATTATAATACATACATGTATATGTAAATATACATTTATTATAAATTTGTTAATATATGAAATATGTTTATTTCTGAGACAGGGTCTGGTTCTGTCACCCAGACTGGAGTGCAGTGGCACTATCATAGCTCATTGGAGCCTTGAACAGGTGGCTCAAGCGATCCTCCCACCTCAGCCTCCTGAGTGGCTAGGATTGCATGCACACACCACCATGCCTAGCTAATTTTAAATTTTTTGTGGAGACAGGCTCTTCCTTTTTTGCCTAAGCTGGTCTTGAACTCCTGGGCTCAAGTGACCTTCCTGCCTCAGGCTTCCAATGTGTTAGACGTGGGCAACTGCATCTGGTTTAATGCATTTTTTAATTTGCGAGTTTATATTATTTGATATTTTTAAGTACTGAATGTGTTGAACAATCAACTTGCAGAATTCCTGAACAATGGACGGTCAGCTCTCATGTCCTGGTTCAAATCGCCCCAGCACACCACAGCTAGAAACCTTTCAGCCAACTTCCACTTATATCTCCCGGGGCAGGACAATGTCACTTGGCCCATCCCCACTAAGAGGGACTCTGGAAAGGCATGAAACTATTCTGTTTTCTATAATGGAACATGACCAGGGAGGAGGCAGCTGGGAGGGCCAGCTGGGCCCTCCAACCAGCAGTGTCCACCATTGACCAACTGCCCTAGAACTACACCGTGCTGGGCATTTGGGACACTCTTATGAGCAAGAGTTTCCATTTTTCTTCTCATGGGACCTTCACACTAGTGGCAAGAGACTTTTTTTTTTTTTTTTTTTTTTTTTGAGACAGAGTTTTGTTCTTGTCACTCAGGCTGGAGTGCAATGGTGTCATCATGGCTCACTGAAACCTCTGCCTCCTGGATTCAAGCAATTCTCCTGCCTCAGCCTTCGGAGTAGCTGAGATTACAGGATTACACCACCACATCTAGCTAATTTTTGTATTTTTAGTAGAGATGGGGTTTCGCCATGTTGGCCAGGCTGGTCTGGAACTCCTGAGCCACTGCACCCAGTCAAGAGGGAGATTTTAAATCAATAAGTAGAATTGTGATGAATGCCAGAAGGAAGAATGTGTGTGATGGGGAGGGGACCTAAGTTATTGTCTCACATTTTAACACTTTCATAGGCAATAACTAAAAATGTAGAAGCTTAAAACAACACAAGCCAATTTTGGCAAGCTAGGAGTTGAGCCTATTTAAGCGGGTCCTGTGCTTGGGATCTCATGCTAAGCAGCTGGGCTGCATCCTCATCTGAGGCTCCCCCAGGGCAGAATCCATTTTCAGGTCCGCTGAGGTTACTGGCAGAATTCATTTCCTCAGACCCGCTTGGCAAGGGCCCAGCTTTTTGCTTCCTTGCCTATGGGGCCCCTCCAAAGGTCTTTCTCAGCACAGCATCTCCCTCCAGCAGCACCTGCAGGTGGAACATTTCTCTCTAGTGTGCGAAGGTGATGCACTGTGACAGTGACATCCCATTGCTTTTGCCAGGGCCTATGGCTTAGAAGCCAGTCACCGGTTTTGCTCGTATCAAAGGTCAGGAAGACTATGCAAGGGCATAGGTCATTGGGGGGTCAGTCACTTTAGGGTATGGCTGTCACAACAGAACTTGGTGAGACTTTAAGGGTTGGTAGGAGCTGGCCAGGTACAGGGGGGAGGGTGTGTCAGGCAGGGGTGAGGGCATGGAGGGGGATGCAGAGGCCTGCACCCTGGAATGTCCTTTCACTCCCTGAGGTTTTGTTCTCCTGATCCCTGAGTACATCCCAGAACACGGTGGGGCCCTAGCAGGGGAGAGGTAGGGAAGCCTGTGTTGTTCATCCGGGGACCTTGTTAGGCAAATCAGATTAGGGGCCAGGCTTTCAGTGGTGGGTGTGAGCGTGGGAGTGATGAGTGTGCAGGTGTGTGTGGGAAGAGCGATGGGGATGGGGTCAGCCCCAGCCACCATGAAGACCTTAACCGTGCATCCACCCATCCCAGCAGCGTCCCTGAGTGAATGCCTTCAGGGTGCAGGTCCTGTTTTGCACATGGAAGTGAATCAGAGTGGGACACTGCCTTGCCTTAGAGAGGTCACACTTCTTCTTTTTCTTCTTTTTTTTTTTTTTTTTTTTTAATTTGCAACAGAGTCTCACTCTGTTGCCCAGCCTGGAATGCAGTGGTGTGATGTTGGCTCACTGCCACCTCTGCCTCCCAGGTTCAAGCAATTTTCCTGCCTCAGCCTCCTGGGTAGGGTACCTGGGATGATAGGCATGCATTACCATGCCTGGCTAATTGTTGTATTTTAGTTTCACCATATTGACCAGGCTGGTCCCAGTCTCCTGGCCTCAAGCGATCTGCCCGCCTCAGCCTCCCAAAGTGCTGTGACTACAGGCGTAAGCCACCACACTGGGCGAGAGGTCACACTTCATGCCAAGTGGGTGGCAGCGACTCAGACAGCACCCCAGCTGGTGCTGGGAGTGAGGGGTGCTCAGCGTCCTAGGAAGGCAGAGGGCTGCATGAGAGGTTTGGGGAGGAAGGACTGGAGGAGGATTTGAGATTTTCACCTGAGCAGTTGGGTGGATGGAGGGGCTGTTTACAGAGAATCACGAGAATGTGGATGAGCAGGTTAGGGCACTAATAAACCACTTTGTTTTGGCCCACGGAAAATTTGAGATGCTTCCCTATGTCCAGCTGGGGCTTTGGGAAAGGTCAGGGCTGGGCATCTGACTGGGATGGATGTCTCTGGCAGGCAGCAGAGCATGTGGATGGTTTGTGAAGCCCGGAAGGGCATGAGATTTCCTGTGGCAGTGCCCACTGCAAATGGAAGGGCATTTGGCCTGAGCCCAGACATATACAAGTTTGGCAGAGTAGCTATGGAAGTACAGGAAAACCAAGGGTGTGGGGGCACATGAAGCAGGAAGCTCAAATAAGATGAGGAAAGAGATTTGAAAGACGATCAGGGCTGGGGACAGTGCTTCATGCCTGTAATCCCAACACTTTGGGAGGCTGAGACGAGAGGATAGCTTGAGGCCAGGAGTTTGAGACCACCCTGGGCAACATAGGGAGACCCCATTTCTATAAATAAAAAAATTCCATTGGTACTTGGCATTTCAGGCGGGGAACAGCAAACATATGAAAGCTCTGAGGCAGGAAAGGGAAGTGATTAGTGCTCGCTCCTGGTTCCTTTATCAGACCTTAAAGAGAAGCAGAGACATTTCAGGTACTCCTTGGCCGAGCTCCTTCAGGGAAGGCCTAAGTTCGCTTCTACTTCCCATCTATTAATTTTTTTTTTTTTTTTTTTTTTTTTTTTTTTTTTTTTTTGGAGACAGAGTCTCACTCTGTCGCCCAGGCTGGAGCGCATGCAGTGGCACCATCTCAGCTCACTGCAACCTCCACATCCAGGGTTCAAACGATTCTCCTGCCTCAGCCTTCCCGGTAGCTGGGACCACAGGTACGCGCCACCACGATCGGCTAAGTTTTTGTATTTTTAGCAGAGATGGGGTTTCATCTTGTTGGCTAGGCTGGTTTCGAACTCCTGGCCTCAAGTGATCCACCTGCCTCGGCCCCACAAAGTGCTGGGATTACAGGCGGGAGCCACCGCGCCCGGCCCTACTTCACTCCTAACGCCCACCATACTTGCTTCCAAATGTTTGCTGAATGACAAGGTGAACGAGTGAATGGGACTACGTGACTTCGGGCAACAGGCAATCCTATTCCTTGGACCTCAGTTTCACTTTTTGTAAAGCAAGCCTGTCTCTCGCTGTCTGCCCTAAAAGCCTGAGTTCTGGGCTTGAGATGAGCGCGTCCTGTAGAGCAGACTGCAGGTGGACGTTGAGCTGGGTCTTCTAGGGGGCCAGGATCCGGCCAGCTCTTGGGTCCTGTCCTCCCGCGGGACCTCGCACGCCCCGCCCAACTTCCCTTTGTTCCCCCAGGCCCCGCCCTCTCCGCGCGGCTTGCTCCCCATTGGCCGGAGGGGGCCCTAGGCCCCGGCTCCGCTGGGGGCGGGGCGGCGGGTGGTGGGCGGGTCCGTGTGCACCTGCATGGTGTGTTTCCTGGCCGCAGCCCCGCGCCAGCTGCAGCTCCTTGATCCGAGCTGGATCCTGAACGGGGAACACGGGCTGAAGCGGCGCGGCGGCCCCTCCCCGGGGCTCCATTGTTGAGGCTGCCGCGTCTCTGTCGGCTGCTCAGCTGCGCTCCAGTGGGCCCAGGCTTCGCTGCGAGGAGCGAGCGATGCGAGGCGGCGGCCTGAGGTGAGACGGCGCGACGGGCGACGGGTTCTCCGGACCGGGTGGGGTTCTCTGCCCCGGGCGTGGCGGCTCCGAGCTGGGCTCCGCAGGGTCCGAGTTCGGGATCCGAAGTCCTTGCGCCTGGGCTTTGTCTCGGCCTCGTGTGGCACCGGGGGCTTCGCGCCTGCTGCGATAAAGCGTGGGCCCGCGCGGCGGTGCAGGTCGCCCTGCGGGTGGGGGCCGGTCCCCACTGCTCCCCGAGCCATCGCGTCTGCCGCGGAGGGGACTTCATGGACCCGGGCACTGGCTTCTGCCCGGTCCTCCGCGGCGTGGCTGGTCCCCGCGTGCGCAGAGGGGGCCCTGCGAGAACCTACTCGTGGGGCGGGGCCCGGGTCACCGCCAGTGGGAGACTCCGCCACCCTCCCCGCCTTCCCTCTCAGCGAGACTGCTTCGCTAGACTCACCGAGGGGACTGCGCGGACCCTCGGACGAGGGAGTCCGTGACTCTGGGTGGGGGCTTTTTCCTGGCCCCGCATGACAGTTTCCTGTTTTGTCACCTATATAGGTGGCTGCGTGGACCCACGCGCTTGGGTCCTGGCCGCCCTGCTAGTGGGGCTGTGCGGCCCCCCGTGGCTCCTCTAGGTCGACCCCGCCTGGGACGCGCGTGTAGTGGGGGTCCGTGCGCGAGGGTCGCGGTTGCTGGGGTCGCACCGCCCCCGCCACATGGTTTGTCCTCTCACTTGCCCGGCGGGAGGAAGCGAGAGGCGCGGGCCCGGAGCTGTCGCACAGCGGCCGCACCGACCTGTGTCCTGGCCGGCGGGTCCCGGGGGGCGAGGGGATGTCACCAGGCGTCCCACCAGGCGTCCCACCGCCGCACTTCCTGCTCTGGCCCCGAGCTGGGCTCTGATTGGAGGGAGCAGGGCCCTTCTGCCGGGCGCTTCTTGATTTCTTCCGTTAGTAATGGGAAGAAAAAAAAATCTGGAAAGCCAGATTGAACTTTGTAACTCTCAGCGCTTGGAGTGTGGAAGAAGCTCTCCCAAGAATTTGGCGCGCTGGAAAATGCGTTTCAAGCAGGAGCATCCACACCCATGGAATGAGGCCAAGGCAGTTACAATTAGAGGTCAGATTTATGAGGGGAGAGCGAGGGTGAGGTCCGTGGGTGGGGAGATTCTGACCTCAGCTTGATGGGAAGACGTGATGCTGCCCCTCAGACGCCTATTTCTCAGCCACCAGAGAAAGTGGAATCACTCCTTAGTGAATGCTTTCATCAGACTTTTGAAAAACCTGTAATGTTCCAGGAAGGAAAATCGAACTGGACAGTTTTCCCCTTTTAAGAGTGTTAAACGTCCCGGAGACAAACAGCAGAAGGTTCAAGGAGTCCAAATACTCAACCTGAAGTTCTTTCTGAACAAGAGATGGTGTATAAGTAACAGGCATACGAGACAAACCTGAACTAATCATCGCAGCTGTGGCTCCTAGCCCTGTAGCGTGTCATGCAGGCCCTTTTGCCTTCTCTGCCCTCCGCTGTCCCAGACCCCAACGCTACCGCGCACCTCCAGTCATCAGCTCCTGCCGACCCATTGCTATGAACTCTGTTTCGGTGGCTCTCTTCTCTCTGAAGTTTTGCTCTTTCTCCTGAAGTCCTGGTCTTGAAGAGCTTATGATCTGCAGGGACAGATTGGATTTGGGCAGTACATAGTTAACTGTAGCACAGCTTGAAAAATGCTCTGATAGAGGTGGGCAGGCAGTTTGTACATGCGGGTAAATGCGAGGTCCTTTTTCAAAACCATGAATCCAAGTATTCATGCTATTTTAGGTCTGCAATTCTTTGACTCTCCAGAGGATTTTTAGATTAATTCTTTTTTCTGTTACTTCCTAGTGTTTGTTGCATAATTCAGAGTACTTGATTAAAACTTACCAGGTCGGCCGGGCACGGTGGCTCACGCCTGTAATCCGAGGACTTTGGGAGGTCTAGGCAGGCGGATCACTCGAGATCAGGAGTTCGAGACCAACATGGCCAACATGGTGAAACCCTGTCTCTACTAAAAATACAAAAATGAGTTGGGCGTGGTGGTGGGCGCCTGTAATCGCAGCTACTCAGGAGGCTGAGGCAGGAGAATAGCTTGAACCCAGGAGGCGGAGGTTGCAGCGAGTGAAATGGCTCCACTGCACTCCAGCCTGGGCCATAGAGTGAGACTTTCTCTCTAAACAAAAACAAAAACAATGTACGGGGTCTACCTCCGGCTCTGGAATTTTCCTGGAAGGCCTTCTCTTCTGGGCTTCATTTTTCTCACTTTTGAGGATCGTAAACTACATAATTTCCAAGATTTTTGCCCTACACTTTTAATTCTTTCAAGCAAATAGAGCAGAGAAAAATTCTCTTCCCCGTAATGGTGTAAGGAATTCTCTCACAGAAGGGAACACATGGGTATGGAGAAGACAGAGGGTGTATATATATATATATTTATATATATATAAAAATATGTGTGTGTATATATATATAAATATGTGTGTGTATATATATAAATATGTGTGTGTATATATATATAAATATGTGTGTGTATATATATATGTGTGTGTGTGTGTGTGTGTATATATATATGTTTTTTGGGTTTTTTTTTTTTTTTTTTTTTTTTTTTTTGGAGACAGAGTTTTGCTCTGTTGCCCAGCTGGAGTGTAGTGGCAGGATCTAGGCTCACTGCAAGCTCCGCCTCCTGGATTCACTCTGTTCTCCTACCTCAGCCTCCCAAGCAGCTGGGACTATAGGCGCCTGCCACCACTCCCGGCTAATTTTTTGTATTTTTAGTAGAAACAGGATTTCACTTTACTAGCCAGAATGGTCTCCATCTCCTGACTTCGTGATCTGCCTGCCTCGGCCTTCCAGAGCGCTGGGGACTACAGGTGTGAGCCACCGTGCCTGGCCGACAGAGGATATATTTTTGAGCTCTACATTTCAGAGTTCTTTTCTCTAGCCCTGGCCTGGGTCCCAAGCAGGGAACTTAATTCACTCTATCACTGAAGTATTCTCTTGCTTTGATACCATTGATATGTTGTCCTAGAGATTTGCTGTGGCTACTAGGAGTGTTTCACAGTTAAGAACTGATGCAACCTCTCTTTTGTCAGTTGATGAGTCTATAAACCATGTTGTTTCCTTTAGTATTATGTCCCTGGAACTGGAAGGTCAGAGATGAAGTTTTCTTAGATTGTAAGTCTCAGTCTTTGCTATGTACCTTTGTCTGTCTCCCATGTCACCTGCTGTTTTTTTTCCCCGTTTTTCATTTTAATGTTTTTATTGGATAGGTGTCTATTATTGCAGGCTACCTCAAAACGTTTTTGGATATTGACAGGATATAAGTATGAATAATATGTAAAAGATAACTTCTTCTAGTTCTTTTGAGCAGAAGATTTGGTTTCTATATGTGGCCCTATTAAAGCTTTTGTTAAGTCCAAGTGCTTTCTGAACTTCAGTTCCCTTACCTGTAGAATGGAGTTAGTTGTTAGTAATACCTGTTCTGCCTAACTCAGGAGATTGTTTTGAGGATCAAATGAAATCATGAATGTGATGGAATTTTGTAAATTTTAAATGAAATATTGTATTACCTAAGAATTTTTTTTTAATGCCGTATTAAGAATGGAATGAATCTGGGTTTTCCTTTGAAATCCCAAATGTTTAATGTACAGAGAAGTTTTAATGTGTCTGTTGGGGAGCTTCATTAGGATTGTTTTCTATCTTTAACTGGCCAGTATTGTTTTATATTTTAGCATTTTTGGGGAACATCAAAATTTGTGTTTCAGTTATCATTAATATTTTACAAAGTTATTGAATGTACATGATTTAGTCTTTACCAATCTCTTCAATTATTTACATTCCCATGTAAAAAAATGCAGTAATGGACGTCCATGTAAATAACATTCCCATGCTTTAATGAAGCATCATTTCTTGACATTGCAGTTTCTAAGTGCCCTGTGTTGAGGTCGGGAAAGCTAAAGGGCAGTCAGAGGTCAAGGTCAGCAAAGCACCACCTTTGACATTTGAAATTCAGCAGCAGGTATCACAGTGAACCCCATTCCAGCATCCAGGAAGTTTCTCTGCCCTGCCTCTCCTCCAGCCACCTCGGAATCTGTGTCTGCAGTGTTGGTCCTGCTTTCCTGTCTCTCCTCTGCCTTTTCCTTCTCTTCACCATCTTCTACTGAGTGCCTCTGGTGTCCCAGACAGTGGCAGTGGGAGGACAAAGGCTAATAAACCCGGCCCTGGTCCTCAAAGAATTGATGTTTTCTGTGCAGACATTAAGTTACACTGTCATATATAGTGTTGACAGACATTGATACAGATTTCCTGTGAAGTGCAGAAGCACCATCCTAGAAGCAGAGATGCAGAGGCAGCACTGGTGACTCACACATGGAGAGCTGGAGTTCTTGGTCTAGTGAGATAAACTGACCTGGACATCATTTCAGTGCAGCGGAGTGAGTGCTGGGATGGGCTCCCTCGGGGCATCTGGGGCTGGGTTTGTCTGGTGTTTAGTCTCCTGCTTGGTACTTAGAGTTTCTCAGTAAGATGAGCATTGGGAGGTTTCTAAGTGAAAGGAAAGGCAATCACTTACCTGAAACCTGAAATTTGTAGGTGTTCTGGGCCATTTATAATTCACTGAATCTGTTTTGTCAGAACAAGTCTATCATCTATTGTTTTGGATGGAGTGTGGCCAGCCCTGTCTTGCAATGTAAGGAAGTCCGGAAACGCCTGTCAGGTGTCAACACGGTGCCAGACACTCTTCTAGGGGTTTCCATGTAAATCACTGTATTCATTTCTGTTGCTGCTTTACCACATTTCCACAAATTTTGGGGCTTAAAACAATTGAAATTGTATCATCTCACAGTTCTGTGGGACAGAAGTCTGACGTGGGTGTCACTGGGCAAAAATCACCATGTGGGCTGGGCTGCATTCCTCACTGGAGAATTGTTTCCAAGCACTTTTGGCCAAACATAGTTCCTTGTGGTTGCAGGACTGAGGTGTCTGTTCCCTTGCTGGCCATCTGTTGGGGGCTGCCCTCAGCTCCTGAGGCCTCTATCTGGTCTTTGCACGTGGTCCCATCAGCTCAGGACTAGCTAGGCCAGGGACCTGGTCAGCCTCTCCAGTTCCCCTGTGTGCATTTCTCTTCTTCCACTCGGAGAAAGTTCTATGCCCTATTTTAAAATTTTTTTTGAGATGGAGTCTCACACTGTTGCCCAGGCTGGAGTGCAGTGGCGTGATCTCAGCTCACTGCAACCTCTACTTCCTAGGTTCAAGTGATTCTCCTGCTTCAGCCTCCTGAGTAGCTGGAACTACAGGTGCCCGCCACAACGCCCGACTAATTTTTGTATTTTTAGTAGAGATGGGGTTTCACCATTTTAGCCAGGATGGTTTCCATCTCTTGATCTCGTGATCCGCCTGCCTTAGCCTCCCAATGTGTGGAGATTACAGGCAAGAGCCACCGTGCCTGGCCAGTTCTATGCTCTTAGAGGCTCATGGGATTAGATTGGACCTCCCTGGATAGCCCAGGATACTCCTCCTAAGTCCTGTGGCAAAGCCCTTTTGCTGTGTGACATAGTCACAGGTCTCGGGGGTTGGAATCTCCCATCACAGTTACTGATCCAGTTACTACAGCAGCCAGGGAGGTGCTTTTCATTGCCTCTGGTTAACAGATACCAATTTTTTTTTTTCATTTTTGCAAATTGGCAAGAACATGAAGATCCCTCTTTTTTTTTTTTTTTTTTTTTTTTTTTTCCAGACGGAGTCTCATTCTCTTGCCCAGGCTGGAGTGCAGTGGTGCAATTTTGGCTCACCACAATTTCCACCTCCCAGGTTCAAGCAGTTCTCCTGCCTCAGCCTCATGAGTAGCTGGGACTACAGACATGTGCCACCAGGCCCGGCTAATTTTTGTATTTTTGTAGAGACAGGGTTTCACTATGTTGGCCGGGCTGGTCACAAACTCGTTAACTTGTGATTTGCCCACCTTGGCCTCCCAAAGTGCTGGGATTACAGGCGTGAGCCACCACACCCAGCCATGAAGATCCTTCTTAAGTGAAAAAACTGTTCCTCTGACTTGATGTGAGGCTGTTGGTGAGATTGATAGCAATGGAGACAGGTCCATTAGAAATGGAGCTAAACTTTGTGTTTTGGAGTATTTTGATGGCCTGCCCTGATTATGTAAGTTTTGCTAAGAAGTCATTAGAGTAATTCCTCTACTGGAAGAAACACCCATATGGGGAATTTGGGACCTTACCTTTTCAATTTTTACACAAAGGACTCTCTATGAGTGAAAAGTACGTGATTCCAGGTCCATTTCTAGAATGGAAACAGCTGCATCAGCCCAACAGCGATTCACATTCCTGAGTTTGAGAGAATCTGACTATTTCAAGGCTGAAGCCAAAAGCCCAATAAACAATGTTTGTACCTTTATTCATAGTTAGGACTTAGGTGTATCCTGTGGTCAAGAAAACAACTGATGGTGGCCAAGTAGTTTAAAACCAAGCAGGACCTCATTTTATCATGTGGGTGTTTTTGATTTTTTAAATGAAGTTTTTATTTTCCTGTGCAATAAACGACAAGCTCTGACTTGAAATACATTTCCTTTAATAAACCAGAATCTAGGGCTGGGTGCGGTGGCTACGACTGTAATCCCAGACTTTGGGAGGCCGAGGAGGGCAGATCACGAGGTCAGGAGATTGAGACCAACCTGGCTATGGTGAAACCCTGCCTCTATTACAAATACAAAAAATTAGCCGGGCATGGTGGTGGGCGCCTGTAGTCCCAGCTACTCAGGAGGCTGAGGCAGGAGAATGGCGTAAACCCATGAGGCGGAGTTTGCAGTGAGCCGAGATCACGCCACTGCACTCCAGCCTGGAGGACAAAGCGAGACTCTGTCTCAAAAAAAAAAAAAAGAAAAAAAAAGAAACCAGAATCTATAATCCTAAGGTTTTCAACCTGGCTTTCAGAAATTTATGAAGTCCCCAAAATCCTGTGCAACAATTTTGTGTATGTGCATCCATGTGTGTTTATGAGGAGACGATTTATAGCTCTCCATACATTTTCAAAGTGGTTGGATTCCAAAAAATTTTAGAATACGCCACTTGGGCCTGGTGTGGTGACTCACATCTGTAATCCCAGCACTTAGGGAGGCTGAGGCAGTAGGATCCACTGAGATCAGGAGTTTAAGACCAGCAACATAACGAGACCTCCACCTCTACCAAAAAAAAAAAAAAAAATGCTGGGCGTGGGGGTGCATACATGTGGTTCTAGCTGCTCGGGAGGTTGATCACCTGATCCCAATAATCTGAGGCTGTGGTGAGTTAGAATTACACCACGGCACTCCTCCCTGGGCAACAGAGCAAGACCCTCTCAAACAAAAACAAAAAACTGTATCACTTAATATACTATTGTTGTTGGTCAAGTATCAGATTTTGTTTAAAAATTAAATACTCTTTCTTTTTTTTTGAGATGGAGTCTCGCTGTGTCTCCCAGGCTGGATTGCAGTGGCATGGTCTGAGCTCACTGCAAGCTCTGCCTCCTGGGTTCGCACCATTCTCCTGCCTGAGCCTCCTGAGTAGCTGGGATTACAGGTGCCCACCACCATGCCTGGCTAATATTTTGTATTTTTAGTAGAGATGGGGTTTCACCGTGTTAGCCAGGATGGTCTCGATCTCCTGACCTCGTGATCCGCCCACCTTGGCTTCCCAAAGTGCTGGGATTACAGGTAAATACTCATTTTTGCAAAGTTGTACAGGCATACAGCTCTAAGAGTCAGAAATTAACAAGGCTCACAATAAAACCCAACAATCCCCCACCTTACCCTTCTCCACCCTGATCCCTGCTCCTTGGAGGTTACTATGTTTATGTTTTAGCTGGTTCTTCTAGATTGTGTGGAAGACAAGGATTCAGGTTGCTTACCCTCTCCCCTCCTCCTGTTGCCCACGTTTTTCTCCCCCATCCTCTCAGTATAATTATTGTGATAGTGAGGCCAGGCATGGTGGCTTGTGACTTATCCCAGATTTTTGGGAGGCCGAGGCAGGCAAATCACTTGAGGCCAGGAGTTGAAGGCCAGCCTGGCCAACACAGTGAAACCCTGTCCTACTAAAAAATACAAAAATTCGTCAGTTGTAGTGTCGCACACCTGTAGTCCCAGCTACTCAGGAGCGTGAGGCACAAGAATTGCTTGAACCTGGGAGGTGGAGGTTGCAGTGAGCTGAGATCGCATCATAAGCTGTACACACCACTGTACTCCAACCTGGGCAACAGAGGTCGACGCTGTCTCAAAAAAAAAAAGTATCGTGATAGTGGGATACATAGTACAATAGTGTATATATTTAGTATTCTTCCTGGTTTTTGGCCCAGAGCTTCTAAAACCCTTGTAATTTCCTGAGTGATAGGAACATCATTGGTTATAATATTTGGTCTTAGGTTTCAATACCTGACACAAGAGCTTCTAAGACTTTTGGAATCTCTGGGGTGATAGGAGTGTCTTTTGTATGATAATGAGATGACAGGTGGCTTCAGGCCCCTGGACAGGTTCAGGATTGGGGCTGGTTGCCAGAAAGATGAGTCATGAGTAAAGAGTTGGACATATCAGCCCCACGCCTACCTCTGGGAGGGGAGACGAGACAGGCTGGAGATTGAGCTAGTCACGGGTGGCCAATGACTTCATCATGTCTATGTTATGAAAACTCCATAAAACCCTCTAAATACTGGGTTTGGAGAGCTTCTGGTTTGGTGAACTCATTTGGTGCTGGGGAGGTGGCACTTCCAGGGACGGCATGGGAGCCCCGACCTCTCTGCCCCGTGGTGTGCCCTGTGCATCTCTTGCATTTGGCTGTTCCTGTGTTCTCTTCTTTGTAATAAACCAGCAAAAGTAAGTAAGTGCCAAGCACTTTGCGTTTGTCACCTCTCTTACTTTTTCAGCAACACTGTGTGGCGGATAATGTTCTCATTTTGCTGGTGACAAAATGAGATTGATGCCTTGAGTAACTTGCTCAAGGTCACATAATAAGTGGAATTCAAGCTCTGACTCCAAAGCCTGTGCTTTTAACCAGCATGCTGCATAGCCGCCTCTTTATTTGTTAGGATTTTTGGTGTCTTTAGGGCCTGACACCAAGTTGGTCGTTGTGGCCTAGAGCTGTTATAAGGGAGCTTTTAGTAGCCCTGCTGAGAACAGAGCCAGCACCTCCGGATTGGCAGGGCAGGGGCTGTTCCTGCTGGGAGCCGCAGGCCATTCATTCCCTGTGGCCCTTGGCTATCTTGCTCATCCACTCCCTCCCTCATTCAGTAGGTCCTGAGTGCCGCCTCCGTGTGGAGGAGAAGGAGGCAGCCTTCCAGCCCAGGTGGGGCCTGCAGGTACACACAGGGAGAGGCAGCTGTGCACTGAGCTGGCTGTTGGCTGGGACAGTGTGGCTCCAGAGGTGGCGATAGAATGCTCTGGGACTGCAGAGGGAGCACGTGCTTCTGAAAGAGAGGAAGGGGCAGGCACCGCAGAGGAGGTGTACGTGAGTTGGACTTTGAGGGAGGAGTTGGATTTCCACAGTGGAACCGAGCAGCTGAGGCTTTCTCAGCAGCTGAAGATCACAGCCAGCCAGCCTCAAATGTTCAGCTTTTCCTGAATTCTCTTCTTTACAACACAGCAGTAAGTTTTCAACAGAGATGAAACAGTCACCTCCATGTCATTAATGTTCTGCAAATCCTGTGTGTAGTTTTCGATGCTTAGCAGATGGGGGCAGCCTGGGCCATAAGAGAAGAGCCTGTGTGTCCACCTATTGGGACAGCAGTCAGGTGTGGCACAGGGCAGTGATCACTGCCTGCCCCTGAGGAACTCAGTTGTACTTTTATGTGGAGAGGCCAAAGAAAGCTGTGGTACAGGGGGCAGGACGCATTTCACCTCCAAACCAAGGCACAAAATACATAGTCTGTGCCCTGCATGAGAAACCGAGCAGAACCGTGTGCTGATTCCCACCCCTGCCTCCCCTCCTGAGAGCGAACCGTCCATTGTACTATGGCGGAAGGCATTTCTGCAGCCTCTGCAATCGGAGTGATCTGTCACTTGCCCATTGAGCCTTAGGGGCAGCAACCAAGTGGTGTGGCTGAAACACAGGCCTTGGCCAGACCTGGTTGGATATGTTGGTTCTGCCACTGATTGTGAATTACAAAACCTTGGAGAAGTCATTGTCTTTCTCTGTGCCTCTCATGTAAGATGGGGAACACTGCGGCCATTGCAGAAAAGCAGATAGGTGGAGCGAGTATGAAGTGCTTTGTGTGTGTGTCACACGGTGAATGAAATGGCACTGATTGACATTATTGATAGTAATAACAGGTTTCATTCAGGAACAAAACCGGTAAAGTAGGCCAGGTGCAGTGACTCACGCCTGTAATCCCACCACTTTGGGAGGCCGAGGCAGGCGGATCATGAGGTCAGGAGTTTGAGACCAGCCTGACCAATATGGTGAAACCCCATCTTTACTAAGAATACAAAAACTAGCTGGGTGTGGTGGCATGCCTGTATTCCCAAGTACTTGGGAGGTTGAAACAGGAGAATCATTTGAACCCAGGAGGCAGAGGTTATAGTGAGCCGAGATGGCGTCACTGCACTCCAGCCTGGGCGACAGAGTGAAACTGTCTCGAAAAAAAAAAAAAAATCTGGTAAAGTGTTTTACCCAGCCTAGGTACGTGTGGCAGAGCCAAATGAAAGCTTAGAAAAAGATGACTTGAGAACTAGCCCAGCAGAAGAATCAGGCGGGATGTGTTGTTACTGAGTAAGTGAAATTTGCACCTGCTTTCTCCCAGGCCTTGCTAAGTTGTGTACAACAGAGAGCTCAGGTGTTGGGGGCAGTTGACCGGTTGAAGAATGCATTGTTATTATGTGAGGAACATTGGGCTTTGAAAAAGCAGAACTGGATCCACGTTCTTGCCTGGTAACTCTAATTATCATCTAGTTTGTAAAGGGGAATGCAGTTCACTGAAAAATTCGTATGACAGTGGGACAAGGATTGGGCCTCTGCATTGGTTTGTGTAATATAGGTCACATGAAAGAGCATTTAGGCTGCAGGGAGACTTTTCATCTCTATAAATTTGCTTTCACAGGACAATTCCATCATGATTTGAAGATTTTGGAGTTAAAACTACATTGTTCTGGTATGTGTTTCGGGGCAAATTTATGCATACAATTTGCTTAAATATTTCAGATGATACAAGAATATATGTGTGGTGTAAAAAGCTGAAATTTGCATTCCCCCTTCTCTAGAAGTAACCATTGTGAATAGTTAACTCTGTATTCCAGCTATTTTGTATATTATAAATACACTGTGAACATTTGAGTGTATATATACATGTATGTTACACACATTTTTAGAGATGGAATATTGCTGTGTTGCCCATGCTAGTCTCAAACTCCTGGGCTCAAGGGACCCTCTCGCCTTAGTCTCCCAAAGTTTTGGAATTACAGGCGTGAGCCACAGCGCCTGGCCTGCATGAGTATATTTAGTAATTGCTAAGTTACTCTGTTCAATACGTGTCTATTGAACTCCCCATGTGCCAAGCATTGTTCTGAATACCTTATATGCACCAATTCACTTAATTTTTAGAGCAGCTCTATTATTGTGGCCCTTTTACAGTGAGGAAACTGAACCACAGAGAGGCTGGGGACGTTGTCTAACATCACACAGCCAGTGCTGTTGGAATTGAGGTTTGAACCCAGACAGCTGGCTTCAGATCTCTTAGCTGTTATCATAGATGGCACACCCAAACCTTAGGGCCACCTCCCAAGCCTTGCCTCCGATACGGGCTCGCCTGAGCTCTGCGAGAGCCATGTACGTGAGGTTTCTTTCCTCTTTAAGAACACAAGTCTTGAAATTGTCCCAGACCCTGGAAGGACCTCTTGAGGACCAAAAACAGGGATTCTTCAAGCCTGCCCCAAGGGCCAGATCTCTGATTTAGCTACTTGGAAGGTAGATGTAGAAGAGAGTAATTTTGCCAGAACAAAATGTCAGGATGGCTGGGCTGACTCGGCCAGATGCAGTGGCTCATGCCTGTAATCCCAGCAATTTGGGAGGCCAAAGCAGGTGGATTACCTGAGGTCGGGTGTTCGAGAGCAGCCTGGCCAACAAGTTGAAACTCCGTCTCTACTAAAAATATAAAAATTAGCTGGGCGTGGTATCGGGTGTCTGTAATCCCAAGTACTTGGGAGACTGAGGCAGGAGAATTGCTTTAACCCGGTTTACAGAGGTGGTAGTGAGCTAAGATTATGCCACTGCATCCAGCTTAGGTGACAGAGTGAGACTCCATTTCAAAAAAAAAAAAAAGAAGAAGGAGAAAAGGAGAAGGAGGAGAAGGAGAAGGAGAAGGAGGAGAAGGAGAAGGAGAAGGAGAAGGAGAAGGAGAAGGAGAAGGAGAAGGAGAAGGAGAAGGAGAGGAAGAGGAAGAGGAAGAGGAAGAGGAAGAGAAGAAGAGAAGAAGAAGAGAAGAAGAAGAGAAGAAGAAGAGAAGAAGAAAAGAAGAAGAAGAAGAAGAAAAGAAGAAGAAGAAGAAAAGAAGAAGAAGAAGAAGAAGAAGAAGAAAAGAAGAAGAAAAGAAGAAGAAGAAGAAAAGAAGAAGAAGAAGAAGAAGAAAGAAGAAAGAAGAAAGAAGAAAGAAGAAAGAAGAAGAAAGAAGAAGAAGAAGAAGAAAGAAGAAGAGAAGAAGAAGAGAGAATGATGGCTGGGCTAACTCATAGGGTAGAGGCCCTACAGCGGCCGTAGGACCTTGGCCACTTGGGTGGAAAAGAAGGAAGGAAGAGCTTCACCCATGGCGGTGACCTGGACTGCAGAAACCACACTAAACATCCACATCCTGGAGCCTGGCCACCCCATTTGCTTCTCCTCTCCTTGGGTAGAGGGTGTGGGGAGCTTTCTACCCTGGAGGCTGAGCAGCGCAGCTTCCAACCAGGGTAGGCGTTTGTCCCTGGGAATACAGACAGCATTCTCATAAGCAGCCCAAACACTCCTGAACAGCTTTTTGTAGGGTGGGGCGGGGCGGGGCAGAGGGTCATTTTGACTCATAGGTACCTTTTCCACTTTCACTGCTGATAACTGTGTTACAGATTAAAGTTTTGTTTTTGATACTGAAGAGGGCTTAAGAGAGTGAGCTATTATGGCACATCTAAGTCTGCTAAAATAGAACCACGGGGTAGTGTAGGAGAATCTCTTCTAAATTATGGATCATATATGGTGAACGTTAGAAGCCATGTGTACCTAAGTTGAAAAATCAAAACATGTCTTGTATTTGGGTGACCCCGGTAAGTCTGGATGCCACTGCGCCTTGTGTGAACACAGGATGCTGAGGTGTAGGGACCAACAGGCTTTTTCTGGACATCTTGTGCTTCTCCCTTGGGGTAAAGTGGGGTGGCAGTAGGAGCGCACAGCTGTTGGGCCCCTAATATTTGTCAGCTGGTTTACATGTGGGATTCCATTTAATGCAATCTTGGAGGTAAAATGATTTTATTGAAGATGAAGATAGAGGCTTAGAGAAGTTAAGAAAATTGTTCAATGTCACATCATTTGTTTTGTTTTGTTTTGTTTTGAGGCAGAGTTTTGCTCTTCTTGCCCAGGCTGGAGTGCAATGGCGCGATCTCGGCTCACCACAACCTCTACTTCCCTGGTTCAAGTGATTCTCCTGCCTCAGCCTCCTGAGTAGCTGGGATGACAGGCATGCGCCACCTCGCCAGGCTGATTTTGTATTTTTAGTAGGGACGGGGTTTTTTCATGTTGGTTAGGCTGGCCTTGAACTCCCAACCATGAGTGATCTGCCCAACTGGGACTCCCCAACTGCTGGGATTACAGGTGTGAGCCACCACGCCTGGCCGAGGCCATGTAATTTCTTAAGTGGAAAGATGAAGTACTTGATGAACTCAGAAGTTTGACTTCAAGGCCCTTCATCTTTCCATAACACGTGGTTCCTTCCCTGGTTGGTGGGAGTGACTGAAGAACTCAAGGAAGCTGTGTTTTGTGGAAAGAAGACCTGAGGGGTGTATGGTCTTTCCAGGCTTGGAATCTGCCATGCTGGGCTTCTGAATTGTATAGCTTGGCCATATAGAGAGAAGCCCCTCATTTAAGACTTATTCTTTGGGGGAAATAAAGGAAGGCCGCCCGCATGAGACAGGCAGAGGTGATTTTCTCAGAACTGCTGTGGCAAGAGAGTCAGCACCATTACTTGCGTGTGGCAGAGACTGACATGCAAGTGAGTGGCTGATGAAGAGTGGGGAAATTTCAGGATGGAAAAGAACGGCTCCCAGTGGAGGTTGTTGTGGGGACTGGAGGCGGCTGTGCAGAAGTGGGTTGTCCTATGTGATTGGTTAGGGGCGTATTTGGCTTTCTCTGAATGATCCTAACTGGAAACAGGGGCCAAAATTAGGGTAGCTGTCAGTTTTGAGTCAAGTCCTGGCCACATGGACAGAGTTGTGGTTTAGCTTCTGGGTTGTGGAGAGAGAGCAGTCTGGCTTCCTGTCTGATGTGCTAGCCTGGCTGGCCTCCTGGCTGTTGACTGTAGATAGGGGATTGGTTTCCTGGGTGGGCAGCTACAGGTTGTGGTCTGAGTTCTGTCTTTATACATATGATCAGGCATGGTCTGTTTGTATATTCAGTCCCTCATTTTTCTTGTCAGTAAAAATATCAAATGACAAATTGGATACATTGGGAACTTTTTAGATGTCTGTGTCCCCTGGAGGAAGTTTTCATGTTCACATTTAATCAGAATGAATATAAACAATTGGGCATTTATCTTAAGATTTAAAATAGGAAATCTTCCACAATACTACCTCGGCGCCATTGCCTCTCTGTCCGTCATTAGGGAATGTGTTTTTATCCACCGCCGGCTCATCGTCCACCAGTTTGTGGTTGATCCAGTTCTCTATACGTCTTGTCTTGTGTGCATCTCATTGTTTGCTAGTGTTAGCTTTCCCCTTCGTCAGTGTAGTTTATTTGTGTAGCATCTGTTGGTAGGAAGTTATTTGTGGAATTTGTGAATGGAAGGGACCTTGGAGGTCCGCTAGGTCAGCCCAGTGATTTTCAAGATAAACGGAAATACAGGGAAATGTTCCAGCTTTTTTGGTGGCAAAACCAGGAATAGAAAGCAGTGTTCTTTGTGCCACAATGTCATTGAAAGACAGCTCAATGTGGGTCTAAAATGCAGAGTAACTAACTTTCATTTATCTCTGCTTCTGACTCTTGTTATCAGACATTTTAAATTGACCTTAATGTGTTAGCAGAAATATGAAAAGTCCTGACTTGTTTACATATAAGGTACTTCTTTGCCTACTCATTTGGTTGTTTTTTTCAACAGGATTGAAAAGACATTGTTCTAAACTGAATGTTTATGTCTCCAACAGATTCTTGTACTGGAGCCCTAACTGCCAGTGTGATGGTATTAGGGGGTAGGACCTTTGGGAGGTGATAAGGGTTAGAGGAGGTCATGAGCATGGGCCCTTGTCTCACAGGATTAGTGCCCTTAGAAGAAGAGAAACCAGGCCGGGTGTGGTGGCTCACACCTGTAATCCCAGCACTTTGGGAGACCGAGGTGGGCAGATCACGAGGTCAGGAGATTGAGACCATCCTGAAACCCTGTTTCTACTAAAAATACAAAAATTAGTTGGGTTTGGTGACACGTGCCTGTAATCCCAGCTACTCGGGCGGCTGAGGCAGGAGAGTTGCTTGAACCAGAGAGTCAGAGGTTGCAGTGAGCTGAGATTGTGCCACTACACTCCAGCCTGGTGACAGAGCGAGACTCTGTCTCAAAAAAAAAGAAAGAGAAAGCAGGCAGCTCCCACTGCCCTGGTGTGAGGAAACAAGAAGAAAGGTTGCTGTCTGCAAGCCAGGAAGAGGTCCCTGTCCCGGAACTGAGTTGGCCAACACTCTGATCTTGGACTTCCAGCCTCCAGAGCTGTGAGAAATAAACTAATGTTTAAACCACACAGCCTATGGCGTTTTTTATGGTATTTCCCTATGGTATTATGGCTATCTGATTTGACTGATACAGAGATGGTTCCAGAATATTGTAGCCTGTATCTAAGTTGGTGATACCATGAAAATAAATGTGGTAGTTCATTCCTTTATATGAAGATAGCACTGTGAGCCCAGGGCCTTTGCTCATGTCTTAGTTGAGTCTTGTTTTCTTATAATAGCTTCCTAAGTTCTCTTTTCCCCCTCTAATTTATATTATATATCTGAATTAAATCATATATGGTATGATTTTATACTTCATGTCTATACAAACTTTTAGTGATTTTATTTCATTTGATTTGATTTTTGAGACATGCCCTTGCTCTGTTGCTCAGGCTGGAATGCAGGCGTACCATCACAGCTCACTGTAACCCTAAATTCCTGGGCTCAAGTGATCCTCCCGCCTCAGCCTCCTGAGTAGCTGGGACTACAGGTGTGCTATCCTTAGCAGTCCTCTCGCCTCAGCCTCTCAAAGCACTGGATTACAGGCATGAGCCGCCACACCCAGCCCAGTGATTTTTCATTATTAAGATCAAGGACGGGTTCCCTGGCTTGGCATTCAAGGCTCATGATCAGGGCGTGATATGCAAGTTTGGGTTTCAGTGTTTCCATTCCCACCATCAGCCTTGCGTTCCAGCTTCTTTCCTAAGCCCTGTTCTAAAGCCCAGCCTCAGAGCTGCACTTAGAATTTATACCTTCTCATCTCTTCATCGTCTTCGCCTATGTTCTAAACTCCATCTGGGACATCGTCTTTGCCTATGTTCTTATCTCCATCTGGGACATCATCTCCACACTTCCGCCTCTTTAAATCTTCTCTATCCTTCAAGACTTGAAATACTCATTTCCTTTACATGATCCCTACTCTGACATCCAAGCTAGAATTAATCTTTCTTCCTTTGAACTCTGATAGTGCTTAATATTTTTCATTCTTTAATTATACAGCAGTCCTGTGTGTTAGATATTCTTATTCTCCCAGTTTTTCATAGTTTCTTTGAAAATATTTGCTGTAGTCATGTATTTTGAATATGTAATGTGAGTGACATTCAAAAGGTCCTGGAGAGTGAAAGGCAGTCCTACTCCCATCACTGCCCTGTGACCACTGTTGCCAGTTTTTGTTTGTTTGTTTGTTTTTCCAAGGTAGAGTCTTGCTCTGTCACCAGGCTGGCGTGATCTCAGATCTCTGCAACCTCTGCCTCCCGGTTTCAAGGGATTCTCCTGCCTCAACCTCCTGAGTAGCTGGGACTACAGGCGTGCGCCACCACGCCCAGATAATTTTTGTATTTTTCGAAGAGACGGGGTTTCACCATGTTGGCCAGGATGGTCTGGATATCTTGGCCTCGTGAGCCACCTGCCTCAGCCTCTCAAAGTGCTGGGATTACACGCGTGAGCCACTGCGCCGAGCCTATGTGTCTTGTTTTTAAAAACACAGATGTTGGCATAAGATAAACACGGTTGTCCGCCGGTAAGTATTTAGGTTGTTCCCAACCGTTTGGATTAATCAATGCTGAGTTGTACATAATTCTTGCATATTTGCGTGAATATGTTCATAGGATGCATTGCTAGAAATGGAATTGAGGGATCCAGGGTTCTGCGCATTTTAAATTTTGATGGGTGTTGCTGGATTCCCTTCCGTTAGGGCCATACCGTTATCTCACTGTCAATGTGTAAGGGCGCCTATTTCTATTTCCTTGCCACAGTTTCTTCTCAGCTGTTTTCTTTGACATCACACACACACAAATACCCCTTGTTCCAAAAACATGGACATTTTACATATCTACTTAAAGTGTGCATACACTGATTGAAGCTCTGTGTTGCAGTGATATGTGCTGCTAGGATTGTGGCTCTGTTTCGAATCTGCTAGCCAGGCTATGGCTTTCCAGTCAGGTATTTTTTGTTTTGTTCATGCTGTTGCTGTCATTGGGCTGTGTGAATTTCCCTCCATTGCCCATCCAGATTTCCTTTCCGGTGGGCGGGCTTAGTGTCTAATCTGGCAGCCCTGTTTCCTAGTGACCTGGGCCGAGTGTCTCATTCGGCAGCCCTGTTTCCTGGTGATCTGGGCTGAGTGTCTCTTTCGGCAGCCCTGTTTCCTGGTGATCTGGGCCCCATGTCTCATCCAACAGTCCTGTTTCCTGGTGATCTGGGCCGAGTGTCTCATCCGGCAGCCCTGTTTCCTGGTGATCTGGGCCAAGTGTCTCATCCAGCAGCCCTGTTTCCTGGTGATCTGGGCTGAGTGTCTCCATGAGAAGTTGCACCCATCTTCTCCAGTAGTGCATCTTTTCACAGCAAGCAAAACATTTTCACCACGTTTCCAGTGGGACAGGCACTAGCTCTTTTCTGGGCATCAGGAGACCTGGCTTTGTTCTGGTTCAAGCAACAGCTGGTGAGTTACCAAAGACAATTCGCATCTGGCCCCTGGTCCTTTTCTTTATAAGTAGAATCACAGTCCGAGTGGGCATCACTGCCCTGGTCTCTATGCGGTGCTGAGTGTTGTGGGGATGATGGCTAAGTGTCAGGGTGCATTTCCACCACTAGGGGATTACAGGTCAGCCAAAGACACAGGAGGAAAGCTAACAGCCCCGGGCAGGTACACAGAACCAGAGGAGTTTGGAAGGGTGGTTCCAAGCTCCTTGGTGTGATTGATGTGATCACAATAAACATTTTATCTCTAAGTCTTGGGCCGTTGGACCAAGAGAAGAGAGAGCTGGTGTTGAGTTGTAGTGAGAGGTGCGTGGTTCCTGTACGTGCTGAACCTGGCTGGGACTCAATTCCATTGAGTCCCATTCCATTTAACCTTCTGTTTCCACCTTTTTCATGCTCCTGCTTGTTTCTCCAGAAAAAAATGCAATAAATTCCTTTCAAAAACTTTACAAAAGCCATAGACGCTTATTGAAAATAGTTCAAATGATATGGAAGTCAGAAAGATAGTGAGTGTTTTTCTGTTGTGTGTTTGGATGAATGTGTCTTTGGGGTAGTCACTATTAACACTGGGTGTATTTCCTTCCAGATCTTTTCCAGTGTGCCTACAAATATGTATGTACACACTGTAAAAAACAAAATAGTACGTGATCAACATTGAGTTCCCCTATTCTCACTGCGTAGTCGACATGGACATCCTTTCATGGTGATACGATGAGGCCTGATCGACTCCTTTTGTTCGCTGGAGTGGCAGGTAATAATAGCTACAGATAACTCACCTTCAGTGGGCATTTACCATGTGACAGGGTCTGTGCTCCAGGCAGGCTACATGAAGTGGGTCTTAAGGCTTTTTACAACAATGCTATGGGTGAACACAGTAATTGTTAACATTTTGCAAATGATAGAATTGCAGTAGAGAGAAGCAAAGCTGCTTGCTCAAACTCATGGCACGATTCCTGAGAGAGAGAGAGAGAACACTTTTAAAACAGTTGTTGTTATAGTCAGTTGATTTATGATCATTTCAAGAAATAGTGCATTCAGTGAATACATTTCAGGGTCTGGTACAGTCTGGGAGCTGGTTCTGAAAATGCTCTGCGCTAGAGGTAAGGGAGCGATCCATTGGCCCTGGGCTCCTAGTGCAAGGAGGGAGGTCCCGGGGAGAGGGGGCATGGAGAGGAGGTCTCTGAACAAACCTTGCAACATCCATTTCTGCTGAGTCTGGTCCGAGGTCTGGTTCTTGACATGTACACTTTTCAGAGATACTTGGTTTTGATTTTTATCATGGCTCAGCTGAGCAGCCATGGTTTCAAACTGCCTGGAGATGTGGTCTGGCAGGCCAGTGCTATGCCCATCCCTCCCGCTCCTGCAGGAGGGGAGTCATCCTGGGACTAGAGGGCTTCGCCTGTAATCAGCTATCTCATAATAAGTGGATTTGATGCTGGGTTCGCTAGGTCAGGAAATTTCCCATTTGGAAGGAAAACTGATACTTGTTTTTGGGTTTTGCTGAGGAGCCACAGGGTTTAGAGCAGGGACTGGAAGTTTGTTGAGACACACGTGAGTGCACTCAAACATCTTCCATGAAACGTGGAAATAAAGACAGTGTTCCAGAGAGGTCCCTGGCTTTGGGATATAAATATTTCTGTAACAGAATGGCACTGGCTGTCTGCTGTATTTTTTTCTCTGCTATTTTGGCAAGTTTTATTTGGGTGTGTGTCTCCTGTACAGAAGGTATGACATCAGTTTTTGCCACCAAGTATTTACAGCCGTTGGTACCTCCTGTGTGGGTCACTTTTGTGCCGTGGTTTCTTTGGGGAAATTGTAGGTCTCCTACCCAAAGCACATTGCCCATTTCAAGGTGCTCCTGGTTTCTGAACACCTGTGGCAGTGCCTTCCATGTGGGTGAAGCCAGCCGAGAAAGTACCCCTCCCCAGGAGGTGGGGACTGGTGATTTCCTGAGTGAGGAGGCCGGGGATGAGCCCTGGACTAGAACTTGTGACCGGCTGCTTTTCCTTCCCCTCCTGTCCGTCCTATTTTGCCACCACCCCCACTTTTGAAAAATTTCTTATTAAAAATTAAGCAACTATTTTGGTTTCCTTTATTCGCTATTCCTTGCTAATCGTATGCAGAGTGAGCCTAGGACAGTGGAAAGGAAAGTTGTACTTAGCTTCAGATGATCCTACCAGTCCCGCATTGAAGGGTTTCTGCCAGGCGGCATTGTCAAGTGGCATTGTGGAGGTTCTCCTTTCAGTCCTCAGCATTAACCAACAGAGGTAGGTGGTACTTATTCCTGGTTAATGTTGAGGAAGTTGAGCTCAAATTGGCTAAGGGAACTTCCCAAAGTCACATAGGAAGTAGCAGAGTAGAACCAAACACATATTGTCTCTGAATCAGGCAGGTTGTCAGATTCCAAAATAGGCTCTTAATTTTTGGAGGTCAAAAAGCTGAACAGACACAGATATTTCTTTTTTCTTCTTCTTCTTTTTTTTTTTTTTTTTTTTTTTTGCGCTAGGGTTACGCTATGCTGCCTAGGCTGGTCTAGGCTCAAGCTGTCCTCCTGCCTTAGCGTTCTGAGTGCTGGGCTTACAGGTTTGTGTCACCACACCCAATAAAACAGACATTTCTTTAAAGAAGACATACAAATGGCCAAAAAATATGTGAGAAAAATGCTCAGTATCACTTATAATCAGAGAAATGCAAATCAAAACCACAGTGAGGTATCATCTCACCTGTTAGGATGAGTATTATCAAAAAGACAAAAAATAGCAAGTGCTGGTGAGGCTATGGAGACAAGGGAGCTCTTACACACTGTAGGGGGGTGTGCACTAGAGCAGCTGGCTGGGCGCGGGGCGCACGCTGACATCTCAGCACTTTGGGAGGTCGAGGCGGGCAGATCACCTGATGTCAGGAGTTTGAACCAGCCTGGCCAACATGGTGAAACCCCGTCTCTACTAAAAACACAAAAATTAGCTGGGAGCGGTGGATCATACCTGTAATCCCAGCACCGTTGGGCAGCTGAGGTGGGTGGGTCACTTGAGCCCAGGAGTTCAAGACCAGCCTGGCCAACGTGGTGAAACCCCATCTTTACTAAAAAATACAAAAATTTACCAGGTGCAGTGGTGGGCGCCCATAATCCCAGCTACTCAGGAGGCTGAGGCATGAGAACTACTGGAACCCTGGAGGCGGATGCTACAGTGAGCAAGCCGAGATTGCACCACTGTGTTCCAGCCTGGGCAACAGTGAGACTCTGTCTCGAAGAGAAAAAAAGAAAAAGAGTAAGAGTAAGCTACGGCACCCACTATGGCAAACAGTATGGAGGTTCCTCAGAAAACTGCAAATGAATTTACAGTGTGATCCAGCAGTCCCACTACAGTGTAGATACCCAAAGAAAAGGAAATCAGTGTCGGAGGGGCATCCGCACCTCTGTTTCCTACAGCACTGTTCACCATAGCCAAGATAAGGAATCAGCCTCGGTGTCCAACAGCAGATGATGGATAGAGAAAATGTGGTCTTTATACACAGTGGAGTACTATTCAGCCATAACACGGGAAGAAGTCCTGTTATTCTCAGCAACGTGGATGGAACTGGAAGATATTATGAAATAAGCCAGGGACAGAAAGTTACACAGCACATGTTCACTTATGTGGAAGGCAAAAAGGAGTGGATCTCATGGAATTTGAAAGTAGACAGAGGATCCTAGAGGGTGAGAAGGGTCGGGGAAGAGGCAGATAGGGAGAAATTTGTTAAAGAATACAAAATTATAGCTGGATAGGAAAAAGTTCTAGTGTTCTATAACATAGGATGACTATAGTTAACAAGAATATATAGTTTCAGGCTGGGTGTGGTGGCTCATACCTGTAATCCTAGCACTTTGGGAGGCTGAGGTGGGTGGATCACCTGAGGTCAGGAGTTTGAGACAAGCCTGGCCAATGTGTAGAGAAACCCCGTCTCTACTTAAAATGCAAAAATTAGCCAGGCATAGTGGTGGGTGCCTTGTAACCCCAGTTACCAAGGAGGCCGAGGCAGGAGAATAGCTTCAACCTAGGAAGCAGATGTTGCAGTGAGCTGAGATCACACCACTGCACTCCAGCCTGGGCAACAGAGCCAGACTTTGTCTCAAAAAAAAAAAAAAATATATATATATATATATAGTTCCAGATAATTGGAGAAAGGGCATTGAACGTTCCAACAGAAAGAAATGATAAATGTTTGAGATGGTGGATATGCTAATTATGCTGATCACATACATTACATGTATTATAACATCACTCTGTGTACTTCATACATATGTACAGTACACAATTATGTGTCAATTAAAAAAGAAAAGCTGAACTTAGATTGGAATGGCTATGAAGTAGCTAGCTTTTTCATATTTTTGATATAGACCCTAGGCATTTATTTTAAGTAAACTACAGTTGGCTTCAGGAAGTGTTTAGTATTTGAATTGTAGCCTTGCATTTTATAATACGGAGAAGTAAAACTGTAGGCTTGCTTTAGATACAGTCACAGGGGTTTGCCGTGATGACTTTTTTATGTAATAAGGGGGAAATGTACCTTAATTAATAGGCATATATGATCATTTTTCTCCCTCGTACACATTTTTAGTTGTTGTCCAGGCATTGTGATACTTATGTAAACAGTATGCGATACCTTAGGTAGGAATCAGAATTTTAAGGTAAGAATACTTAGAGTTATATATGTTTCAACCTTTCAAACTGGACATTTTACATGTCCATTATATAACTGTAATTAAATTTTCAAAAAGACAATGTGTGTCTTTAATATGGGTGATGCTCTATTTTTTTTTTTTTTTTTTTTTGGAGACAGGGTCTTACTTTCTCCCAGGGTGGAGTGTAGTGGTGCGATCACGGCTCACTGCAGCCTCAGCCCCATAGGCTTGAGAGATCCTCCCACCTCAGCCTCCCAAGTAACTGGGACCACAGGTGTACAACACCATGCCCAGCTAATGTTTAAAATATTTTGCAGAGATAGGGCCTCCGTCTGTTGCTCAGGCTGGTCTGGAATTCCTGGATTCAAGTGATTCTCCTGCTTCATCCTCCCAAAGTGCTGTGATTACAGGCATGTGCCACTGCCTGGCCCCATATAAGTGGGATGATGACTTGAGCCTAGGAGTTCCAGACCAGCCTGGGGAACATGGCACAAGACCCTGTCTCTACAAAAACTAACAAAATTAACTGGTCATGGTGGCACCTGCCTGTGGTCTCAGCTACTCCAGGAGGCTGAGGCAGGAGGATAACTTGAGCCCAGGAGTCGAGGCTGGAGGATAACTTGAGCCTAGGAGTCGAGGCTGCAGTGAGCTCTGATCCTGTCATTGCACTCCAGCCTGGGTGACAGAGTAGACCTTGTCTCTTAAAAAAAAGTTACTGGCTACCTGATTATTCATAGGAAAAAAAACCTGAACTCTGATCGAAACCTCATACCTCGTACAAAAATTAACTCAAAATGGATCATGGACTAAAATGTAAAATGCAAAATAAAGATGAAAAGAGGAGCTAGAGACTGGGAGAAACTATTTGTAAACCACATGTCTGATGAAGGACTCATATCTATAATATATAAACAACTATCCAAATTCAGCAGTGAAACCAAGTCATCTAGTTTGAAAATGAATAAAAAACCTGAAGAGACATTTCAGATAACATATAAGCACATGAAAAGATGTTCAACATCATGAGCCATCAGAAAAATGCACACTAAAGCCACGTCACTACACACCTATCAGAATGCCTAAAATAAAAAGTAGTAACAAGAGCAATGCTGGTGAGGATGCGGGGAAACGGAATCACTCACACTTGGCTGGTGGGAATGGAAGATGGTACAGCCATTCTGGAAAACAGCTTGACAGTTTCTTAAAAAACTAAACGTGCAATTGCTGTAGGAGGCAGCACTCACATTCACGGGCAGTTATCCCAGAGAAATGAGGACTTATGTTCACACAAAAACCTATATGTATCTGTTCATAGCAGCATTATTTATAAAGTCTAGAAACTGGACACAGCCCGGAGACTGCTCAGCAGGTGAATGGTTAAACAAACTGGTGCACCCAGGCCCCAGATACCACTCTGCAGTAGTTAATGACGTCCTTGTTCATCAGTCTTTCAACCTCGAAACCACCATCATGCTTAATCCCCTTTTTTCCATCCTGGGTCTGAGTGGACTTCATTTTGCATTTCTTTCTAATGCATTTTCCCTCTGTCCTTTCTGCTTGAGCCTCATGCCTCATTGGAACCATTGTAAGAGCCACCGAATTGTTTCTCTTCTCTGCCTCATCATGGAATCCTTTCTACACTTCATGCCCCGCATTGCCATTGGAACAATCTTTCCAAAACATGAACAAACTAACTTAAAAGAAATATCCCAGGTAGCCTTCCAAATAAGTATAAGCTTTCTGTTAGAAGTTTCACTTCTTGTCTATAGGGAACCCAGGACTGTAGAGAGACAGATTTGCTGTCTGCATTTTAAGATCAGGCAGAAATCCCTGGAGGGGCCCATGTGGAATAGTGGAACAAATACTGGTTCTAGAATCAGAAGCCCTCATATCCTGGTTCTAACACTAGCTGGATGTTCTTGGGAAAGTTTTGGTTTCAAACCTCAGTATGAGGAAGCATCCTCAAGGGATCACACAAGGCTGCTGGGAGGAGCAGATGAGGGCCATGGTGAACATGCTGTGTAATCCGTGAAGCACGTCGTATGTGTGAGAAGTGGAGCTGTGTGGATAGCGGTTCTGGAATCATTGTATGAAAACGATGGAAAGCACATTTGTAGTTCTGCCTGATGATACCACTGGGCACCTGGGTTGTACACGCCTGCAACATGGGTGAGGCCCGGGTCAGTACAGCTCACAGTTTGGTTTTCATGCAGTTAGAAAGGTCCGAGAGGACCCTTCCCCCCTCCAGCTGTAGGAAGGAGGTGGCTGTCTCCTGCTTATATTTGGTGGGATTGTCTGTGGCTCCTTGGGGACAGGAACGCAGGGAGTGGGGGAAGAAAGCCGGCCTGACTGCTCGCTAGTCAGCCTTCCCCCAGGGAAGAGTGGAGGGGTCATTTCGTGGTAACTTGCCAAGTCTTTCTTAACCCATCTGCTCTTAGAAATGACCAGCATGACAAGTAAAAGACCCATTAGAGACAGATGGGTTGTGTGTCCCGTGCGTTTATGGCTTTGTGGTCTCAGAGCTGCCAGAACTCGATAGCTTTCTGGGGAATGCTGGGTCAGCCAAGGGGCTGAAAATAGTGAGAGGAAGAAAATTCCCCCTCGCTGCTCTGGTCTGGGAGTGATTAGTGAGTAGAGCGGCATGGAGGGCCCAGCCGTGGGGTCCCTCTCAAGCACACCCTCACTGCAGTGGGAACGCGGGTCTCAACCTCCCTAGGCCTCCGTGATTTTTGTCTGTCACATACTCACCTCCAGCAGGGATGTCTATGGTGATGAGATGAGGGAGCATCGTAGCACATGTGGCACTTAGTAGGCTTGCGGTGAGTGGACGCTGGCGTCAGTGGAACAGGAGACTGGGCGCTGCGTGTGGACGCACTCACGTACTGGTGGCATGGGTGGACAGAGGAGAGAGGGACGCTCTGCAGTTCTCCTTTTGGTCTGTCACCCCCGCTGTTGTGAGCAGAATCCGTGAGTGTATTCTGTTGCCCCAGTCAACTTGGTAGGCTGATTGCTCAATTTTCTGCTTCCACTTTTGATTTCTTAAGAATGGGAAAACGAATACTTCAGATACTTTTCTGGTTGATGCTATACATTCCTTGATATCACCTTAATGCTTTTTAATTTCTATGTATTTTGGATGTTGGAGCTTGCCTGAGATCTGTGCTTTTATGTCTCAACCTCTCGCGTAACTGTTGGCCACACCAGAACCAGAGAGAAGTGAGTAGACCGATTGGTAGCAGGGCTAGGACTGGAATTCCCCAGCCTTTTGGCGCCCAGCAGGCTCTGTTTTCTGTATTGCACTGCTCTTCTCTATTTCGACCCCTGTTAGGACAGTGGATGTGAAATGTAGCTGGGCGCTTTTGGGGGTGTGCTAGGAGTGTGGCAGATGCCTCAGACTGGCATTTTCCCCTGATTCTGAATTCTCATGGCTCAGAGTCAGTCTCTAGGCTACTGACTGGGAAGATGCAGGAAGTTGTTTTGTATGACAAACTATGCCAGGGCATTTTTTTCACCCGGCAATTTGTTTGGTTTGGACTGGAATAAATCTCTGATCTTGGTTTCTTTGTCTATATTATTAGGGAGTGGAGCCTGACTTGTTAACTTAGCCCAATTCATAGTGCTTAGAATCTCAGTGAGTGTGTGTTGAACTGAGCGGAAGTGTGAGAGCATCTTGGACAGTGGTTTGCAAACCTAGCTGCATCTTGGGGGCTGTGAAAAAAGCATGCATGCTTACTCCCGACCAGTTGAAATAGAATCTGCAGGAATGGAGCCTGGGCAGGTATAGTGCTGTTAAAAACCCCCAGGTGGTTCTGATATACTGTAAAGGTTGAGATGCCCTGATCCACAGTGAATTGGAGTCCTGGATCATAGACATGCCTTATGCTTTCACCAGCTTAGAATGGTTCTTGTGCTTTAGAACTGTGAAAAAGTGTTATGCAAACAAATGTGGAAACAGCCTAAATGTCACATCCTGTTACTACCTGTCATGAAGTATATTTACCGGTTACTCACTCTACTCTGATCTCTACCCATTCCACCTTTTCTTCATGGTATGAAGTACTCTTTAGGCATTTATTGAACTCTTGTTTGTACCACCACTGTGCTGGACAGTTTATAAATATTACTTCTTTAAACAAGGCCTATGGAGTCAGGCTGCCTGGGTTTTGCTAACTAGCTGTGTCATTTGGGGCAACTTTTTAAGCTTATATAAACCTGACTTTCATCTATGAAATGGGATGACAGGGGGTCATGATCATCTCACAGGATCATGCAAATGTGTGTGTAAAGTGCTTAGTTTGGTGCCTAACACATAGTAACTACTTAGTAAAGTTATTATTACACCATCATCATCATATTTAAATGTAAATATTAAGAGCTAATAAATTTGTAAAAGGTACTATACCCTTACCCCTTGAACCAAAGACTACTTTAGTTTTAAGTGGTTGGGTTAATTTATCACTTAAATATTGGCCTCTTGAATACCTTGAATTTCAATTGAACGTAACCAGAGGATTTCATAATTGGACCGTTGCCTGTGGAAGTTGGAGCTTTGTTTGTTTGGTTTCACTTCCTACACTAAACATATGGCTGTGCACATCTTTATGATGACTTTTGGTACTGGGGAATCAAAGCTTCATTCGCTTTTTGGAGGAGATGACCTTATGCTGTATGAAGCACTCAGACTTCGTTAACTATGTACCATCCAGACAAGACCAGGTGCTTCCCAGGGCAGCCTGTCCTTTTCTTATCTCTTTCATCAATCTAGCATGTTCCTTCTATTCCTCTTTATATTAGAACTTCTCTTTGAACAAGGAATGTTGTTTTGTCCCTGCTAGGTCCCCAGCAATTAGTAATGCCTAGCACATACTAGGTGCCTCCTGAATGTTAATAGGTGATAATCTAGCAGTACACAAGATAAATCCGCAGGTTGAGATTTAAGCTGTGTGGTATGAAGGCTGCATTGGCAAACTTATTAAATCAATTTTGTTAATACAAGTTTAACATATCTTAGTGACTGACTTAGTTCAGGAATCATTTGCTGAGTGTCTTCTAAGCCAGACATTGGGGACAGAAAGGTAATAATATATGATCCCTGCCTCATGTGCAGGAAGTCTAGTGCGATGGACAGATGCGTGCTAATGGCTGCCATGGAATACGGTGAGTATTAGATAAAGGGGCACCCTGTGTGCCCTTGGAGCATAGAGCAGGGCTTGTGTTCTGGGAACATGGGCTCCATGTGAAAACACAATTTAAATTCTCTTTTTTCTTTCTTTTTTTTTATTTTTATTTTTTTTGAGACAGAGTCTTGCTCTGTGGTCCAGGCTGGAGTATAGTGGTGTGATCTCGGCTCACTGCAACGTGCTCCCCCCAGGTTCAAGCGATTCTCGTACCTCAGCCTCCCGAGTAGCTGGGATAACAGGTGTGCGCCACCACGTCTGGCTAATTTTTGCATTTATAGTAGAGATGGAGTTTCACCATGCTGGCTGGGCTGGTCTTGGACTCCTGACATCAGGTGATCCTCCCGCCTCGGTCTTCCAAAGTTCTGGGATTATAGTCATGTATGTATTCATCCTTTTAAATATCTGCGGGTAGCATTTAACTTTAAATGGGTACTAATTAACTATTGAATGACTTTAGTATGGATTGAATGACTTTGCTCGGGCCTCGTTTTTAATTTCCTTCATTAGAGAGAAAAAAAAAAAATGCAGGTTGAATATCCCTCATCCAAACTTCTTGGAATCAGAAGTGTCTCAGATTTTTTTCCTTTTTTGGATTTTTGAATATTTGCATTATACCTGCTGGTTGAGCATCCTGAATTCAAAAATCCAGAGTCTGAGCTGTTCCAATGAACATTTCATTGAGCATCACCTCAACACTCAAAAGTTGAGGATTTCGGAGTTTCTGGTTAGGGAGACTCATCTTGTATGGGTGCTGGGTTGTTGCAGGAGTTTTGGACCAGAGGTTGGGTGACTAGGCTTTGGTTTTCGCTTTGTTATTAAACGGGCTGTTTTATTCCATAATCTCAGCTTTAGATCCCCCGGTTGTCAAAGAAGGGAACGGGCCATCTGATGTTTAAGGCCTCTGTTAGTTCTGACTTGGAGACACCTGGCTTCCGTTCATCTTCCTTAGGAGTGGACAAAGAATATGGGAATTTTGAAATCGTTAGTCAACATCTACAGGGTCATTGCAGCCTGGTTTTGGGTAAGGTCATCTTTAGTGAGCCCAGGGAGAAACAGTGGTTTAGCTGTCAGCTGAGAGGGGTAAGCGGTCCTATTAATTTTCCTCTGTGTTAGTGAAAGCATTGTTAAGGGTCACAGCGTTAGTGGAGCTGGCTGGAAAGAGGAGGGGAACTCACTGTTACAGGTTATATTGAATGTCTTTTCAGTCACTAAATGCTTTTTATGATATGTTTTTCAGGATTTCAGTGTTGTATGATTTCTCTGTGTTAAGCACAGGAAATTTAACATCAGCAAAAAAGAATGCTCTTTCTTTTTTTTTCCTTTGAGATGGAGTTTCGTTCTTGTCGCCCAGGCTGGAGTGCAGTGGCGTGATCTCAGCTCACTGCAACCTTGGCCTCCTGAGTTCAAGCGATTTTCCTGCCTCAGCCTCCCGAGTAGCTGGGATTACAGGTGCCCACCAGCATGCCTGGCTAATTTTTGTATTTTTAGTACAGATGAGGCTTTGCCATATTGGCCAAGCTGTTCTTGAACTTCTGACCTCAGGTGATCCTCCTGCCTCGGCTTCCCAAATTGCTGGGATTACAGGCATGTGCCGCGATGCCTGGCCTTGAATGTTCTTTCTAAGGGAATTTACAAAAGCCAGCTTTTGAGTCTAGTGGCAGAAAACCTCTTCATTATTTAGCTGTGCTGTGAGCTTGGAGGGCTTCAAGCCCAGCTGAAAAAGCTGTAGTATTCTATGTCAGTTGGCTGTCTTGGAGAACTTAATGAGCACTGGACTGGAGTGATACTGTCAGAGTTCATGAGCGGTTTGAGGCTCTCAAAGCCTAGATACTGGGGTTGCCCAAATACATCAGCTGGACTCACTATTTCTCTCGGGAGTCGGGGGGTGGAAAATGCTGTGGTCTTAACTCTGCTCTTAATTTTACAGTGCTGTTATTAATGGTAAGAATGATTTCATACGTTTGCATTTTGCTTTGTAATTCACAGAGAATTTTAAAATCTGTTATCTGATTTTATTCCCTCAGCAGTTCTGTGAAAAAGGTAGAGCACTTTCATATCTTCTGTTTTTCCATGATTCTCTTGTGGCTCACAGAAGCTAAGAGCCTTCACCAAGGTCATAGGGTGAATGAGTTGCAGAGCTGGGAGTAGAGGCTCAGGCTTCTAGTGACCCTGTTTCTTCCTTGATAGCTTGCTCTGGTGGCGCTATGCTCAGGTAACTGCGCATGCTCGGTTTGGTCTTTTGTAAATCCCTGCCCCATTTCGGGGGAAGTTCTTGGGAGGCTTCTATTCATTTTGGAGCATTTAAGTATCTTGTCCTCTCTCCCTCTTCCCAGATGCATGGGCATTTCTGCAGGTCCCCAGGCTGGCCCTTGTGCGTGGGGGCGTCTCCTGTCTCCACGTTGCTTGCACGCCCCGGGGCCCCCTAGTGCCTGCCTCCACACTGCAAGCTGTTTGGTAAATGTTACTAAGTCAGCATCGTTGTTTTCTAGAAATGGGACGGGGTATGGATGGCACGTTCTTTTCTGTGTGAAGTCTGCGATTGTATCATCTTGCCTTCCCCGTGTGTGCTCCTTGAGGGTGTCGCTGTGCTGCGGTCATCTGTGTTCCCTAGGGTGCCTCCCTTGGAGTTCGGGCGGTAGTAGACATGCAGTCAGTGTTCACGGCCTGAATGAGAGGAAGGCCAACAGAGCCATTAAATCTGGAAAATGACAAGTGAAGGAAAGGAATTTTTATTGAAGGCATGTGAAAAATAAATCTTTTTAGAAAAGTTGACCTGTTTCTCAACTGGAGTTGAATTTCAGCTCAGAAAAGCAGCTGTGTGCCCAGAGGGCTTTGGGATTTCAGTTTGTGACAGATGAATTGAATTTGTTGTTGTATGAATGTATTATCCTTTTGTGGTTTTATTAGGCCTTTCTCCCAAATGGAATCGATTTTTCTATAAAAGTCACACTTCCTTTTTGAGAAGTGTAACACTAATTGTATGGGATGGTCTCCCAAAAGATTACCTGCCAGGAACCAAACACACTGCCTGAGACTCACGGCCCCTGGTTTCTGCCTGTGCAGCTGCAGGGCAGAGAGGCACGCTCGAGCTGAAATCAAGATGCGTGTCTGCATCTTCTCTTTCTTGACTGCTGTTTCGTCTCTGAGCTGGCCTGCCTTCAATGTCTAGGAGCTTGGTGGGTGTAGACACATTACGGTATGGAGGAGGGATATGGTGTTGCCACAGCCAGGAGACTGGCTGAAGTCTCTGTTCTCTTCCTGCTCACTGCTCTGACTTTGTATGAGTCACATTTGTAGGGTTGTGCACAGCGGCTTACACCTGTAATCCCAGCACTTTGGGAGGCCGACCTGGGAGGATCTCTTGAGCCCAGAGTTTGGAACCAGTCTGGGCAACATGGTGAAACCCCATTCCTACAAAAAATAAAAATTAAAAAATTAGCCAGATGTGGTGGCTCCTGCCTGTAATCCCAGCTACTGGAGAGTCTGAGGTTCGAGAATCACTTGAGCCTGGGAAGTCGAGGCTGCAGTGAACCATCATCACGCCACTGCACTCCAGTCTGGTCAGAGCAAGACCTTGTCCCCAAAAAAACAAACAAACAAACAAAAACTCATTTGTAATAGTGGCAGTAGTTAACTTTTGAAAGTTTGAAGAAAAGTTTCTAAATAACCTGTGACCATGGACAACTTACTTAGCCTTTCTATGCCTCAGTTTCCTCATCTATGAAAAATGAGAGAATATGGTACTGATCTTACAGGATTTCAATGAGAACTAGACGAGATCAAACTCAGAGCCTGGCACCTCGTGAGTGCACACTCAATGTTATTATTTCAACATTTTAGAGGAAAAAGAATGCTAATGGGTCACTATGGCTAAACATAGTCTATCACTGGCGTTACTTATGGTATTGGAAGGAAGTTGAATTCCATATAGATAGTGTGATGGAGAAAGTATTTTGGGCATTGGCAGTATTTATTCAAAGAACAAAGGTTGTGTCTGTCCTGTGTGGAGAGCCGTTTCTGCTTGTTTCTTTAAATGCTATGGGAAAAGCAGTGGACCCTGTGCTCTCTGCCGGACAGCTTCAGTCTCCGCGTATTGATTTGGCCAATGGTCACTCGCCGTCATCATGGCAGCAGCAGTGGAAGGGACAGCTTGTCTTGATTTGCATTTTTGGGTGTTTGTGCTATTTATAGACAATTAAGACTTGGAAGCCTGTTTATGGCAAGCTGGCAAATTCAGCAAAACATGGAAAAACCTGTTAGCAGAGTTTGCACGTGTGCAGGCACAGAGCAGCCAAATAAACACACAAGTTTTCCTGTATTTTAAAACTCTCTGAAAAAAAAAAAAAAAAAAAGACATTAAACCATTGCCCAGATGGCTTATAGAGCTAGAGCTTTTTCCTTGAAGTACGTGAGTATGACTGTCAGACATCTGAATCCCCAAGCCATCTTAAAACATCATTTGGATGCTACCCCCTCTCTGCCCTTTTTTTCCATTTGTAAGGGACAAGGATCCAGGAAGGAAAGTATTAGTTTACAAAGGCTTTTGTTACAATTAATCGTTCATGTTCTTTCTTTTGGTATCTTATTCTCTGTTTACATTTTTTTTTTATTTTTACATTTTTTGAGACAGAGTCTTGCTCTGTCACCCAGGCTGGAGTGCAGTGGCACGCTCTCGGCTCACTCCAACCTCTGCCTCCCAGGTTCAAGTGATTCTTGTGCCTCAGCTTCCTGAGTAACTGAGATTACAGGCGTGTGCCACCACGTCCAGCTAATTTTTATGTTTTTAGTAGAGACAAGGTTTCGCCGCATTGGTCAGGCTGATCTTGAACTCCTGAACTCAGGTGATCTGCCTGCCTCAGGCTCCCAAAGAGCTGAGAATACAGGTGTGAGCCACCGCGCCCGGCCGCTGTTTCCATTTTGTAAACACTAGCGCCACCCCAGTGTAGGGTGGCTAGGGGTATTCTTCTTTCCTGTTTCCTGGTGTATTTTCCTCTACAGCGTTGATCACTCTTTAACATACTTTTTGGTTGTCTGTCTCTACCTACAAAAATATATGTTCGCTGTTATATCACCAGTGCCTGGCACGTAGATAGTCAGTCAATATTTGTTGAATGAATGAATGAATGGGCTGAAAGAACCTTCTTCTTCTTTCTTCTGTCACTTCACACCATAGGCTTTTGGAAAATGCTATATGAACAGGGATCGTAAGCAGCAGAAGTTACACACATGGCTGTGGGATAGCCCATCATCCTCAGATACTTGTCTGGAAGGAGGTGGAGTACATGAGTAGAAATGATACAAGATAACCTCTTCAGGAAATCAGCCAGGTGTCACAACTTTTCACATAGGCGTGTGATGTTAGTGTATGTGTGTATGAAGAGCTGTCGTGGCCTAGAATCACGGGCCTTTAGATCCCTTGTACAGATAGAAAAGTAAAGGTGGAGGCCCAGGAATGCTGTAGGCCACCGAGGTAGAGTCCCTGTCTGCCCTTCTCAGTGTCCGGTCACTTCTCAGTGCACTCCCCTCTTTACTGCTAAAGCCACTTTCCCTGATTCTGAATGTGTAACCACGAGGGGGAAAATGTCCTCCAGGCTCACAATTTGTGGAGAAAAAGCCCAGCACCTAAAATAATGTTCACGAAGTTTGTACCTAGAAAACGTGGCCATTTCTATCATATCTTTGAATTTCCCTCTTTCTCATACATTTTATAAACAAGACAGTAGAAGGAGATTCGTGAACAGCCACTTTAGAACAAGAGGGAAAAAATCAAATCTAGAACATTCCAGTTTCTGTTTTCTTCTCAGTTTAGGGCTGAGGCACTTTAGCTTCCTGTCTAAGGGACTACTCAAATCTGATTAGAAGCCATTGTGGGCTGGTAATTATCCGTAATTTTAGGAAGACAGATGCAGCACCAACTCTATTCTCTGATAGTAGGCTTAAGAATTTTAAATTTGCATGGCAGGAGAATCAGATGGTGAGGTGGGATAAGCGTTCAGATGCTTGGTCATTGATAGCTTTTTACTTCCACGTATCACATGGGGATTTGGGACTCGGGAAGCCCGCTGAGAACTGATGACTATCTGTCCCCTGAACAGCTGGGGTCTGTTTCATCCTGAGCTCAGAAAGATTGCTCCTACTGCAGCCAGGGAAGACAGGTTGTTGACTGGTTAGAAATCATGGCAGGTTATTTTCTCCACCCGCAGTTCGCAGTTGAAAAGCAGAGCTATCAAAAAGTTGTCTTCTCTGTTGTATTTCAAATCTGGGTGTTTAAAAAATTATGTAAGCAAATTAAGCATTTCTGTAATGGTAGTTGTGTGTGTTCTTGATGCGAATGAGAGGTGCATTCCCTTGTAAAATCTCTGGGACTTTATAGGAGTATGTGAGCCTTAGAACAAAAGTTGGTTTTCTAGATGATCACGTAGATATGATGCTGAGCACTAGACAAAGATGTTGATTGAAGCGATTTAAAAAAAATTTTTCTGAGTTCAGATTTTACACCAATATTTAGAAAATCAGCAAAAGAACTTGGAGGAATGTTCTCAGGCATCCAGTTCAGCCCCCTGCGCACATTGTCATAAAATCCGAGTGTGTGTACAGGGAGACGCATTCCTTTCTGTTCTCATCACTGGTCCTTTCCTGGCTCTGCACCTGCCTGTCATGCGCGTCCGTGCGAAGAGACCACCAAACAGGCTTTGTGTGAGCAATAAAGCTTTTTAATCACCTGGGTGCAGGCGGGCTGAGTCCAAAAAAGAGAGTCAGTGAAGGGAGATAAGGGTGGGGCCGTTTTATAGGGTTTGGGTAGGTAAAGGAAAATTACAGTCAAAAGGGGGTTCTGTGGCGGGCAGGAGTGAGGGTCACAAGGTTCTCAGTATGGGAGCTTTTTGAGCCAGGATGAGCCAGGAAAAGGAATTTCACAAGATAATATAATCACTTAAGGCAAGGACTTCATTTTCACTTCTTTTGTGGTAGAATGTCATCAGTTAAGGTGGGACAGGGCATTTGCACTTCTTTTGTGATTCTTCAGTTACTTCAGGCCATCTGGGCATATACGTGCAAGTCACAGGGGATGCGATGGCTTGGCTTGGGCTCAGAAGCATGACATTGCCCTCTTCCCGACCTTCCCTACCTTTTCCCTCCTGTGCGGTTCTCTCACAAAGCGAATGGCCTCAGCCACAGCTTCTCTGCAGCTGCATCAGACTGTGGCGACAGGAGTGGTGGCTCCTGCAGGGCCTGCTGTCCCCACGGAGCCCAGTCTTGCTTGCGGCTGGAACCTGGTCACCATTTGCACCGAAAGTATGTAATTCTACAGAATGAGAGCCAACATGCTGGGAATGGAGGTGTCTTTATCACGGTGCTCTGCATATTTTAATCTTGGGTAGAAAGTATGGAAAAGTATGTGATACCTGTGGTTTGATGTCAGAAGGACATTGTGAACTTGATGTGGACTGAGGATGTTCAGGTGCAACAGGCACCCCGGCTTCATTAAATGAGACTTCCCCACCTCCCTGCCAGGCATGCACAGGTGTATGGCCACATCTTATGTGTCATCCTTATCTAGAGTGCGCCTTGTCATGCTTAAAGTTACATGATGATATTCTGCCTCATAGAGTAGGTCCCAAACCGCATTCAACACAGAAATATACTCTTGCTATTATACATAGAAAGGGCTTTCATATACCAAGCGGGAGAGCAGTCCTAAAATCTGGGCTGGAATCACAGAAGGAAGGTTTGGGAAGCAACAGATTCCCTAGTCCAAAGCTGGTTTTTGATGAACCTAGAAACAGGACCAAGAGAAGTGAATTTCCCTAAGGCCCTGACAGTGTCTCACGGTAGCATTTGAACCTAGCAGTTTCTTGACCTATTTCTTTCAATGATTAGTCATGCTTCCTCTGATTCCTATATAAACGTATTCCTCATTCATTCTTTTGTTTCAGTGAATTATTGCAGTGCTACCACGTAACAGTATTGGAGTCAAAATGTGGCAGTGTTTATCCCTTTCCAAGGTTTTTAGTTGCACAGTTTGTCAAAGTTGTGCTAACAGTTTCTTGTTGGTTGCAAGGTGTCCTTTCAGAAGCCAATTGTGTGGTGTATTGACGTTGATTGTTGGAGGTAGTTTGGTTAGAACGTACTTCGAGTGGCTGGCGTGGGCCTGGGGAACAGTGACAACTGCCTGCTTCATGGGCAGAGATGAAGTAATTGCTTCCTGGGAAGTACCATCCTCCTGGCCACACTCTCCAGCCCATTTCGTTTGTGTTGGTTTCCTCGCATCTGCACGTTTCTGGCTTCATGTGAGTCTCATTTATTGTAGCATATGACTTCAGGCTGTGGGGAAGAATGGCCATTTTAGCACAGAGATGCGCACAAAGGAACAACTGGCTAAATGTGAGTGAAGACATTCTTAGAGGGGGTTTCATTTTTTTTATTCTTTAACAGGCAGTCTGGGAAGCATTCTGGACATGTGGCCTGCGCTGTCACAGTTCCTCCCTGCAGGATCCCAGATGTTTGGAGATTGTAGTGATAACTATTATCATTGAGAATGTCATTCTCACAGGCTCTAATAAGTCAGGATTTATTCAGTGTTAATTTGTTAAAGACAACTGTATTTCTAGCCAAATCCATGTGAGACGTTTCTCCTGGCAGTGTTGCTGGGGGTATTCCCGTGGCTTAGTCTTCGGGCAGCACACGCCTTTGAATACTGCTGAAGCTGTGAGTACCCAAAGCGCACTGGAGTACTTTTACCATACGGGGTGTTAGTCACTGATACACGTCTCAGTCAGACCTGATGGATTCTTGACCCCTTCCTTTCTTAATTTTTTAATTTTTATTTTTTATTTTTGTTTTTTAAGAGCATAACCCCTTAGGTGGCCACCATGAATCTCTGGTGTTTTCAGTTGGCTGCAGCCTATTTGCCGTCTCTGGTTCAAACATATTCGAAGCCTGATGATGCTTCCCTCGGTTGTTCTTCTGCTGTGTGACCTCCGTGCCCGCAGGGTTCAAGAGTGTCAGAGCTGGGAGCCACCTTCACAACTACCAGGGTTTCCGGAACCTCCTTTATCTAGCCCTGGGGACGGAAGAGGTGTCATCAGAGTCGGAGGCTTATTAGGGTTACACGCCATTGATAACAAATGAGGAGGTTTTCTTTTATATAAGGGGAGCTTCTTATAATGTGCTTTAGTAGGGTAAAGAAGCTTTTGAGATTTGCTTTCTCTGGAAAGATAATTTGTGATCCTGCTGTTGCTTTCAACAAAAATATAATTTGCATACCAGTGCATGTTGTATTACTGAGCACTGGCTGACAAATGGTTCTTAACTCATCATTCACTCCGCCACTGTTTCTTGAATGGCATATGTGTGCCAGCTGTAGTAGGAACTTGCTAGGCTCTAGGACTAACCCTTATGAAATAGGGGTCCTGGGGGAAGCAAATGCATATAACTATAAACGTTTGAGGGGATATCAGAGGGGTGCCTATAGGTACAAAAGTTTGTTCATTCATTGTCCCATCTAGGAGGTTTTGTGTCTTAGCAGCGTGTTCCATAGCAACCCATCCCTCTATCAAAATATTCATCATGTTATTTTGAAATTCTCTGCTTAGGTATGTGTTTTTCTGACTACATTTAGAACTGGTTAAGGACAGGCTATGGGGTATGTATTATATATATCTACACACACACATATATTTATATATATACACATTACCATTGTAAATATACTATATATTTATATATATACTCATATATATATTTCTCCCTCTCTATATATACATACACACCACACACATATATATACACACATATATATGAAATACACACACACACACACACACACACACACACACTTCTACTGCCAAGCACAGAAAGTCAATACTAGGCAAGAGTTCTTTTAGTGTTCATGAAAAAATAGATGTGTTAGTTGAGAGCGTCCTTAAGTTGCCAGGGGAAAGACAGGATGGATTCACAAAGGGAGATAGTGTGTTTTTTTTCCTTTGTTTAACTCTTGAATTCGAAATAATCCAGACTTATGGAAAAGTTGCAAAAATAGTACAGAGAATTCCCATATACTCTTCCCTCAGATTCCCCAAACATTTCACCCCATTTGTACTTTCTTTCTCTGTGGATATAATTTTTTTTTTCTGAAATGTTTGAGAGTGGAAGGTAGCATGCAGGCAGGGTGAAAGGCGGAAGGAGAGAGGTGGGTTGGGAGGCTTTTTTTTTTTTGACCTTCTGAGATGGCGTTTCACTCTTGTCACCCAGGCTGGAGTGCAATGGCACGATCTTGGCTCACTGTAACCTCTGTCTTCTGAGTTCAAGTGATTCTCCTGCTTCAGCCTCTGGGATAGCTGGGATTACAGGCGCCCACCACCATGCTTGCCTAATTTTTTGTATTTTTAGTAGGGGCATTTCACCATTTTGGTCAGGCTGGTCTTGAGCTCCTGACCTCTGATGATCCACCTGCCTTGGCCTACCAAAGTGCTGGGATTACAGGCATGAGCCACTGTGGCTGGCGATTGGGAGGCTTTTGCAGTAACCCAGAGCGCTATGATGAGGGCTGGACCTGGTTGGAAATGATGAGAAAGGTGAGAAGTGGTTAGGTCTGGCATATATTTTGAAAGGAGAGTTTAAATGGGTTGGATGACAAGAGAGAGAAAAAGAAGTTTTAAGGATGATGTCAAGGATTTTGGCCTGAGTAACTGGAAGACTAGAGATGCTGTTATTGGGATTGGGAAGACTATGGGAGGAGTGGGTTATAGCAGGGGGAATCAAAAGTGTGTTTTCGGCATGCTAAATTTGAGGTCCAAAAAGGGATATCAAGAAGTGTTGGCTGGGCGCGGTGCCTCACGCCTGTAATTCCAGCACTTTGGGAGGCTGAGGCGGGCAGATCACCTGAGGTCAAGAGTTCGAGACCAGCCTGATAATTATTAAAATCGATCATTGATGTTTACTAATTAATCATATTATTGCTCCTGATACTGCAGGGGGTGTATACCTACCTGTGATGTTGTTCCTAATATCCAGGGACAGAGAGCATGATTTTAGTTTTAATATCACAGTAGGTGTACACTCACCATGTGAAACTGATCCTAATATCCAGGGGGGTAGAATATGACATGACTCCCAACATAGCAATGAATGGACAGCCACCTGGTGATATTACTCCTAATATACACAGAAGAAGCGTATGATATTACTCCCAATATCCCAGGGAGGGTACAGCTCTTCTGTGATATGGTTCCTAGTATCTGGAGGGGGAGAGGATGATAATAATTCCAGTATCACAGGCTGTGTTCACCCGCCCTGTGATATTGTTATTAATATTCTGGAAGGGAGAGGATGATATGATTCCCCATAGAGCAGGAGGCGTACACCCAGCCTGGGATATTGTTCCTAATATCCATGGAGAGGAGAGGCTGATGTTACTCCCAATATGGCAGGGGGTGTACATCCACCCTGTGATATTCTTCTTAATATTCCAAGGCTGAGAGGTTGATACTACTCCCAGTATCGCAGACACCGTACACCCCCATGTGATATTCTTCCTGATATCTGGAAGGGGAGAAGATGGTATTAATCCCCATATCGCAGGAGGTGAACACCCACTTTGTGATATCTTTCCTAATATGCAGAGGGAGAGAGGATAATATTATTCCCAATATTGCAGAAGATGTACACGCTCCCCCATGATATTGTCCTTAATATTCCAAGGCACAGAAGACGATGTTACTCCCAATATCGCAGAAAGTGTACACCCCCCAGTGATGTTGTTCCCATGATCCAGGAGGGAAGAGGATGATATGACTTTCAACCCCTGCACCCTGCAATGCTCTCACCCTGCAACACCGACACCAGCTCAACCTGACATGGGACCAGAGGTGCTGGCTGGGGGTGTTCATTGCTTCTCTTTTCTCCCTTGCCAGACTCAGTAGAGGAAGCTGAGACCGAGCAGCCGCAGGAACAAGGTAGGTTTTGCCCGTGGCTCAGGCTTCCTCTGGTTATGGGCTGGGTCTTGGAGTAACACCGGGGGAGGGGACAGAGCTGAGTACAGTGGGCAATGGATGTGGCTGTCACCCCTCTGTGGTGTGGGCCGGGGACTTGAGGGACATCGCCTGAGGTGGGCCTGAACCTCCCGTCTACTCTGGCACTGGAGGCCGTGGGGTCCCACACTTCTTCCAATGAACATGCTGACCCCTGCCTGGTCACCGACCGAGGTGGGACATCCTTTCCACTGCTGGAGACCACATGTAGCTGTGGGTTCCTTCTTCATGACCTGGAGAAGCTGCAGTTCACCCTGTGCTCCGCCTCAGAGATGGGAGGCCACACTGCCCTCAGCGGGTAGCAGAATGCAGAGCTTTAGGTTGCAGGGGCCTCAACTGAGGTCCCTGAAGGGTCTGCTCCTTCCTGAGGGGAGCCAGTGGGGAAGGGAAGGCTGTTGTAGGTTTGCCTCAGGGAGGGGGTGGTTCCACCCTCTGCCAAAGTCACTGGAGCAAAGGCACGTGGCTCTCCAGCTGCCCCGGAGGCCAGGGTAGTGGCTGGGAGGGGCTGTGTGCCTCTGCCGGATTGGGGAGATTTCTTAGCTAATCTAGTGTAGTCAAGTCAGACATTTGCCTCTAAATCATATTTATTTATTTTTTTAATTCCAAGGCTTTACAGATGAATAAGGAGGCAGTTTGTACTGAAAATATTTTTTACATGTGAGCTTGAAACAGAGAGTCTGTTTAAATCTAGTTTTTTCCTTCCCAGTAATGCCTCCTTTCATCCCAGGTTTTCCAACAGGAAATGCGCTTGTTTGCTCACCTCTGGGAGGGGGCTTTGGCTAGGAATCCACCAAAGCCAGCAGGCACCAGTGGGCTGCTGGAGCACGCTGGCCTTTGTTAACCCTTTAGGAACTGTGGGCTTCAGGTTTTCAGACCATTGAAGGTGAAGGTGGCCACAGGGGCCTGGAAGCTTTCCCATCCTTCCTGCAGCGATGGTCCGTTTCCCTGCACGGAGATGGGTACATGGGTACAACAGCCCTGTCCTGTGCCGTCAGTGGCTTTACCAATTTTGCATAGCAGCTTTTGAGCTGATCAATAGCTCTGATTGGCTATTGAGGATTTCATGGATTCCTGTACCCCACCGGGGGGCCCAATATGCTGACAAAAGTTACATTTGTAGTTGTAGTGCTGCATATACATGGGTCCAGTTAGAAGGCTTTGATTCTTTCTAAAGGGAAAGGCATCTCTGAGGGATCACTGAGCTGACGTAGTCTCCTAAAACCATGCTGTGAGGTGGGCGACAAAGCAGGACAGGAGGGTGATTTTGTAGGAGAGTCGGGCCACGGGCCGGCGTGTTCTCTCTGTCCCCATAGTGCCGGAGTTCCTGTGTGCTCCAGGCCTGGGTTTGCATTGCACATAATTCTCAAGGGCTCATGGCAGGCTGTGCCAGGGACACAGAGAGGGGGGATGTGGGGACCTTGTCCCCAGTGGACCAAGGACTCAATGCTGAACTCTAATCTGTCTAGGTGTTTTTGTGACTTGCAGAAATACCTCCACCTTGCCTGGGCCTGGAGCCACAGGCGACCCTGCCGAAGGTGAAGAATGTTCTAGAACAATGCAAGACCTGCCCAGGCTGCCCCCAGGAGCCAGCATCCTGGGGTCTCTGTGCGGCATCCAGCAACATGAGCTTGCAGGACCCCAAGGAGCCTTCCTTCTTCTTGGAAGCTGAGGACGACTGGGAGGACCCAGAGGCCCTGACCTCACTGCTGTGTTCCTGAACGCCCCCGGGTACAAGGCCAGCTTCTGTGGCCTGTACGGTGTGGCATGGCCATGGCTGAGCGGCATGTTCTGCAGCTTTAGCGACGAGGAGGAGCTGACTGGGCGCCTGGCACAGGCCTGAGGGGTGGCCAAGAAAGCTGGCCTCTTCATGGCCCTGGCCAGACTCTGCTTCCTCCTGGGGCGGCTGTGCAGCAGGAGGCTCAAGCTGTCCCGGGCCCGGGTGTACTTGGAGGAAGCACTGGGGTCCCTGGAGGGCAGCTTTGGGGACCTGTTCCTGGTGGTGGCTGTGTACGCCAACCTGGCCAGCATTTACCGGAAGCAGAACGGGAGAAGTGTACACAGGTGGTTCCCAAAGCCATGGCCCTGCTCCTGGGGACGCCGGGTCACATCTGCAGCACCGAGGTGGAGGAATAGCTCCTGCAGCTGGCCCTGCAGCAGATAGTGGGTGGCTAGAGCCTGCAGGCCGCGGCCCGGGCCTGCTTCCTGCTGGCCAGGCACCATGTGCACCTCAAGCAGCTCGAGGAGGCCCTGCCCTTCCTAGAGCTGCTGCTGCTTTTGCACAGGGACTCGGGAGCCCCAGAGGCTGCGTGGCTCTCAGACTGCTCCCTACTGCTGGCTGACATCTACTCCTGGCTCCTACTCCTGGCCACAAGTGCCTGCCCCACCTCGTGCTGAGCCTGTGTCATGGTGGCCTCATTGAGGACACAGGACTCGCTGGCCGGCTCGCTAAGAAGCGTGAACCTGGTGCTCCAGAACTCCCTCCAGCCCCATAGCCGCCCCACCCAGACTTCCCACTACCTCAGGCGAGCGCTGGCCTCCCTAACCCCAGGCACAGGCCACGTGCTGCGCGGCCTTCTCCACACCAGCCTGGCCCAACTGTACAGCCACCGTGGCTATCACGGCCCAGCCATCACCTTCATGACACAGGCGGTGGAAGCCAGTGCTGTTGCCGGAGTCTGTGCCATCGTGGACCCCCTGGTGGCCCTGGCCTGGCTGCACGTGCTTCATGGACAGAGCCCGGTGGCCCTGAACATCCTGCAGTATATCCAGGATGCAGTGGTGGCCAGCGAGGACCAGGAGGGTATGATTGCCAACATGGTGGCCGTGGCTCTGAAGAGGACAGGCCAGACGAGGCAGGCAGCCGAGGGCTACTACTGCGCCCTACGGGCGGCTTGGTACCTGGGCCAGCGGAGGAACCAGGCAGTGGTGCTGGCCAACTTCGGGACCCTGTGCCTGCTCTGGGGTGCCAGAAGGCTGGCCCAGCACTACCTCCTGGAGGCTGTGCGGCTGTTCTCGAGGCTGCCCTGCAGGGAGTGTGGACAGGACTTCACCCACGTGCTCCTGTAGCTGGGCCACCTCTGCACCCGCCAGGGCCCGGCCCAGCAGGACAAGGGCTACTATGAGTGGGCCCTTCTGGTCGCCGTGGAGATGGGCCATGTGGAGAGTGAGTGCCCCAGTTCCCCCTGTGCGCCTTCCGGGGCCACTCGGGTCAGGGCACACCTGGGGTTTGTGATTCGGAAACAAGGGGTGGTTTTTCCACCATCGAAAGTGCTGAGTCATGGCCAGCAGCAGATGTTGGCAAGCGCCCTGGGGACAGGTGGTTCCCATGCAGGGCCAGGTCCTCTGTGCCCTACTGAGGCAGCCAGCTCTTCCTGGTTTGCCCAGGGACCATCCTGCCTTGAGCATGGAAAGTCCTGCTTGCTGGGAATCCCTAGACATAACCCTGGGATCAAGGCAGGCTCTCCTGCGCTGGGACTTGGGGCCCCTCCATGAGCCAGGCCCTGACACCGGTTCTTGTGCCCGTGTGATCTGCTTGGTATGTTGGCAGCCTGCGCACCTGTCATCCCACTTCACAGGGGACAGGGGGTGGGTGATTGCCCAAAGCCGCAGAGCAGTTCATGCAGAGTGTGTCAGGCCCCACCCACAAATGGGGCTTGTGGAGTCCTCGGGTGGCAGGGACTGAGTGTGGGAATGGAAGCTTCAGGCCAGAGAAGCCACAAAAGTGTGAGTGGTGTGATGGCGGGGCACCAGTTGGCCCCGGATTAGGGAAGCCTCTTTAGTGTGGGACCAGAGGGTTGAGAGGATTTAGTCAAGTAATAGGTGGTGGGGGAGGGGCTGGTGGTGTAGCCTGTGTGAAGCACCAGGGATGAGCGAGTGGGGGTGAGTGAGCGGGAGTGTGAGCGGGGATGAGTGAGTTGGGGTGAGTGAGCGGAGGTGTGATGGGGGTGAGTGAGCGGGAGTGTGAGCGGGGATGAGTGGGTTGTGAGCAGGGGTGCGTGAGTGGGGTGAGCGAGCGGGAGTGTGAGCGGGGATGAGTGGGTTGTGAGCAGGGGTGCGTGAGTGGGGGTGAGTGAGTGGGAGTGTGAGCGGGGATGAGTGGGGTGTGAGTGGGGGGTGAGTGAGCGGGAGTGTGAGCGGGGATGAGTGGGATGTGAGTGAACAGGAGTGTGAGCGGGGATGAGTGGGGTGTGAGCGGGGATGAGTGAGTGGGGTGTGAGCGGGGATGAGTGAGTGGGGGTGAGTGAGCGGGAGTGTGAGCGGGGATGAGTGGGGTGTGAGCGGGGATGAGTGAGTGGGGGTGAGTGAGCGGGAGTGTGAGCAGGGATGAGTGGGGTATGAGCGGGGGTGAGTGAGCAGGGCTTATGCAGGGAGGTGCAGAGTTGGGAGCGGGTGGGTTGGGTGCTGGATGGTGAGAAGCTCTTCTGGAGAGCTAAGCAGGGCCTGGGGCCTCAGGCTGTGGCTTGGCCTTTTCCCCAAGAGCACTGGGGAGCCATGGGGTGCTATCGAACAGTCACTGAAGACTGAGCAGTGAACGGACAGTAGGTGGGCAGGGCTGTCTGAAATCTAGGCCACAGAGGATAGATGAGGAAGTTGAGTCCAGGAAAAAGGCTGAGTCGAGGGATACTGTTGAGTCCCCTCTGTCTTGCAGCGCTTTGTCATGGCATCGTGAGACCACTCAGAGGTGCCTCCTGTGGCCTGGGCCAGAGCCCCAGGGGCTGTGACCAAACCTGCCCATTTCCCAGCACAGGCCTGGCACCCACTCCTGGCCCTAGGAGGGATGAGATTTTGGAAAGGACCATGTGAAGGGGCCCTGGTCCCACATATCTGCCCAAGGAGGGGTGGGGGGTTCTGACCCAGGCTTCTTCCCCAGGGGCATTCTCTGACTGGAAGGAGACCCTCCAGGAACCCAGCGCCCCAGCCCCCACTGCAGCCTCCGGTGGCTCCTGGCACAACAGCCTGTGACACCTCCTCCTACGAGGCCCTCCCCGGTGTGCTGGGGGATTCAGACTTGGAAATGCAGGCCAGGGAACGGGGATCATGCTTCCCTGTCTCCCCACCCTGAGCTGAACAGTCGAGGAGACCGAGGGTGCCGCTGATACCCCACATGCTTCCTTGGGGTCATTTTTGAGTCACTTTCGGTAGTTTGTGTCCTTCTAGGAGTGTGGCTGTTGTGTCTGGATGGTCTGATTTCTTGGTGTACAATTGTTCGTAGTGTTTTCATGGAATCCTTTTATTTCTGTCAGGTCGGCAATAATGTTTCCTCTTTCATTTCTGATTTTAGAAACTTGGGTTTTTATTTATTTATTTTTATTAGGGATGGGGTCTCATCATGTTCCCCCAGGCTGGTCTTGAATGCTGGCCTCAGCGATCCTTCCACTTCCGCCTCACAAAGCGCTGGGATGACAGGCGTGAGCCATGGTGCTCAGTCTCTGATTTTAGTCATTTGTGTCCCGTCTTTCTTTTCTTGGTCAGTCTGGAGAAATATTCGTCAATTTTGTTATTATCTTCAAAAAACCCACCTTCGGTTCTGTTGATTATCTGTTTTGTTTTTCCATTCTCTGTATTTTTACTTCCCATTTCCACTCTCACATTTATTATTTTCTTCCTTTTATTCACTTTGGGTTTAGTTCTTTTTCTAGTTTCTCAAGGTGGAAGGTTAAGTTATTGACTTGAGATTTTTCTTCTTTCTTTGAATGTAGACATTTACAGTTATAAATTTCCCTTTCAGTGCTGCCTTAGCTGCATCTTGGAATTTTTGATATGCTGCGCTATTTTTTTTTTTGTTTTAAAGACAGAGTTGTGCTCTATTGCCCAGGCTGGGGTGCAGTGGTGCAATCTTGGCTCACTGCACCTTCTACCCAGGTTCAAGCCATTCTCATGCCTCAGCCTCCCGAGTAGCTGGAATTACAGATGTGCACCACCCCACCTGGCTAATTTTTTTTTTTTTTTTTTTAATAGAGCGAGACGGGATTTCACCATGTTTCCCAGGCTGATCTCAAACTCCTGGACTCAAGAGATCCTCCCACCTCGACCTCTCACAGTGCTGGGATGAGAGGCGTGAGCCACTGCGCTGGCCCGGGCTGTGCATTTGTTTGCATTCTTCTCAAATTAGTTTTCGGTTTCCCTGATGGTCTCTTTGACTCACTGGTTGTTTAGCAGTGTGTAATTTCCACGTATTTTTGAATCTCCCACATTTCCTTCACTGTTGATTTCCAGTTTCGTGCCAGTACAGCTGAAGAACACCTCTGCTTTGGTCTCAGTCCTTCTCCATTCACTGAGGCTCATTTTGTGGCCTGGCACATGGTCTGTCATGGGGAATGTCCCATGGGTACTCGAGAGGACGGTGTATTCAGCTGTTGTTGGGTGGCGTGTGTGACAGATGTCCATTCGGCGTACCTGGTTTCCGGTGTTAATCTCCGGAATGTTTCTGACACTAGAAAATCAGAAGCTTTTGACCGTTCCCAGTGCCCTGGCTTTGGGAGAGGCCAGTGAACCTGTGGGTTTGGAGCCTGGTGCCATGAGAGAAGCATGTGTGGGAACGCCAGGGGCCGGCTTTGAACCCCATTCCCCCAACATGATGCTGTGTGTGGCAGACATGACGCTTGGCTTTGCTCTCTCAGGGTTCCATCTGCGACAGGGGCTACTTGTGCCCCTGGCCTCATCAGCTCAGGCTGAAGGCGGCCCTGCTCCTGGCCAGAGGGGCTTTGTGAAGCAGAAATAGATGGCCTGGTGCAGGGGCCGAGCCTGGCCAGGACCTCGGCCCTGGGAGTTGTAAAGAAGGCCGGCCTGTACCATGAGCATCTGCATCAAGCTGTGCCCATGTCACGGTGTGCTCGGTGTCTGCCCTGGCACGGGTACATGGCCTGTCTGCACTCAGGCTCCCCGCCTATGGGGCCCAGGCTCACAGAGGTATGAAAGAGGCAAGCACGGCACCGGGGTCTCCGAGCCCAGCCAGCCTCGCTTCGATGCTGGGAGACTAACGTCTTCCATTTTGTCCTCTGCCCAGGCCAGCTGCAGGCCGTCTAGCGGCTGTGCTACTTCTACAGCGCCGTCATGCCCAGCGAGGCCCAGTGTGTCATCTACCACGAGCTCCAGCTCTCCCTGGCCCGCAAGGTGGCCGACAAGGTGCTGGAGGGGCAGATCCTGAAGACCATCAGTCAGCTCTACCTGTCCCTGGGCATGGAGCAGTAAGGGCTGGCTTTGCAGTGGTGGAGGTGGGGGCGGGCAGGGCAGGGAGAGGGGCACAGGGAAGCTGGCCCAGGGCGCCAGCAGCCCCTCTCCTTTTGATCATTTGGTTCTTTGGCATCAGATGCTTTGAGCTGGTGGGCCTGGGGTCGTTCCAGGGCTGCTGCTGGCCCGTGAGTCCCAGCTTGAGCCTCCCTTGTTGGGTCAAAGGTCATCTCAACCCCAGCAGAGGCAGTACGTGCACTCTGGGCTGTTCTTCCTACTGTGGTGGCTTTTGTCGTCTGACCTCTGCCTGCCCCGAATCTTCCCTCCTGGCCTTCATCTGTCCCCTTAAATGTGACCACAGCAGCCACCTGTGGCTTCTCTCCCACAGAAGACAGAGCCAGTTGTGTCACCTGCTTCCCTGGGGCACGGTTTCCAAGGTCTCACGTCCCATAAGTGACCTACTCGGCTTCCCCCAAGCATCCTGACCTGTTGGGGTAACCATGGCCCTGGCCACCCCACCCATAGGGCCCAGTGACATTGCTGCAGTCACACCCCCTCGAGTGTTGGACTTACTGAGAGAGCAGGGAAGGAGCCAGATTCCATGGGGACCCAGGAGACTGGCTCCAGTCTTGGCCTCAGGTTCACAGAAGGAAATGGGCCAGTGTGCTAGAGCCATGCTTCTCAAAGTGTAGTCCCTGGACCAGTAGAGCAGCATCCATGTCACCTAGGAGTTTGTGGCAAGTGGGAGTTCTAGGGCCTGCCCCAGGCCTGTGGAACCAGAAGCTCTGGGAGCAGGGCCAGCAATCTGTACAGACCGGCCTCCGGGTGACTGTGATGCCTGCACACCTTGGGAACCATCGGCCCAGATAGCCTCTGAACACTAACGGCTCCTGGTGCATCTGGAGAAGACACAGGCCATGTCTGGGAGGCAGGGGAGATGGACTAGCACACTCCTCCTGCCACAGGGCAGCATGATGCTCGATTCCCTCAGAAGGATGTCCTTCATCTTTTCCATGCCGTGTGTGTTCACCCTGGCCCTCCCAGCAGCCTGGGAAGGGCAGAACACTGCACACACGAGAGGGCCGTTCCCAGTCCCCACATTCCAGGTTCATCTGTCACCAGACCCACGGGTGGAGGCAGACTGGTTCCAGGAGGATGAGAGCCCTTGTTCTGACACCTGTGTCTGATTCCAGGGCCTACAAATCTGCTCTGGACTACACCAAACGAAGTCTGGGGATTTTCATTGACCTCCAGAGGAAAGAGAAGGAGGCGTATGCCTGGCTGCAAGCAGGGAAGATCTATTACATCTTGCGGCAGAGCGAGCTGGTGACCTGCACATCCAGGTGAGTGGCAAGGGATGCAGGAGGACCCCTGTGCTGTTCACTCTCTGTCCATCCACCCATCCATTCATCCTTCCATCATTTATTTACCTGTTCATCCTTCCATCCATCCATCCATTCTTCTGTCCATCCATCCATCATCCATCCATCCACCATTCATCCATCCTTTTATCATCCATTTATTCACCCGTCTATCCATCCATTCACCTGTCCATCCACCCATCCATTCATCCTTCCATCTTCTATCTGTTTACCTGCTCATCCTTCTATCCATCAATCCATCATCCATCCATCCATCCATTCTTCCATCATCTTCCCATACACCTGTGGGTCCTTCCATCCATCCATCCATCATCCATCCATCCATCCATCCATCCTTCCATCCTTCCATCATCCATCCATTCATCTGTTCGTCTTTCCACGAATCCATCCATCCATCCATCATCCATCCCTCCGTCCATCCATCTATCATCCATCCATCCTTTTATCATCCATTCATTCACCTGTCCATCCATCCATCCATTCACCTGTTCGTCCATCCATTCACCTGTTCGTCCATCTATCCATCCTTCCATCTATCTTTCCATCATCCATCCAACTGTTCATCCTTCTATCCATCTATCCATCCATCATTCTTCTGTTCACCTCTTCGTCCATCCATTCACCTCTTCGTCCGTCCATCCATCCATCCTTCCATCCATCCATCCTTCCATCCATCCATTCTTCTGTCCATCCATCCTTCCATCCATCCTTCCATCCATCTTTCCATTATCCATCCAACCATCTTCCATCCATCCATGATCCATCCATTCACCTGTCCATCCATCCATCCATTCATTCATCATCCATCCTTTTATCATCCATCCATCCATTCACCTGTTCATCCATCCCTCCATCCTTTCTTCCATCCTTTCATCATCCATTCACCTGTTCATTCTTCCATCCATCCATCATCCATCCATCCTTCCATCATTCATCCACTCGTCTGCTCATCCTTCCATCCATCCATCCATCCTTCTATCATCCATCCATTCACCTGTTCATCGTTCCATTCACCTGTTCATCCTTCCATTCATCCATCCATCATCCATCCATCCATCCATTCGTCCATCCATCCATCCATTCGTCCATCCATCATTCATTCATTCAGCCACCATCCATCCACCTGTTCATCCATTCATCCATCCATCCTTCCATCATCCGTCCATTCACCTGTTCATCCTTCCATCCATCCATCCTTCATCCATCCATCCATTTATCCATTCATCCATATATCCATCAATCCATCTATCATCCATCTATCCTTCCATCATCCATCCACTCACCTCCTGTTCATCCTTCCATCCATCCATTTATCCATTCATTCATCCATCCATCCTTCCATCCTTCCATCATCCATCCATCTTTCCATCATCCATCCTTCCATCATCTATCCATTCATCCGTTCATCCTTCCATCCATCCATCATCCATCCAGCCATCATCCATCCATCTGTCCATTCATCCATCCATCCTTTTATCATCCATCCTTCATCCATTTATCATCCATCCATTCACCCGTCTATCCATCCATTCACCTGTTCATCCATCCGTCCATTCATCCTTCCATCAACCATCCATTCACCTGTTCATCCTTCCATCCTTCCATCCATCTACCTGTTCATCCTTCCATCCATCCACCATTCATCCATCCACCATTCATCCATCCATCATTCATCCATCCATCCATTTATCCATTCATCCATTTATCCATTCGTCCATATATCCATCCATCATCCATCCATCCTTCCATCAACCATCTACTCACCTCCTGTTCATCCTTCCATCCATCCATCATTCATCCATCTATCCATTTATCCATTCATCCATCCATCCTTCCATCATCCATCCATTCATCTGTTCATCCTTCCATCCATCCATCATCCATCCATCCATCCACCATTCATCCATCCACCATTCATCCATCCATCATTCATCCATCCATCCATTTATCCATTCATCCATTTATCCATTCGTCCATATATCCATCCATCATCCATCCATCCTTCCATCAACCATCTACTCACCTCCTGTTCATCCTTCCATCCATCCATCATTCATCCATCTAACCATTTATCCATTCATCCATCCATCCTTCCATCATCCATCCATTCATCTGTTCATCCTTCCATCCATCCATCATCCATCCATCCATCCATCATCCATCCATCCATCATCCATCCATCTGTCCATTCATCCATCAGTCCATTCATCCATCCATCATTCATCCATTCTTTTTCCATCCATTCACTCGTCTATTCATCCATTCACCTGTTGTTCCATCCATGTGTCCATTCATCCTTCCATCATCCATCCATTCACCTGTTCATCCTTCCATCCATCCATCATCCATCCACATATCTGTTTATCCATCCATCCATCCATCATCTATCCATGCTTCCATCATCCATCCATGCTTCCATCATCCATCCATCCACCTGTTCATCCTTCCATCCATCCATCATCCATCCACCCATCCATTCATCCATCCTTCCATCATCCATCCTTTCTCCCATCCATCCATTCACCGTTTGTCCATCCATCCATCATTCATCCATCCACCCACCAATCTACCTATTAATCCATCCCTCCATTCATCTATCTGTCCATTTGTTTATCCACACATTCGTCTATCCACCATCTATCCATCCACATGTACATACATCATCTACCCTCCACCCATCCATACATTATCTACCCACCCATACATACATACAGACATACACACAAAATTCCACCCACCCACCCACCCATCCATCCATCCACCCACCCATCCACCCATCCATCCATCCATCCATCCAAGCATTCATCTATCCGCACACCCATCCATCCATCCATGTGTCTACATCTCCTCATCCATTCATCCATCCATCCACTCATTCCTAAACCACTGCTGAGCACCTGTTGTGTGCCTTTTCCCTCCCTCCAACTGGTTCCCTCACATCCTCCCCCAGTGGCCAGCATCTTCTCCCTGAGGGCAGAGGCGTGGCCCCTCAGTGCACAGCACCTGCTGGTATACAGCACATGCTCAAATAATGTGACCACTCAGTTAACACACAGAAGAGCTTGCTCCAAGTGACACGTGGCACATCTCCTTACAAAATGAATCTATCATAGTGGCTGTTTTCAGAGGCTTTTCCAAACACAGTGTGATCTGGAACAAATTGTGAAGCCCACGAGCCTGGTGAAGCTTTCATTATTGAGCACCTGCTGTATATCTCCTTGAGCTGAGGAGAGGGATCAAGAGCTCATGGCCAAGAGAGGACCAGGCCCACCCACAAACACTGCTGATGTGGCAGGGATGTGGCAACGCAGAAAGGTGCCAGGGGCTGGGCTCCCAGCAATCTGGGGGCCACGGAGACTGTTTTGAGTGCAGGGGGAGTGGGCTAGGGCTAGCCTTGTTGGTAGGATTCACAGGTATCGGGCTCCTGGGCTGCAGCTGCTCAGTCACCTCCTGGCACTCAGGTGCATCAGTTCATTGTCCTCATGCCAGTGGTGGGGGCAGCCCTCATGCACAGGGTTTGAAAAATGCTCAGGTGTACCTGTAGTGTGTGAGAGGAAGGAGGCTGGCAAAGGTGCGCGTAGCCACCTCGCTAGGTGTGGGTCTTAAGGGAACTTCTGTCTCCTTTCAGGTGGCACAGAATGTGGACCTGTACACAGGGAACCCCAACCTGGGGCTGGAGCTGTTTGAGGCAGCTGGAGACATCTTCTTCAATGGGGCCTGGGAGCGGGAGGAAGGCATGTCCTTCTACCGGGTGAGCTGGCCTGTGGGCTGATGTGGGTGGGCCTCAGTGGGGCACCTGGAGGCTGAGGTACAGGTGTGGCACGGTAGAGGTCTCCCACCTGGAGGCAGGGCCACCCATGCACATGATGAGTTTCCAAGTGGTCTCACCGGAATGATATTGACCGTGCCCCTGCCCGGGACAAACGCTCGGGGTCTGGACGTGACAATGGCTGTACCTTTGTACCTGATGACCTCAAGCAACCATGAGTGGGAAGTCCTGTCCCCATCTTCCAGATGAGGAAACTGAGGCTCAGAGAGGCACAGGGACATGTCAAAGGACACACAGCATCAGTGGGAGGCCCAGGTCTGCATGCACCCCGAAGTGGGACGGCTTCTCCCTTCCTCTGAGCTCACGGTGTGGCTCAGCCGTGGGCACAGATAAATGTGGTGTTTTTAGAGCAGAGAGGAGTGCTGGCTCCCCCCAGTCAGACTCCCGGTGCCCAGGTGGGAGAGGCTGGTCTGAGGCTGTCGAGTGTAGCTGGATGGGCCTCAGGTGACTCTTCAGCCCCCAACTTGGGTGTCTGAACTGTGTGTTATCCCAGAGCACAGAGCTGTGTCGAGGTGCAGGGGTAGCTGGGGCGTGGGAAGCTCCAAGTACATGTTTGAGCTCTGAGGAGGGCTGTGGGCAAGGTGGGTGCTGCGGGAAACCTGACCCCACCTGCCTGTGTGGTAGGACCAGGTCCTGCCCCTGGCAGTGACTACGGGCAACCGCGAGGTGGAGCTGCAGCTACAGCTGTGCAACAAGCTGGTGGCACTCCTGGCCGCGCTGGAGAAGCCCCAGGAGGGCTTGGAGTTTGCCTACATGGCCCTAGCACTCAGCATCACTCTGGGTAAGTCCCCTGAGCCCCCACCCTGCAAGGACCCACACTTTGCCAGAGCCCAGCCTCCAGGTCTGCAGGCCAGGAGCTGAAACAGCTGCTGGATTTTCCTGGTCTCCTGTCCAGGCAGGCAGATCGACCCAACTGGCTTCCCCGTCCGGCTGTGGGGCACAGCCCGAGGTCTCTCACGCAGTACAGAGCTCCCTGCCTGACTGAGCTCTGCTTCCTCTGCCTGTTCCTGCTGCTGACCACAAGGGCCGCCCAGTGTGCCCTCTGCCTTCCAGACATGCCAGGCATCTCGTTGGTTCCTGTATGTGTCAGGCTGAGTGGCACATTCCCTTTCTCTTGTGCCCTTCCCACCCTTATCAACCACATGGCTCTCTGGCTGATAAAATCCCAGTTCCCCTTCCAGCAGTCTGCCCCTTAAGGCCAGGTATCCCCTGGTGCTGTGCCAGGGTCGTCTGTCCCCCTCCAGAGACAGGGAACCCTAGGCAGGCCACATGCCCGAGCGCCTTGTGCCCCGTGGCCCAGTACACAGTAGGTGTGCAGCTGACTCCCCAAGGTAGGGGTTCTGATCGTGACACACCCAGGAGGAGTCAGATGTCACGTCGTTGGGTTGCCTGGAGCCGGGGTCCCGGGAGCACCTGGACTGCATGGCTTTTGGGCTCCCCTGGTTAAAACCAGTGAGTAAAGGCAGGTGGCTATGTGTAGGCACAGAGCTGGGCCATCCAAGTCCGACTTTGCCAAAGCCTCACAGTAGACAGGGGCAGGCCTTATTAGTTCTGCTTTGCAGATGGGAAAGTGAGTCTGGGAACCTGGAAGGGAATGGCCAGAGCTGCCCAGGTGACCACAGGTGCCTGGAGGCAAGCCAGGTGTGCTGCCCGGGGTCTGCATACCTGCTCCTGAGGGGCCTGTGCCCTCCCTGCCCCAGGGAGCCGCGTCCTCACACCTGCCCCTTTGGCCTGTACCCCAGGGGACCGGCTGAACGAACGCGTGGACTACCACCAGCTGGCAGCCCTGCACCACCGGCTGGGCCATGGCAAGCTGGCGGAGCACTTCTACCTCAAGGCCCTGTAGCTCTGCAACTTGCCCCTGGAGTTTGACGAGGAGACCCTCTACTACGTGAAGGTGTACCTGGTGCTCGGTGACATCATCTACGACCTGAAGGTGGGTAGGGGGGGCAGGGCTCGGGGTGTTCCCGGCCCCCTTGGAGTGAGATCTCCACCCAGACCCCAGAGGCCTGGGTTCCAGCCTTCCTTAGGAATGGCCCAGTGGCCTCCCTGAAGTTCTGCACCCAGCTGGAGGAGCCGGCAAGCTTAGCAGATACAACCCAGCTCCCAAGATGGCCAGGCCCCACCCTCAGGAACTCAGACTCAGCCAGGGAGGCTGACACATGAGTGTGCAATGGTGGCCTCCGAGTAAAGAAGGGGGATTGTAGTCAGGGGGGCCCTCCTGGAGGAGGTGACACCAAAGCTGAGTCTTGACAGTCAAGTGTCAAGTTGCATTTAACAAAGAAAACAGGGTTGGGAGAAGGACATTTCGGAGGACGGCATCATCCTCACATTGAATCCACGTTGCAAGATCAAATCCTGGCACCTCCTCTAGGAAGCCTGCCCAGGGTGCCAGCCTGCACTGAGCAACTCCTTCCTGGAGTCCCGAGACACCTTGAATCTTCACACCACCCAGGAAGGGTGGGGTGGGACCCCAGTGTCTTACCATTGGGTTCACAGACAGGGAAACCCCAGCTTAGGGCAGGTGCAGTGGGGCGGGGCCCCAGCCAGCCAGGCTGAGGCCTTGCTGGGTCGGGTCTGTCTCGAGGGGAGGTGCTGTGCTCCCTCTGCCCCCAGCCCTGCAGGGGTGGAGAGCTGGGACTGGCAGACTCAGACCTGGGGTGTCTCCACCCCTCTGCCCAGCAGGCACCGCTCCCCCTCAGCATCGCACCGGCGCCGCGTCAGTGCTCCTTATGGGCTGAGGGGCCAGGGCGCTCCAGTCCAGGGGCCGAGATCTTGGCGGCCTTAGAACAACATGAGGAGCTGGGGCAGCCCTAAGACCCCGCCCCGTTTCCCCCACCTCAGGCCTGGGGCTGCCCGGGAGGCCTCTTCCCAGTGCTGGCGACACCTGGTGGTCAGAAGTGGTCCCTGTGGTCTCCCAAGTCCCAGCCAGACAGGGAGGTGCCAGGTGTCAGGCCCAGAGGGACGCTGCTCAGGGGCTCGCCTGGGACCCAGGGGGACGGGCCTCCCAGAAGAGGCCTTTATCTCTCTTGGTCAAGCCTGCCGCCCATTCCGCCTGTCCAGGAGAAAGGAAAGGGCCAAGTAGTACCTGAGAGGCCAAAGTCCACGGTTGGGGTCGAGGGGCAGAGGCCTCCTTCACCTACTTCCCATGCACAGCCCTCCTTCCCATGCACAGTCCTCCTTCCCATGTACAGCCCTCCTTTACCTCCTTCCCGTGCACAACCTTCCTTCACCTCCTTCCCGTGCACAACCTTCCTTCACCTCCTTCCCATGCACAGCCCTCTGGGCCTCATCGTGACTATGCTGTCAGCGCAGGCCAGCTTCCCACAGGGAGGCCGCCTTGGAATTCCCCAAGGGCGGCTGTCTTTCCAAGGCTACACCCTCCTCCTTGTATAGGAGGCTCTGGACCCAGGGCCCAGAGGAGTGGGAGAAAAAGCCGGGCTGGATGGAGCCTGGAAGGCTGGCAGAGAAGCAGGTTTAAATGGGCATCTTTGCCAATTGCCTCTAAAATGGGGTCCCCTTTAGTCTACACATGAGAGTGAGCCCTGGAATAGGGTGGATTAGGTGTGTCCTGGCTCAGCCTGCCACTCACTAGCTGCTTCACACACTACAGGCACATGGAAATGCACACACACACAGGCACACGCACACACAGGCATGCACACAGGCACAGAAACATGCACATGCACAGGCACACGCAGAGACATATGCTTTGGCTGGCTCCTTCCTGTTTAGTTGGGAAGCCCCCACCCCTTCAGGAAGCCTTTGCCTTCCACCCCCGGCTGAGTCTGGGGCCTCCTGGGCTTCCCTCTGCCACAGCCCGGGCCACCCTGTGTGGTCAGTGTTCACTCAAAGGTCCCTCAGACTGGGAGCAAGGACGTTAGGCTCAGCCACGCACCCAACACAGAGTCCAGTGTTCGGCTGGGCTGGGGGGCATTGGATGAGCAGTGGCGGTGACTCGGGGCCTTCTCACGCCCCTGCTCTGTGTGTGGGGTGGGGCAGTGAGGGAATGGACTGCTGCATCTTGGACTTTCTCATTGGCCCTGGGAGCCATCTTGAGATGGTAAAGAGGAACAGGCCAGGCATGGGTCTTAGAGAGGTCCCTTGGGTGACCCCCATGTGGAGGAGGTGCCTGGGGAGAAGCCGGGTGGGGGATGGGAGGGTCAAGGAGGAGGTCTGGGAGACGGCATCCCAACCCAGGGATGGTGAGTTTGAGCCAAAGATGCATTGAAAACAGGAGTGGATGTCTGGGGAGTCACACTCCATCAATATTTCAGGGAACATTGCCAGAGAGGACACCTGTGAGATGGTTTTGTACCTGGCCTGTCCCGTGGAGGGCCTGGAAATGGTCAGCATGGACAGGGGCCAGAGGGGAGCCTGGGTCACTCAACGCTGTGCCCCTGCTGTGGCTTGGAGCCACGGGTCCTGCATGGAACTCTCAGAGCAGGCAGGATCTGCCCTGACCTCAGCCCATGGGGAAAGCAGCCACTGCCTGCAGAGAGGGTGGCACTGAGGCAGGAGGCGTGGGGTGAGTGGGGCATAGGGACAGTCAGGAAGGCTTCCAGGGGTGTCAGGGTCATCCCCACCTGCAGCTGAGACCACAGCAGTGTCACAGGCTTCGGGGCTCATGGGGTGAGCCAGCATTGGCTGGACATGTGGAATGACCTGGAGACAGGAACGGCCTCTGGGAAGACGGGCTCCGAGTCCCCCTTTTGCTGAGCATGGCCTGTCCCTTTCAGGACCCCTTTTGATGCAGCCGGGTACTACCAGCTGGCACTGGCAGCTGCCGTGGACCTGGGCAACAAGAAGGCACGGCTGAAGATCTACACGTGGCCGGCCACCATCTCCCACAACTTCCTCCTGGACCGCGAGAAGTCGATCCTCTTCTACCAGAAGGCCAGGACCTTCGCCACAGAACTCAACGTCCGCAGGGTCAACCTACCTCCTCTGCCACTCTGCGGGTGGGCCCCCTGGTTGACCCCAGCCACCCTCGCTGAGGACAGCATCCGAGGGAATCGGTTTTGTGCAAGGAGGATGGTCTCCTGCCTCTCCTGGTGTCTCCGTGGCTCATTTTCTGGGAAATGGAGGCATGAAAACAGGGTTCAAATAGCAATAAATGGTTTTTTTTTGCAATAACATACCAAAGTCCCCAGGGCATCCTTCCCTGTGTGCTTCCTGGGCTATGTCTAGGGGCCAGCTCCTTCCCTGGTGGCAGCCCTCTTGGGGATGAGAAGGACTGTGAGTCCAACAGACCTGGGCCAGGTCACCATGAGCCTAGGTTTCCTCGGCGGCCAGAGGGGAGATGGTGGTGGAACTCTGGGCAGCTTCCTGCTCTCCCTGCTCAGAGCTTTTGCTGTAGGTCTCGTGCCGCCGTTGCCTTTAACCTTCAGGCCACTGTGCCCGGATGTGGGGGATGCTAGTGTCCCTGTTCGCCATTGGAGAAATAGAGGCACAGAGAGGTTAGGTGTCTGGCTGACCGTCACACAGCAGGTAGGGGCGGAGACGCAGAGCCCAGTACACTGACCACCACACCACCCTGTCAGCCTGCAGCCAGGAAGGTGTCCCCCATTAGGACCCAAGGTCAGCTCCTGGACCTCTCTTGTGGTGTCAGGAGAGCCACAGGCCAGTGAGGGTGGCGACGGGCATCCCTCAGTCAGTGTCCTCTGCTCCCAGACTTGGTTGGGCCAAGCCTGGCTAGTCCCACCTCTGGCCACTGGTCAGCCCTGCGGGAAGTGAGATGCAGGGATCTCCACCTGTGTAGACGCTGTTACCCAGTATTGAAAGCCTTATCTGGGCTGACCACAGCTATCCCCACATGCCCCTCCCCTTCCGGCCCCCGGCCCTCATCCCAGTCCCAGGAATCCCAGGTTTTCCTGCTTGGAATCTCTGGGCCCCAGGGAACACAGCTCACACGGTCTCTTTGCCAGTTTACGGCAAGGAAACCGAGGTTCAGAGACTGTGGGTGTCCCACGTGATTCTCACGTACACTGCACTCTCCCAGGCCCCTCTTTTAAACACTTTAAATGAGGTGACTTTCACATCACATGCAATTAACTATTTCAACGCGATTAATGTGGTGGCATTTCTGTATTCACAGTCCTGTGCAACCACTCATGCCATCTAGTTTCAAAATGTGTTCATCTCCCCAGAAGAAACCTCCCATCCTCACTAAGCAGTTACCCCTCCTTGGTATCCCCAAGCCCCTCGTTTAATGGAAGGGGAAACTGAGGCCCGCAGAGAGACTTGCCAGTGGATGGAGCTCTGATAATAAGGAATCAGGCACCCATCTGCTGGTTCAATCCTGGGTTGGTTTTCCACCCAGCAGAGGTGACAGAGCCAGGAGGTTCTGGGACCCCATGCTTGCAGCCAGAGCCCTACCCTGAGCCCCCCCACCAGGGAGCAGCAGAGAGCTTTCCAGAACCAGCCGCGGGGCTGGCAGGAAGCAGCGCGTCAGAACTGCTGACAAACCTCACGTGGACTCCAGATCCCTGTCTCTGGGGGTTGGGCTTGGGAATTGGAGAGGAGGCCGCATGATTGGAAACGAAGACAGCACGGCCTGGCTGGAGCAGCCGGAAGCGCCGTCACGTTGCCCGAGGACAGACTTCGTGCCCGCTGGGTTGGACCTGCAGCCATTCTTCTCGGGGTGGGGCCCCTAGGTCAGGGTTGCTCTTGGTCCCCGACCTGCCTCAGAGTCCGGGGGGCTTTGGAACTGTGCCTCCCCATCTCCACCCACCCTGGCTGGTGCCATGAGGGGCCTGTATCCTGGGATCCTGTTCCTCTTGGGCAGCAGAGACTGGGGGACCAGAGGAGATGACGGGTCTTCAAGCCCCACATTCAAACCCCAGCCCACCACTGACAGTCTGGGGGTTCGGGATGAGGGAGTTGATGTCTCTGAGCCCCAGTTTTGCCATCACTAAAATGAGGCCGACATACTGGGGCAGAGTGCCAGCCCCCGGGCTAACAGAGACCTGTTTCCTACTGACAATCCCTCTTACCCCTAGGAACAGCTCCAACAACCACACACTAGAGAACACTCAACCCAGGCCAACTTGTCAGAGGCACGAGAACCAGAGCGACTCCATCTTGAATGGGGGCTGGGTAAAGGGAGGCTGAGACCTGCTGGGCCGCATTCCCAGGAGGCTAGGCATTCTTAGTCACAGGATGAGATAGGAGGTCCCCACAAGATACAGGTCATAAAGACCTTGCTGATAAAGCAAGTTGCAGTAAAGTCGGCCAAAGCCCACCAAACCCAAGATGGCCACGAGAGTGACCTCTGATTGTCCTCACGGCTCATTATGTGCTAATTATAATGCATTAGCTGTTACAAGACACTCCGACCAGCGCCGCGACAGTTTACAGATGCCATGGCAACATCTGGAGGTTGCCCTACATGGTCTTAGAAGGGAGAGCAGAAACTCTCAGTTCCGGGAATTGCCCACCCCTTTCCTGGAACACTCATGAATAGTCCAACCCTTGTTTAGCGTATGATCAAGAAATAACCATGAAAATGGGCAACCAGCAGCCTTTGGCACCACTTTGCCTATGGAGCAGCCATTCTTTTTTTTCTTTTTTTCTTTTTTTTTTTTTTTTTTTTTTTTGAGATGGAGTCTCGCTCTGTTGGCCGAACTGGAATGCAGTGGCGTGATCTTGGCTCACTACAACCTCTACCTCTTGGGTTCAAGCGATTCTCTTGCCTCAGCCTTCCTAGTAGCTGGGATTACAGGCACCTGCCACCACGCCCAGTTAATGTTTTGTATTTTAGTGGCGACAGGGTTTTGCCATGTTGGACCAGGCTGGTCTCGAACTTCTCACCTCAGGTGACCCACCTGCCTCGGCATCCCAAAGTTATAGGATTACAGGAGTGAGCCATTGCGCCCGGCCAGAGTAGCCATTCTTTTATTCCTTTCCTTTCCTAATAAACTTGATTTCACTTTATGGACTCGCCCCGAATTCTTTCTTCTGTGAGATCCAAGAAACCTCTCTTGGGGTCTGGATCGGAACCGCTTTCCAGTAACAAACTTGCTTAACCTCTCAGACCCTTTTTCTCTTCATCTGTAACCAAAGACAAAGACTCCCCCGAGGTTCCAAAAGTGTGGAGAGAACGCCTGGGAAACGAGGGGCACAGAGTTGGTGTGCAGAACCAATATCACAAAGTGAGTGTCAAGCCACTGTCATACTGGAAGTAATATCATGCTCTCCCCCACAAGTTATGAGGAACAATATCACAGGGAGGTGTGTACCTTCTCCGGTAGTGGGACTAGTATCATCATCTCTTCCTTTAGATGACAGGAACGATGTCACAGGGTGGGTGTACACCCCATGTGTTTTTGGAAGCAATGTCATTCTCTCTTCTTCTAGGTTTTACGATTCACATCACAGGCGGGGTGTACACCCCTTATTATATTGGATGGCGTCTCATCCTCTTTCAACCTGTATCTTTAGAACAATATCCCATGGGGGTTGTATATCTTTTCAATATTGATAGTAATACCATCTTCTCCTTTCCTGGATATCAGAAACAATATCACAGGAGGTGTGTACACCACTTGCAATGTTGGTAGTAATATCACCTCTCTCCTGTGGTTATTAAGGACAAAATCCCAGGGCGGCTGTACGGTTCCTACTTTATTGGGAGTAATATCATCCATTCACCCCCTGGATATCAGGAACCATATCACAGAAGAGTTGTCCACCCCCTTCGATATTGTCAGCCATGTCATCTTCTTCCCGCCAGGATATTAGGAACGATACCCGAGGTTTGGGGGCGGTGTACACCCACTGCGATATCGAAAGTAAAATCAGCCTCTTTCCCACTGGATATTAGGAACGATATCACGGGTGTGTGTGCACCTTCTGGGATATTGGGAGTACTCTCAGCCTCCACCCTTCTGCATATCAGGAACAACACAAAGGGGGCAGGGTGGTTACATCCCCTGTGATATTGAGAGCAATACTCTTCTCTTTCCCCTATACATTAGGAACTACATCACAGGGGTCTGTACACCTTCAGCGATATTGGGATTCCTGTTATCCTCTCCCCCATTGAATGTTGAAAACGATATCACAGAAGGGTGTACACCCCCTGCAATATGGCCAGTAACATCATCGTCTCTACCTTTGGATACTAGGAACAACATCACAGAGGGTGTGTACACTCCCCTGCAATATTGGGCATAATGTTATCCTCCCTTCCCCTGAATATTAGAAACGATATCCCTGGTGGAGGGAGGTGGAGTACATTAAGAACAACATCACTGGGTGGCTGTACTCCCCCTGCGATATTGTGCGTAGTATCATCCTCTCTTGCCTAGGATATTAAGAACAATATCACAGGAGGGGGGTACAGCCACAGTCCCTGCGTTATTGGGAGTAATAGCGTCTTCTTCCACTCTAGATATAAGCAACAATATCCCTGGGTTTGTGTACATCCCTTGCGATATAGGGCATATTGTCATTGTCACCCAATGTGGATATTGGGTGCAGTGTCTCAGCGGGGTTTACACCTTCTTCGATATTCGGAGTAATATCATCCTCTCCCCTCAGGATCGTAGGCTAAATGTCGAAGGGGTTTTACAACTCGTACGATATGGGCAGTAATAGCATCCTATCCCCACCTGGATGTTAGGAACTATATCACAGGGGACTGTACACTTCTTGGCATATTGGGAATCTTATCATCCTCTCCCATTTTGGATATTATGAAAAATATTAGAAACGAGGTGTACACCCGCTGAGATATTGAGAGTAATATTATGCTCTCCTCTTCGGGATATTAGGAACAATATTGCAGGAGGTGTGTACAACCCCTGTGATATTGGGAGTAATATCATTCTCTCTCTTTGAATATAAGAAACCATATCACAGGAGGATGTACCCCACCCCCGGTGATACTGGGAGTCATATGATGTTATTCGGAACAATAGCACAGTGGGTGTGTAAAATCCCTGCAATATTGCCACTAGTATTATCTTCTCCATCCCAGGATATAAGGAACAATGTCACAAGGGGATGTACACCCCTGTGATATTGGGGATAACATCTTCCTCTCCCGGCTGGCTATTAGTAATATCTTCCTCTCTCCGGCTGGATGTGAGGGAAAATATCACAGTGGAGGTCGACGCCCTTTGTGATATTGGGAGTAATATTATCCTCTCGCAGGTTGGATAGAGGGAACAAGATGACCGAAAGGATGAATACACGCTGCGGTACTTTCATTCACGTCAGCCGCTACCCCCTGGTTATTAGGAATAACATCATAGAGGAGTGAACACTTTCTTCGATATTGGGAGTAATATCATCTTCTCAACGCAGGATATCAGGAACAAGCCTATTAATTGTTAATATTAATAAATACAATAAAAATTGATACTAATCATCAACATTACTAATGACAATAAAGATACTAAATATTATTCACTCAAAATGTTAACGATTAGTATTAATAATTAATAATCATAACACTATTAATAATAAAATAATGGTATCAATAACTAATGTTACTTAAGTCAATACAAAGTGATACTGGCAAAAACACAATAATTAATATAAAAAATTAATATTAATAAATGACATAATTATTAAAAATTAATTTTGGGCATCCATCATCATCTATTTAAATTAATTATCAATATTAATGAGAAAATATTAATTGATAATATTATTGATAATTATTATAATTGATTCTTAATATTTAATAAATAATTCTATCATTGTTCCCTGAGTAATATTCTGAAGATACACACACGTCTGTGAAAGAACTAATCATTTCCAGAGAGAGAAACGATACTACTCACAATATCGAAAACAGGATGTGAGTCCACAATGTGAGTCCACAATGGCTCCCAATAGCCAAGGGGGGGAGAGGGGGTGGCTATTGGTCCCCACCTCGCGGGGGCTGGCTCACCCCCCTGCGAGGCGGCGCCCAATAGCCAAGGGGGGGAGAGGGGGTGGCTATTGGTCCCCACCTCGCGGGGGCTGGCTCACCCCCCTGCGAGGCGGCGCCCAATAGCCAAGGGGGGGAGAGGGGGTGGCTATTGGTCCCCACCTCGCGGGGGGTGGCTCACCCCCCTGCGAGGCGGCTCCCAATAGCCAAGGGGGGGAGAGGGGGTGGCTATTGGTCCCCACCTCGCGGGGGGTGGCTCACCCCCCTGCGAGGCGGCTCCCAATAGCCAAGGGGGGGAGAGGGGGTGGCTATTGGTCCCCACCTCGCGGGGGGTGGCTCACCCCCCTGCGAAGCGGCTCCCAATAGCCAAGGGGGGGAGAGGGGGTGGCTATTGGTCCCCACCTCGCGGGGGGTGGCTCACCCCCCTGCGAGGCGGCTCCCAATAGCCAAGGGGGGGAGAGGGGGTGGCTATTGGTCCCCACCTCGCGGGGGGTGGCTCACCCCCCTGCGAGGCGGCTCCCAATAGCCAAGGGGGGGAGAGGGGGTGGCTATTGGTCCCCACCTCGCGGGGGGTGGCTCACCCCCCTGCGAGGCGGCTCCCAATAGCCAAGGGGGGGAGAGGGGGTGGCTATTGGTCCCCACCTCGCGGGGGGTGGCTCACCCCCCTGCGAGGCGGCTCCCAATAGCCAAGGGGGGGAGAGGGGGTGGCTATTGGTCCCCACCTCGCGGGGGGTGGCTCACCCCCCTGCGAGGTGGCTCCCAATAGCCAAGGGGGGGAGAGGGGGTGGCTATTGGTCCCCACCTCGCGGGGGGTGGCTCACCCCCCTGCGAGGTGGCTCCCAATAGCCAAGGGGGGGAGAGGGGGTGGCTATTGGTCCCCACTTCGCGGGGGGTGGCTCACCCCCCTGCGAGGTGGCTCCCAATAGCCAAGGGGGGGAGAGGGGGTGGCTATTGGTCCCCACCTCGCGGGGGGTGGCTCACCCCCCTGCGAGGTGGCTCCCAATAGCCAAGGGGGGGAGAGGGGGTGGCTATTGGTCCCCACCTCGCGGGGGGTGGCTCACCCCCCTGCGAGGTGGCGCCCAATAGCCAAGGGGGGGAGAGGGGGTGGCTATTGGTCCCCACCTCGCGGGGGCTGGCTCACCCCCCTGCGAGGCGGCGCCCAATAGCCAAGGGGGGGAGAGGGGGTGGCTATTGGTCCCCACCTCGCGGGGGCTGGCTCACCCCCCTGCGAGGCGGCGCCCAATAGCCAAGGGGGGGAGAGGGGGTGGCTATTGGTCCCCACCTCGCGGGGGCTGGCTCACCCCCCTGCGAGGCGGCGCCCAATAGCCAAGGGGGGGAGAGGGGGTGGCTATTGGTCCCCACCTCGCGGGGGCTGGCTCACCCCCCTGCGAGGCGGCGCCCAATAGCCAAGGGGGGGAGAGGGGGTGGCTATTGGTCCCCACCTCGCGGGGGCTGGCTCACCCCCCTGCGAGGCGGCGCCCAATAGCCAAGGGGGGGAGAGGGGGTGGCTATTGGTCCCCACCTCGCGGGGGCTGGCTCACCCCCCTGCGAGGCGGCGCCCAATAGCCAAGGGGGGGAGAGGGGGTGGCTATTGGTCCCCACCTCGCGGGGGCTGGCTCACCCCCCTGCGAGGCGGCGCCCAATAGCCAAGGGGGGGAGAGGGGGTGGCTATTGGTCCCCACCTCGCGGGGGCTGGCTCACCCCCCTGCGAGGCGGCGCCCAATAGCCAAGGGGGGGAGAGGGGGTGGCTATTGGTCCCCACCTCGCGGGGGCTGGCTCACCCCCCTGCGAGGCGGCGCCCAATAGCCAAGGGGGGGAGAGGGGGTGGCTATTGGTCCCCACCTCGCGGGGGCTGGCTCACCCCCCTGCGAGGCGGCGCCCAATAGCCAAGGGGGGGGAGAGGGGGTGGCTATTGGTCCCCACCTCGCGGGGGCTGGCTCACCCCCCTGCGAGGCGGCGCCCAATAGCCAAGGGGGGGAGAGGGGGTGGCTATTGGTCCCCACCTCGCGGGGGCTGGCTCACCCCCCTGCGAGGCGGCGCCCAATAGCCAAGGGGGGGAGAGGGGGTGGCTATTGGTCCCCACCTCGCGGGGGCTGGCTCACCCCCCTGCGAGGCGGCGCCCAATAGCCAAGGGGGGGAGAGGGGGTGGCTATTGGTCCCCACCTCGCGGGGGCTGGCTCACCCCCCTGCGAGGCGGCGCCCAATAGCCAAGGGGGGGAGAGGGGGTGGCTATTGGTCCCCACCTCGCGGGGGCTGGCTCACCCCCCTGCGAGGCGGCGCCCAATAGCCAAGGGGGGGAGAGGGGGTGGCTATTGGTCCCCACCTCGCGGGGGCTGGCTCACCCCCCTGCGAGGCGGCGCCCAATAGCCAAGGGGGGGAGAGGGGGTGGCTATTGGTCCCCACCTCGCGGGGGCTGGCTCACCCCCCTGCGAGGCGGCGCCCAATAGCCAAGGGGGGGAGAGGGGGTGGCTATTGGTCCCCACCTCGCGGGGGCTGGCTCACCCCCCTGCGAGGCGGCGCCCAATAGCCAAGGGGGGGAGAGGGGGTGGCTATTGGTCCCCACCTCGCGGGGGCTGGCTCACCCCCCTGCGAGGCGGCGCCCAATAGCCAAGGGGGGGAGAGGGGGTGGCTATTGGTCCCCACCTCGCGGGGGCTGGCTCACCCCCCTGCGAGGCGGCGCCCAATAGCCAAGGGGGGGAGAGGGGGTGGCTATTGGTCCCCACCTCGCGGGGGCTGGCTCACCCCCCTGCGAGGCGGCGCCCAATAGCCAAGGGGGGGAGAGGGGGTGGCTATTGGTCCCCACCTCGCGGGGGCTGGCTCACCCCCCTGCGAGGCGGCGCCCAATAGCCAAGGGGGGGAGAGGGGGTGGCTATTGGTCCCCACCTCGCGGGGGCTGGCTCACCCCCCTGCGAGGCGGCGCCCAATAGCCAAGGGGGGGAGAGGGGGTGGCTATTGGTCCCCACCTCGCGGGGGCTGGCTCACCCCCCTGCGAGGCGGCGCCCAATAGCCAAGGGGGGGAGAGGGGGTGGCTATTGGTCCCCACCTCGCGGGGGCTGGCTCACCCCCCTGCGAGGCGGCGCCCAATAGCCAAGGGGGGGAGAGGGGGTGGCTATTGGTCCCCACCTCGCGGGGGCTGGCTCACCCCCCTGCGAGGCGGCGCCCAATAGCCAAGGGGGGGAGAGGGGGTGGCTATTGGTCCCCACCTCGCGGGGGCTGGCTCACCCCCCTGCGAGGCGGCGCCCAATAGCCAAGGGGGGGAGAGGGGGTGGCTATTGGTCCCCACCTCGCGGGGGCTGGCTCACCCCCCTGCGAGGCGGCGCCCAATAGCCAAGGGGGGGAGAGGGGGTGGCTATTGGTCCCCACCTCGCGGGGGCTGGCTCACCCCCCTGCGAGGCGGCGCCCAATAGCCAAGGGGGGGAGAGGGGGTGGCTATTGGTCCCCACCTCGCGGGGGCTGGCTCACCCCCCTGCGAGGCGGCGCCCAATAGCCAAGGGGGGGAGAGGGGGTGGCTATTGGTCCCCACCTCGCGGGGGCTGGCTCACCCCCCTGCGAGGCGGCGCCCAATAGCCAAGGGGGGGAGAGGGGGTGGCTATTGGTCCCCACCTCGCGGGGGCTGGCTCACCCCCCTGCGAGGCGGCGCCCAATAGCCAAGGGGGGAGAGGGGGTGGCTATTGGTCCCCACCTCGCGGGGGCTGGCTCACCCCCCTGCGAGGCGGCGCCCAATAGCCAAGGGGGGGAGAGGGGGTGGCTATTGGTCCCCACCTCGCGGGGGCTGGCTCACCCCCCTGCGAGGCGGCGCCCAATAGCCAAGGGGGGGAGAGGGGGTGGCTATTGGTCCCCACCTCGCGGGGGCTGGCTCACCCCCCTGCGAGGCGGCGCCCAATAGCCAAGGGGGGGAGAGGGGGTGGCTATTGGTCCCCACCTCGCGGGGGCTGGCTCACCCCCCTGCGAGGCGGCGCCCAATAGCCAAGGGGGGGAGAGGGGGTGGCTATTGGTCCCCACCTCGCGGGGGCTGGCTCACCCCCCTGCGAGGCGGCGCCCAATAGCCAAGGGGGGGAGAGGGGGTGGCTATTGGTCCCCACCTCGCGGGGGCTGGCTCACCCCCCTGCGAGGCGGCGCCCAATAGCCAAGGGGGGGAGAGGGGGTGGCTATTGGTCCCCACCTCGCGGGGGCTGGCTCACCCCCCTGCGAGGCGGCGCCCAATAGCCAAGGGGGGGAGAGGGGGTGGCTATTGGTCCCCACCTCGCGGGGGCTGGCTCACCCCCCTGCGAGGCGGCGCCCAATAGCCAAGGGGGGGAGAGGGGGTGGCTATTGGTCCCCACCTCGCGGGGGCTGGCTCACCCCCCTGCGAGGCGGCGCCCAATAGCCAAGGGGGGGAGAGGGGGTGGCTATTGGTCCCCACCTCGCGGGGGCTGGCTCACCCCCCTGCGAGGCGGCGCCCAATAGCCAAGGGGGGGAGAGGGGGTGGCTATTGGTCCCCACCTCGCGGGGGCTGGCTCACCCCCCTGCGAGGCGGCGCCCAATAGCCAAGGGGGGGAGAGGGGGTGGCTATTGGTCCCCACCTCGCGGGGGCTGGCTCACCCCCCTGCGAGGCGGCGCCCAATAGCCAAGGGGGGGAGAGGGGGTGGCTATTGGTCCCCACCTCGCGGGGGCTGGCTCACCCCCCTGCGAGGCGGCGCCCAATAGCCAAGGGGGGGAGAGGGGGTGGCTATTGGTCCCCACCTCGCGGGGGCTGGCTCACCCCCCTGCGAGGCGGCGCCCAATAGCCAAGGGGGGGAGAGGGGGTGGCTATTGGTCCCCACCTCGCGGGGGCTGGCTCACCCCCCTGCGAGGCGGCGCCCAATAGCCAAGGGGGGGAGAGGGGGTGGCTATTGGTCCCCACCTCGCGGGGGCTGGCTCACCCCCCTGCGAGGCGGCGCCCAATAGCCAAGGGGGGGAGAGGGGGTGGCTATTGGTCCCCACCTCGCGGGGGCTGGCTCACCCCCCTGCGAGGCGGCGCCCAATAGCCAAGGGGGGGAGAGGGGGTGGCTATTGGTCCCCACCTCGCGGGGGCTGGCTCACCCCCCTGCGAGGCGGCGCCCAATAGCCAAGGGGGGGAGAGGGGGTGGCTATTGGTCCCCACCTCGCGGGGGCTGGCTCACCCCCCTGCGAGGCGGCGCCCAATAGCCAAGGGGGGGAGAGGGGGTGGCTATTGGTCCCCACCTCGCGGGGGCTGGCTCACCCCCCTGCGAGGCGGCGCCCAATAGCCAAGGGGGGGAGAGGGGGTGGCTATTGGTCCCCACCTCGCGGGGGCTGGCTCACCCCCCTGCGAGGCGGCGCCCAATAGCCAAGGGGGGGAGAGGGGGTGGCTATTGGTCCCCACCTCGCGGGGGCTGGCTCACCCCCCTGCGAGGCGGCGCCCAATAGCCAAGGGGGGGAGAGGGGGTGGCTATTGGTCCCCACCTCGCGGGGGCTGGCTCACCCCCCTGCGAGGCGGCGCCCAATAGCCAAGGGGGGAGAGGGGGTGGCTATTGGTCCCCACCTCGCGGGGGCTGGCTCACCCCCCTGCGAGGCGGCGCCCAATAGCCAAGGGGGGGAGAGGGGGTGGCTATTGGTCCCCACCTCGCGGGGGCTGGCTCACCCCCCTGCGAGGCGGCGCCCAATAGCCAAGGGGGGGAGAGGGGGTGGCTATTGGTCCCCACCTCGCGGGGGCTGGCTCACCCCCCTGCGAGGCGGCGCCCAATAGCCAAGGGGGGGAGAGGGGGTGGCTATTGGTCCCCACCTCGCGGGGGCTGGCTCACCCCCCTGCGAGGCGGCGCCCAATAGCCAAGGGGGGGAGAGGGGGTGGCTATTGGTCCCCACCTCGCGGGGGCTGGCTCACCCCCCTGCGAGGCGGCGCCCAATAGCCAAGGGGGGGAGAGGGGGTGGCTATTGGTCCCCACCTCGCGGGGGCTGGCTCACCCCCCTGCGAGGCGGCGCCCAATAGCCAAGGGGGGGAGAGGGGGTGGCTATTGGTCCCCACCTCGCGGGGGCTGGCTCACCCCCCTGCGAGGCGGCGCCCAATAGCCAAGGGGGGGAGAGGGGGTGGCTATTGGTCCCCACCTCGCGGGGGCTGGCTCACCCCCCTGCGAGGCGGCGCCCAATAGCCAAGGGGGGGAGAGGGGGTGGCTATTGGTCCCCACCTCGCGGGGGCTGGCTCACCCCCCTGCGAGGCGGCGCCCAATAGCCAAGGGGGGGAGAGGGGGTGGCTATTGGTCCCCACCTCGCGGGGGCTGGCTCACCCCCCTGCGAGGCGGCGCCCAATAGCCAAGGGGGGGAGAGGGGGTGGCTATTGGTCCCCACCTCGCGGGGGCTGGCTCACCCCCCTGCGAGGCGGCGCCCAATAGCCAAGGGGGGGAGAGGGGGTGGCTATTGGTCCCCACCTCGCGGGGGCTGGCTCACCCCCCTGCGAGGCGGCGCCCAATAGCCAAGGGGGGGAGAGGGGGTGGCTATTGGTCCCCACCTCGCGGGGGCTGGCTCACCCCCCTGCGAGGCGGCGCCCAATAGCCAAGGGGGGGAGAGGGGGTGGCTATTGGTCCCCACCTCGCGGGGGCTGGCTCACCCCCTGCGAGGCGGCGCCCAATAGCCAAGGGGGGGAGAGGGGGTGGCTATTGGTCCCCACCTCGCGGGGGCTGGCTCACCCCCCTGCGAGGCGGCGCCCAATAGCCAAGGGGGGGAGAGGGGGTGGCTATTGGTCCCCACCTCGCGGGGGCTGGCTCACCCCCCTGCGAGGCGGCGCCCAATAGCCAAGGGGGGGAGAGGGGGTGGCTATTGGTCCCCACCTCGCGGGGGCTGGCTCACCCCCCTGCGAGGCGGCGCCCAATAGCCAAGGGGGGGAGAGGGGGTGGCTATTGGTCCCCACCTCGCGGGGGCTGGCTCACCCCCCTGCGAGGCGGCGCCCAATAGCCAAGGGGGGGAGAGGGGGTGGCTATTGGTCCCCACCTCGCGGGGGCTGGCTCACCCCCCTGCGAGGCGGCGCCCAATAGCCAAGGGGGGGAGAGGGGGTGGCTATTGGTCCCCACCTCGCGGGGGCTGGCTCACCCCCCTGCGAGGCGGCGCCCAATAGCCAAGGGGGGGAGAGGGGGTGGCTATTGGTCCCCACCTCGCGGGGGCTGGCTCACCCCCCTGCGAGGCGGCGCCCAATAGCCAAGGGGGGGAGAGGGGGTGGCTATTGGTCCCCACCTCGCGGGGGCTGGCTCACCCCCCTGCGAGGCGGCGCCCAATAGCCAAGGGGGGGAGAGGGGGTGGCTATTGGTCCCCACCTCGCGGGGGCTGGCTCACCCCCCTGCGAGGCGGCGCCCAATAGCCAAGGGGGGGAGAGGGGGTGGCTATTGGTCCCCACCTCGCGGGGGCTGGCTCACCCCCCTGCGAGGCGGCGCCCAATAGCCAAGGGGGGGAGAGGGGGTGGCTATGGTCACGGTCCCACCTCGCGGGGGCTGGCTCACCCCCCTGCGAGGCGGCGCCCAATAGCCAAGGGGGGGAGAGGGGGTGGCTATTGGTCCCCACCTCGCGGGGGCTGGCTCACCCCCCTGCGAGGCGGCGCCCAATAGCCAAGGGGGGGAGAGGGGGTGGCTATTGGTCCCCACCTCGCGGGGGCTGGCTCACCCCCCTGCGAGGCGGCGCCCAATAGCCAAGGGGGGGAGAGGGGGTGGCTATTGGTCCCCACCTCGCGGGGGCTGGCTCACCCCCCTGCGAGGCGGCGCCCAATAGCCAAGGGGGGGAGAGGGGTGGCTATTGGTCCCCACCTCGCGGGGGCTGGCTCACCCCCTGCGAGGCGGCGCCCAATAGCCAAGGGGGGGAGAGGGGGTGGCTATTGGTCCCCACCTCGCGGGGGCTGGCTCACCCCCCTGCGAGGCGGCGCCAATAGCCAAGGGGGGAGAGGGGGTGGCTATTGGTCCCCACCTCGCGGGGGCTGGCTCACCCCCTGCGAGGCGGCGCCCAATAGCCAAGGGGGGGAGAGGGGGTGGCTATTGGTCCCCACCTCGCGGGGGCTGGCTCACCCCCCTGCGAGGCGGCGCCCAATAGCCAAGGGGGGGAGAGGGGGTGGCTATTGGTCCCCACCTCGCGGGGGCTGGCTCACCCCCCTGCGAGGCGGCGCCCAATAGCCAAGGGGGGGAGAGGGGGTGGCTATTGGTCCCCACCTCGCGGGGGCTGGCTCACCCCCCTGCGAGGCGGCGCCCAATAGCCAAGGGGGGGAGAGGGGGTGGCTATTGGTCCCCACCTCGCGGGGGCTGGCTCACCCCCCTGCGAGGCGGCGCCCAATAGCCAAGGGGGGGAGAGGGGGTGGCTATTGGTCCCCACCTCGCGGGGGCTGGCTCACCCCCCTGCGAGGCGGCGCCCAATAGCCAAGGGGGGGAGAGGGGGTGGCTATTGGTCCCCACCTCGCGGGGGCTGGCTCACCCCCCTGCGAGGCGGCGCCCAATAGCCAAGGGGGGGAGAGGGGGTGGCTATTGGTCCCCACCTCGCGGGGGCTGGCTCACCCCCCTGCGAGGCGGCGCCCAATAGCCAAGGGGGGGAGAGGGGGTGGCTATTGGTCCCCACCTCGCGGGGGCTGGCTCACCCCCCTGCGAGGCGGCGCCCAATAGCCAAGGGGGGGAGAGGGGGTGGCTATTGGTCCCCACCTCGCGGGGGCTGGCTCACCCCCCTGCGAGGCGGCGCCCAATAGCCAAGGGGGGGAGAGGGGGTGGCTATTGGTCCCCACCTCGCGGGGGCTGGCTCACCCCCCTGCGAGGCGGCGCCCAATAGCCAAGGGGGGAGAGGGGGTGGCTATTGGTCCCCACCTCGCGGGGGCTGCTCACCCCCTGCGAGGCGGCGCCCAATAGCCAAGGGGGGGAGAGGGGGTGGCTATTGGTCCCCACCTCGCGGGGGCTGGCTCACCCCCCTGCGAGGCGGCGCCCAATAGCCAAGGGGGGAGAGGGGTGGCTATTGGTCCCCACCTCGCGGGGGCTGGCTCACCCCCCTGCGAGGCGGCGCCCAATAGCCAAGGGGGGGAGAGGGGGTGGCTATTGGTCCCCACCTCGCGGGGGCTGGCTCACCCCCCTGCGAGGCGGCGCCCAATAGCCAAGGGGGGGAGAGGGGGTGGCTATTGGTCCCCACCTCGCGGGGGCTGGCTCACCCCCCTGCGAGGCGGCGCCCAATAGCCAAGGGGGGGAGAGGGGGTGGCTATTGGTCCCCACCTCGCGGGGGCTGGCTCACCCCCCTGCGAGGCGGCGCCAATAGCCAAGGGGGGAGAGGGGGTGGCTATTGGTCCCCACCTCGCGGGGGCTGGCTCACCCCCCTGCGAGGCGGCGCCCAATAGCCAAGGGGGGGAGAGGGGGTGGCTATTGGTCCCCACCTCGCGGGGGCTGGCTCACCCCCCTGCGAGGCGGCGCCCAATAGCCAAGGGGGGGAGAGGGGGTGGCTATTGGTCCCCACCTCGCGGGGGCTGGCTCACCCCCCTGCGAGGCGGCGCCCAATAGCCAAGGGGGGGAGAGGGGGTGGCTATTGGTCCCCACCTCGCGGGGGCTGGCTCACCCCCCTGCGAGGCGGCGCCCAATAGCCAAGGGGGGGAGAGGGGGTGGCTATTGGTCCCCACCTCGCGGGGGCTGGCTCACCCCCCTGCGAGGCGGCGCCCAATAGCCAAGGGGGGGAGAGGGGGTGGCTATTGGTCCCCACCTCGCGGGGGCTGGCTCACCCCCCTGCGAGGCGGCGCCCAATAGCCAAGGGGGGGAGAGGGGGTGGCTATTGGTCCCCACCTCGCGGGGGCTGGCTCACCCCCTGCGAGGCGGCGCCCAATAGCCAAGGGGGGGAGAGGGGGTGGCTATTGGTCCCCACCTCGCGGGGCTGGCTCACCCCCCTGCGAGGCGGCGCCCAATAGCCAAGGGGGGAGAGGGGGTGGCTATTGGTCCCCACCTCGCGGGGGCTGGCTCACCCCCCTGCGAGGCGGCGCCCAATAGCCAAGGGGGGGAGAGGGGGTGGCTATTGGTCCCCACCTCGCGGGGGCTGGCTCACCCCCCTGCGAGGCGGCGCCCAATAGCCAAGGGGGGGAGAGGGGGTGGCTATTGGTCCCCACCTCGCGGGGGCTGGCTCACCCCCCTGCGAGGCGGCGCCCAATAGCCAAGGGGGGGAGAGGGGGTGGCTATTGGTCCCCACCTCGCGGGGGCTGGCTCACCCCCTGCGAGGCGGCGCCCAATAGCCAAGGGGGGGAGAGGGGGTGGCTATTGGTCCCCACCTCGCGGGGGCTGGCTCACCCCCCTGCGAGGCGGCGCCCAATAGCCAAGGGGGGGAGAGGGGGTGGCTATTGGTCCCCACCTCGCGGGGGCTGGCTCACCCCCCTGCGAGGCGGCGCCCAATAGCCAAGGGGGGGAGAGGGGGTGGCTATTGGTCCCCACCTCGCGGGGGCTGGCTCACCCCCCTGCGAGGCGGCGCCCAATAGCCAAGGGGGGAGAGGGGGTGGCTATTGGTCCCCACCTCGCGGGGGCTGGCTCACCCCCCTGCGAGGCGGCGCCCAATAGCCAAGGGGGGAGAGGGGGTGGCTATTGGTCCCCACCTCGCGGGGGCTGGCTCACCCCCCTGCGAGGCGGCGCCCAATAGCCAAGGGGGGGAGAGGGGGTGGCTATTGGTCCCCACCTCGCGGGGCTGGCTCACCCCCCTGCGAGGCGGCGCCCAATAGCCAAGGGGGGGAGAGGGGGTGGCTATTGGTCCCCACCTCGCGGGGGCTGGCTCACCCCCCTGCGAGGCGGCGCCCAATAGCCAAGGGGGGGAGAGGGGGTGGCTATTGGTCCCCACCTCGCGGGGCTGGCTCACCCCCCTGCGAGGCGGCGCCCAATAGCCAAGGGGGGGAGAGGGGGTGGCTATTGGTCCCCACCTCGCGGGGGCTGGCTCACCCCCCTGCGAGGCGGCGCCCAATAGCCAAGGGGGGGAGAGGGGTGGCTATTGGTCCCCACCTCGCGGGGGCTGGCTCACCCCCCTGCGAGGCGGCGCCCAATAGCCAAGGGGGGGAGAGGGGGTGGCTATTGGTCCCCACCTCGCGGGGGCTGGCTCACCCCCTGCGAGGCGGCGCCCAATAGCCAAGGGGGGAGAGGGGGTGGCTATTGGTCCCCACCTCGCGGGGGCTGGCTCACCCCCCTGCGAGGCGGCGCCCAATAGCCAAGGGGGGGAGAGGGGGTGGCTATTGGTCCCCACCTCGCGGGGGCTGGCTCACCCCCCTGCGAGGCGGCGCCCAATAGCCAAGGGGGGGAGAGGGGGTGGCTATTGGTCCCCACCTCGCGGGGGCTGGCTCACCCCCCTGCGAGGCGGCGCCCAATAGCCAAGGGGGGGAGAGGGGGTGGCTATTGGTCCCCACCTCGCGGGGGCTGGCTCACCCCCCTGCGAGGCGGCGCCCAATAGCCAAGGGGGGGAGAGGGGGTGGCTATTGGTCCCCACCTCGCGGGGGCTGGCTCACCCCCCTGCGAGGCGGCGCCCAATAGCCAAGGGGGGAGAGGGGGTGGCTATTGGTCCCCACCTCGCGGGGGCTGGCTCACCCCCCTGCGAGGCGGCGCCCAATAGCCAAGGGGGGGAGAGGGGGTGGCTATTGGTCCCCACCTCGCGGGGGCTGGCTCACCCCCCTGCGAGGCGGCGCCCAATAGCCAAGGGGGGGAGAGGGGGTGGCTATTGGTCCCCACCTCGCGGGGGCTGGCTCACCCCCTGCGAGGCGGCGCCCAATAGCCAAGGGGGGGAGAGGGGGTGGCTATTGGTCCCCACCTCGCGGGGGCTGGCTCACCCCCCTGCGAGGCGGCGCCCAATAGCCAAGGGGGGGAGAGGGGGTGGCTATTGGTCCCCACCTCGCGGGGGCTGGCTCACCCCCCTGCGAGGCGGCGCCCAATAGCCAAGGGGGGGAGAGGGGGTGGCTATTGGTCCCCACCTCGCGGGGGCTGGCTCACCCCCCTGCGAGGCGGCGCCCAATAGCCAAGGGGGGGAGAGGGGGTGGCTATTGGTCCCCACCTCGCGGGGGCTGGCTCACCCCCCTGCGAGGCGGCGCCCAATAGCCAAGGGGGGGAGAGGGGGTGGCTATTGGTCCCCACCTCGCGGGGGCTGGCTCACCCCCCTGCGAGGCGGCGCCCAATAGCCAAGGGGGGGAGAGGGGGTGGCTATTGGTCCCCACCTCGCGGGGGCTGGCTCACCCCCTGCGAGGCGGCGCCCAATAGCCAAGGGGGGGAGAGGGGGTGGCTATTGGTCCCCACCTCGCGGGGGCTGGCTCACCCCCCTGCGAGGCGGCGCCCAATAGCCAAGGGGGGGAGAGGGGGTGGCTATTGGTCCCCACCTCGCGGGGCTGGCTCACCCCCCTGCGAGGCGGCGCCCAATAGCCAAGGGGGGGAGAGGGGGTGGCTATTGGTCCCCACCTCGCGGGGGCTGGCTCACCCCCCTGCGAGGCGGCGCCCAATAGCCAAGGGGGGGAGAGGGGGTGGCTATTGGTCCCCACTCGCGGGGCTGGCTCACCCCCTGCCATATTGGGAGTAATGTCAGCCTCTCCTCTCCATGGATATTAGGAACACTATCCCAGGCTAGGTGTTCGCCTCCTGCTCTGTGAGGAGTCATATCATTCTCTTCCTTCCAGGATATTAATAACAATATCACAGA